>NW_022104341.1:66434779-66436104 GCF_000313985.2 Echinops telfairi | reverse complement strand
GCATCATTGTGTCTGTGTTGTGAGATGGAGGAGGACTTTGTGTAATGGTATCAGACATATGGGTTAATGTTGGACTTATGGGCTTGGGCAGCACTGGGTTGGGATGTTTTCTTGATGCGCACTTACCCTATATATAAAACTTTCTCTTGTGCATATGGGTTTCTGTGGATTTGTTTTTCTAATGTACCCAGACTAACACAGTCACCTTTCCTTAGAATGGGCACAAATATGAATCACTTCCAGTCAGTTCGCCAAGGAGCTGTCTTCCAAATTTCCTGCAATAGATGAGTGAGTGCTTCCAGTGCTTTGTTAACTTAGTGAAATATTTCAATTGATATTCCATCAATTTCTGGTGCCTCGTTTTGGCTAATAAATTCAGTACAATTTGACTATCTTTCTTCAGCACCATTGGTTCTCATAGTCTACCTACTGAGATGGTGAGCTGTTGCCTAGTTCGTTTGGTACAATGACTCTATTTATTCCTTATATCTTCTCTTGATGCTTCCTGCATCATTCAATATTTTCCACCAACACAGTAAAACAAACTGACAGAAGAGTGTTGGGGCTTTCCATTACACTTTTAAAGAATTGTTAATATTTTTCAGGTGTATTTGTATTTTGTTTATTAAAATAGTGCTTTTAAGTAAAATATACAAACATATTTATGAATTGAATAACTGATATTTATCATTTTTTCCAAAATAATTCAGGACTGGGGGCAATAGTAGAGTGTGAGTACAGGCACGTGAGACTTCCCATGATGGGACTCATTATTCACTATTCCCTCTACTTTTGTATTTGTTAATAATTTTCAAAAGGCAATTTTTGTTGCTTTTTGTTTTATTTTTGATTGTTATGTAGCTTTTTTCCCCCCAATTTTGGTAATAGCAGACTAGATTATAAGTAAGATACATTGAAAGCACACGCTTCCCAGGTTAAGAATGTTGAGGGAGAAGGACGAGGGGAAGAAGGAAACTCAGGGAGGCTCAACATGTGGGCTCCATTTCTCCCACCTGTGTCTTCCAAGTCCATAAAGTTTCCAGATAATCCAAGAAGCTGAACATTTTTTTTATTACTCACAGGCCTACAGGAACAAAAAGTCATTTATGATCCATCAAGAAAGGGTGTGAGATTCGGATTCTAAAGTGTAGCTGCCTAAGAAATTGCCTGGTGATGGTACATAGCATGTCTACCTGGAAGGGATAGGCTGAATAAACAAGCCAGAAGAGAGAACAACAGGATGACAGACCAGGGGAGCATGGGGGTAGGGGAGGGGGGGAGGAAGGAAGAGGGTGTTAACAAGCACAGGGACAAGGGAACAACAA
>NW_022104341.1:66431496-66433658 GCF_000313985.2 Echinops telfairi | reverse complement strand
CCCCCAGGACCAGTGGAGAGAGTGGCGATGGCGGGAGGGTGGAGGGAAGGAGAGGGAGAAAGGGGGAACAGAGAACAAGGTCTACATGTGGCCTCCTCCCTGGGGGACAGACAGCGGAGAAGTGGGTGAGGGAGACATTGGATAGGGTAAGATATGATAAAATAATAATAATTTATAAATTATCAAGGGTTCGGGGGGAGGGGAGTGGGGAGGGAGGGGGAAAAATGAGCTGACACCAAGGGCTCAAGTGGAAAGCAGGTGTTGAATGATATAAGAATGATGAAGTCAACATATGTACTAATGTGCTGGACACAAATGATGTATGTACACATTGTGATGAGCTGTATGAGCCCCTAATAAAATGATTATTTAATTAAAAAAACAAAACAAATATTGTTGGGTATGTCAACAGTACATTCACTATGGAGACCTTTTAACATCTTTTACTTCCAGGTGCATAAGCAAGAGCAAAAGCCATGTGTGCACAAACACACTTGTTCCTAGGGCCTCATTCATAGCATACATAGAATAGAAGCAAACCCAAGGTTTCTAGCAGAAAACACAGTCCCAAACAGGTACATATTCATACAAAGGAATGCAAAGCAACATTTTAAAAGATCGATCAGCAAACAGTCTCTTGAACAAGAAAGCAGACACCTAAGGGGCACTTTGCAGAAAGACCATCGAGGGATTAAGTCCAGGCATAGAGAAGAGAGACTGAAAAGCCATGGTGATATTGTTGGTCACTTCAAAAGAACAACATAGATGTGGTATGAAATGTTGTACACTACAATAACGTTAGAAATGCTCTTTGTGTAGAGATTTTAATATCATTAAAAACAATAAAACCAACATATGAATTTTTCTTGGAGTTAGAGAGATTTTATTTTAGGGGGATAAATACCCATTTGCTTCTGGCAACAGCCCTGGTTTCCTTAAACCAAAATGGAACAAACACTGCTTACCTGGCAAAACTTTTGTGTTTCTAGAAACATGACTTCATCCAGCAGCCTCAGCAGCTCCTGAAACTGAGCGTCGTGATACTCAAAGCGCTCCCCAAAGGTAATGGAGCAAATGATGTTCGAAACTGCATTGTTGATCTTGAAGTGAGGGTTGAAAGGCTGTCCTGGAGGCACAGGAAGGAAGAGATTGATCCTTTCAGATTGATTTCTGCTCCTAAGGCAAGTCTACTCTATCACACACAGCATGTGAGGTACTGGAGACAGTACGCTGCACAGGATTGCCCCATAACAAGTACTCAGGCAATGCGTGCGGAGTCAAATGTATGGCCAGGCTTTAAATTCACTAATGTGTGTAACGCCTGTCTTCCTGTAATAAACTCCATGAGGGCAGGCTTCATGGTTAGTGTTTCATTCTGACAGCTTTAGCGCCTAGCCCTGGGCTCGGCACAGGAGATAGACTTGGGCACATTGATTGAATCTCCATTCAACCAAGGAATGAGATAAACTCTTAGGCCTCTCCTGTGAAAGTCTCACCTTTCTCCTCTTCTATTGCCTCGCAAAGGCAGCGAGCCTCCTCCTGAATGCGTTCTTCTAAGTTCTTCTTCCCTAAACCAAAGTTCCTCAGTGTTGTCAGGGCAAACCTCCTTTGTTCCTTCCACACCTGGCCGCTGGACATGATCAACCCTAGGACCAAGAAAGTCAGTATTACACATTCTGCTTCCACAAGGTTGACATCTGACAAATTATGTGGAATGGAAGCAACCAAGGAAAGGCAGGAAAAGGGCATGAAGCCCTTGAAACCTGTTCAGAAAAAGAATCTCAAAGCAATGGGTTTGCTCGTCAGCATTTACTAAATGTTCATTATAACCACTGAGTGTTATTCACATTTCATGCAATTGTGTACACACAGAAATTGTATGTAATAGGAATAATTATTTTACGTTTTACTAATAAGAAACCAAGGAACAGAGGACCGAGCAAAGCTTGCAAGGCTACACAGTTTGGTCAGTAGCTGAACAGGCCTTCACATTCAGGTCTATGAGATTCAAAATCTTTGATTATTAGTCAGAAAGTCAATATATATACAGTGAACCCTCGCCACTTTGCGCTTTGACTTCCGCGGCTTCACTCTATCGCGGTTTTTGCGTAACAGCGCATGCTCTGTCATTACTGCCACTGATTGGCTCATACTGTACACGC
>NW_022104341.1:66425755-66431396 GCF_000313985.2 Echinops telfairi | reverse complement strand
GAGGCGCTGAGCACATGAAACATAATTCAGAGAAAGAATCTCAAAGCCTTCAATACAAATGGTTTAACATTTATGGAATTCTTGCCATCTCAGGCATCTTGCTGTTTTTCACATATTGTGCAATTTAGTAAGCATAAAAACTATGGAGTAGGAATAATTATCATCCCCATTTCACTAATGAGAAAACGGAGGCACAGAGGATCCTCTAGGCAAGGCCACAGAGTCAGGAAGCAGCTGAGCAGGAGTTCACATTCAGGTTTATGCCACTCAGAAGCCTTTCTTACTAGTCGCATTAGTATATTTAAGAGGGTCTGTTTCGGTAAATACTAAGGATTCACTCATGGATAAGACAAAACCCATGGTCTTAAGGTCATAAGAACCTTAAGACCATTGGAGAACTTCTGTATAACTTAAGTTTTGAAGGATGCAGGGAAAAAGAACATAAGAAAAGGTGGCATTCAAAACTGAGTGTTTTCAATACATTGTCATTTGTTTTGTATCTCAGGTAATGAAAAATACACTCCTTTGCATTTCTTCCCCTCCAGAAGCACTCCACAACTCCTCTTCACATCTGGCTTTGGCGTCTCTCCCTCCTGCACGCAGTGGAGGAGCCTCTGCCTGCTGTCAGGCCAGGCTGCTTGAGCTTGATCTTTCAGCAGCATTAGACAGTCCTTTCTTAAAATGATCTTTCAATGATCCTTGAGACACTACACTCTCCATATGTCTCTGATCATAACTTCTTTTATCTTTTACTGTCTCATCTTTTATTAAACCATGAAATGACAGAGTCCTTTCAGATTCAGTCTTCAGCCTCTTCTGCCACCGTCATGGCCTGACCTACTTGTCCTCTTCCCTAGTCCAGGCAAGCATTGCTGCTCACTGAAAAATTCCAGTACGTTCTCACCACTTTCACTCCATTCTCTACTCTGCAGCCTACACCACATTGAAAATGAACACAACTGTATGACATATACTTCTCTACCTAAAATCACTGAATAACTTCCATTGCTATTAGGGCAAACATTGAAATCCTTAGTAAAGATTTGCGTGAATGATCGCTAGTCAAGCTCAGCATTGAAAATCCGTCCAGTCTCATCATTTCGTCTCTGCGCTCCCACTATCAGACCCCTTTCACGTTTTCAGTTTCTCTTCCCTGCGCCTCAGGGGCTTTTCATGAGCGTAACCCTTTGCTTTATTTCTTCTCCTCTCTTTTCGTCTTATTAAGCTGTCATGTCCTTATGTTGGCTTATTGTGAATTCATGTACTAGATTAGATACGCCGATGAAGTATCCCCTGCACTTATCTTCAGATTAGACTTTCAATGAGAACTCATTAGTACTAAGGTTTTCTTGACTAGAAAGTAAAATACAAAAGAACAATTATTGTGCCTATTATATTCACTTCTTTCCTGTGTGCCTAGTACTGTGCTTCCTATTGCAGGCAATTTTTTAAATACACAGAGTGGACACGGAGTGAATGGATGAAATATTCCCAAAGGGAATTGGGAAGCAGCTGAAGAAAAACTTGCAGCTTTGGTAGAGTCACAGATGTCCTCCGTTTCCCATTTCAATTTTTATCTGCTTTACCTTGCTGAATAATAATTAGAAATAGTCATGCCAGCATGTTCTAAAGTGCCTGGGGTGGTGATTGCCCAAATTCCTATTCCCTAGTGGGCATGATTATAACAGTGTAGCGTAAGGAACTAGCAGCAAGAAGGAAGCGGTGCACAGCAAATTCATAGCCAAAGAGGAGAGGTTGGAACTGGGAAATCAGAAGGAGAGAAAGGGCTCCTCCTCCGGTGCTCTCACAGGGAGCCATATTTCCTCGATTCTCAAAGGACCCAGAGTGTTTCTGAAAGAGATGCAGCTTCTTCCAAATCCCCGGCATTAGGACTGACAGTGCCATCTCCACATAGTAGAGAGCTTACATTGAGAAAATGGCCAGGCAGCTTCCTTTAATGGCAGGAATTTATAATGAGCCTGGGCTACGGGAGTGTCAACTAATTTCAATCACGAGGACACATTAATAGTCTATAATAACACCAAACAGACAAATCTTCCATTAGACCAGACACTTACCATTCGTCTTAAAAATACGCTCTCGGATAGGGGTCACAGGGCGGTTCACAATGCTTTGGGCCTTTTCTGCAAGCACTTCCTTGATTAAGGGCAATCCAGTTACAAAAACACCATGCAAACCTCCAAAATCCAGACAGAAAATGTTCCCATAGTTCTTCACAAACTGAAAAAGAGTTAGGCACAGTTGAATATACACATGTCTATGTATGCAGGAAGAACAGGTGTGAGTGAGTAGGTGCAAGGGCTTGCTGTGACAGCAGGATTTGTGTGTGTGTGTGTTTGCGGGGAGGGAGCGCGGTTCAGCCACGTGTCTCCAGCAGAACAGAAAGGCTAATTGTGCTGTGTGCCACCGACTCTCCATGGCTCAGTTTCACACTCTGAAAAATGTGAACTTCAAACACTGATCATTAGAACCACTTGTGTCAAAAATTCCGACTTGTGGTCTGATAGCAGTTTCTCTCTGTCATCTTTTCTCCTCCTCCTCTCCACTAGGCTCAAAACGCACTCCCTACAGGAGCTGGAATGTCTTTCTGGAACATTTAGTAATACAGCCAAAAAGTATGAATTGAGTGACTAGCCACTGCATGTTCCCAGAACAAGGCCCCATGGATATAATTGTGAATACATAAATAACTGTCCTAGATTCTGGGGAAAGGAGTCAGAACTGAGCTCTCAGACTCTGAGAATTGGCTGAGTTAGTGTTGCTGTAAGCCAGTGTAACAAAACAAAAATATTCGTAGTAAATCAGAATATCTATTAAATAGAAGACACAGTCTTTGACTTTTACTAGACAATGGAAAGTTAAAGGCTGACTTTTTTTTTGTGAAACATTTTATTAGGGGCTCATACAACTGTTATCGCAATCCATACACACATCAATTGTGTAAAGCGCATTTGTACATCATTCTCAAAACATTTTCTCTCCACTTAAACCCCCGGCATTAGGTCCTCATTTTCCCCCTCCCTCCCCGCTCCCCCCTCCCTCATGAGCCCTTGATAGCTTATAAATTGTTATTTTGTCATGTCTTGCCCTGTCCGACGTCTCCCTTCACCCACTTTTCGGTTGTCTGTCCCCCAGGGAGAAGGTCACATATAGTTCCTTGTAATCGGTTCCCTCTTTCCTACCCACTCTCCCTTTATCCTCCCTGTATCGCCACTTACACCACTGGTCCTGCAGGGCTCATCCGCCCTGGATTCCCTGGATTTTTAGTTCCTATCTGTACCAGTGTACATCCTCTGGTCTAGCCAGACTTGCAAGGCCGAATTCGAGTCATGGTAGTGCGAGCGGGGAGGAAACATTTAGGAACTACAGGAAAGTTGTCTTTCTCATCGTTGTTACATCGCACCCTGACTGGCTCATCTCCTCCCCGAGACCCCTCTGCAAGGGGATCTCCAGTGGCCTACTAATGGGCTTTGGATCTCCACTCCACACTCCCCCCATCATTCACTATGGTAAGATTTTTTGTTCTGATGATGCCTTATACCTGATCCCTTCGACACCTCGTGATTGCATAGGCTGGTGTGCTTCTTCCATGATAGTGGGACAGGAGAAGAATCAAGGGAAATAGAGGAAAGAGCTGGGAGGCAAAGGGCATTTATAGAGGTCTAGATAAAGACATGTACATATGCAAATATATTTATATGAGGATGGGGAAATAGATCTATGAGCCTACATTTATAGGTTTAGTATTAAGGTAGCAGAAGGACATTGGGCCTCCACTCAAGTACTCCCTCAATGCAAGAATACTTTCTTCTAGTAAACTGGCATTCTATGATGCTCACCTTCCCGATACAACTGCTGAAGACAAAACAGGTGAATAAGCAAATGTGGTGAAGAAAGCTGATGGTGCCCAGCTATCAAAAGATATAGCGTCTGGGGTCTTAAAAGCTTGAAGGTAATCAAGCGGTCATCTAGCTCAAAAGCAACAAAGCCCACATGGAACAACATATCAGCCTGTGTGATCACGAGGTGTCGAACGGATCACTGAAGGCAAATGGGTGCATAAGCAAATGTGGTAAAGAAAGCTGATGGTGCCCGGCTATCAAAAAGTATATCATCTGGGGTCTTAAAGGCTTGAAGGTAATCAAGCGGCCATCAAGCTCAGAAGCAACAAAGGCTGACTTATGAAGATCAAAGACCAATATTGATTACATCTCAATATAAAGAAACCCAGAGTCCTCACAATTGTACTGATATGCTTCATGATAAATACAGAAAAGTTTGAAGGTGTCAAGGTTTTCATTTTAATCCACAATAACTTCCATGGACATAGAAGCTAGAAAATCAAGTGATACACAAGATCCAATATGGCCATATGGCTACAAGTTGTATATTCCCCTTCAAAGACAACTTTAGAAAGTAGAAAATACTCAAGAACCTGAGTTTTAAACCTCCCCAGAAAAACTGAAACCTCTACCACTGACAACCTGGTATTTCTGAGGGAGGAACTGTGCCCCTACTCCACCTCACCCCACTGTACCCCAAACCCTAACCAGACTACAGACTCTGGCAGCCTAACCAGGGTGTTCACGTAACCATGGCTGCTGCTAGCACTCTGAGCCTCAGATGGAGAAAAGGCGAGTGGACACCTTGACGGACACATTTCCTCCAACATCCTTTGGAGGGGTCCAGTGTAACCTGGGGAGGGATGAAAATGATTAAACTTGGATGAAAAAACTCACAGGTTCCAGCACCGTAGGGTTGAAAGCGCCAAAGCCCACCTGCTACATCCAGGGCAGATATGAGCGATTCAAATCAGCAGGAGACTAATTCTCAACACCCTGCTGGCATACAAAGAGGACACCCCAATCCTAGGGGAGTGCAAAATTAGGTGATATTGTATAAGGGGGAATTGGCATAGGAGAGTTTTACCTTCATCTCTCTGCAGACCAGGGTTCAAAGATGCATAACCTGTCTGGCTATTGGCTACCGTCCAGAAGGGAGTTATCTAAAGAGACTGTGCCCTGCTCAGATATATAGTCAGTAAATATAGCTTGGCTAGGATAGTCTCTCCCCATGTGTCTCAATTATATTGATCATTAGCCTGCACTCCCTGAAAACATTGGGGTTGACCTTGAGCTCAGGATCTTCTCAGGGCAGTACTCAACTGTTCCTGTGATCACTTCTGCCCAGGATAGGGTATTGCTCAATGACTGCGCCCGCCTTGACTTCAGGCTCTATAACAGGGCTGTGGGCCATTCTGGCCACTCTAAAACAATGATAGAGTAGCACCACATCTTGGATTCATAGCCAATCTCTGTGTGCTTGCAAAAACAAGAGAAAATAGCTCTTTAAAAAATAATAATTTTATCGGGGGCTCATACAACTCTTATCACAATCCATCCATCCATCCATCCATCCATCCATCCATCCATCCATCGTGTCAAACACATTTCTACATTTGTTGCCATCATCATTTTCAAAACATTGTCTTTCTACTGGAGCCCTTGGTATCAACTCCTCGTTTCCCCCCTCCCCCCCACCCTTCCTCCCTCATGAACCTCTGATAATCCATAAAAAATGTTTCATGTCTTACACTGACTGATGTCTCCCTTTACCCAAT
>NW_022104341.1:66416203-66425655 GCF_000313985.2 Echinops telfairi | reverse complement strand
CCCTTACCCTCCTGGCATCGTTACTCTCATTATTGGTCCTGAGTGGTTTATCTGTCCTGGATTCCCTGTGTTTCCAGCTCTTATCTGTACCAGTGAACATCCTCTGGTCTAGCTGGATTTGTAAGGTACAATTGGGATCATGATGGGGGGTGGGGGAAGCATTGAAAACTAGAGGAAAGTTGTATGTTTCATCGGTGTTATACTGCACCCTGACTGCTCTTGAGGAAAAGGCAAGCACTGAGATATCAGGACTGGATAACATTTTGAAGGAACAAAAGAGAATAATTGAAAACATGAATATACACATCAGTGATCTTGAAGACAAATCTCTTGAGACCAAAATATAAGTAGTTGAAAATTATGGATTTGGTGGTAGATATGAAGCTGGAGATTGCATGACAGAATTTTGCAAAAACAATGACTTGTTCATAGCAAATACCCTTTTCAACAACAAAAATAGCAACTACTGGGTAACTTGTTTCACTTCTTCTGAGCCTCATTTCTCCAACTATAAAGGCAGTGTCTTCTAGTCCTCTCTCAAATGTTCTGTGAGTAAGATTTAGTACAGCAATAAGAAAGGAACTTTGTTTTCTGGGGCCTGGTGTGCAGCCACTGAACAAGTCTCTGAGGACTGAATGGGCTCTTTGTGCCCACATTCACCCCAATAGAGGGGACTGGTGCACAGGGGTGTGTGAGAGGAAGGCTCTTGGCTCAGAGAGTCCCAACACTGCTTGCCTTATTCACCACCTCCTTTCACCTTTGGCCTCACTTGATCTTGGCCAAACTACAGTGGTAATGATTAATCTCATCTTTCAGAAAAGGAATGATGAAGCAGTTGTGGCAAAATGACAAAGCTAATTAGTGGTGGAGGAAATTGCCCAAGAATTTTATAGGATCACACACAGACACGCACACACACAAACCAAACCAAAATACAAAACAAAGCAAAAATGTAAATATACTCCTATTGAGTCAATGCTGACTCATAGTAACCCTATAGGGTAGTTTTCTGCCCCTGTGGGTTTCTGACTTGCACGTCTAGCTTGCTTTGACATGTAATCAGGAGAGGCAAGAAGACCATGCTTGTTTAAGTATAGGGCCAGTGTAAAAGAGGTTTGACACCATAGCTGCAATCGTTGGCTCAAACAAAATCATTCTGAGAATGGCACAGGACTGGACAGTATTGCATTCAGTTATACATAGGGTCACCATGAATCAGAACTCCCCTGATGGCATATAAGCAAATGACCTGAAAATTCTATTTGATTCTGTGCATTTCTGTATTTCATAGTAGAATGTAAGTCTTTAGAGGAAGACCAATTTGGGATTGAATCTTGGCACTTCCCCTACTAGCAAGATCTGGAATACTGTTTTAGAGATGAATGAAGCTTTTTAGAGGAAGTTAGTCCAAAGGAATGATGGAGGGATGTCATTCTTGCATGGTCTTTAATGTAGGAGCAGGATGCCACCAGGCTCCTAGCGTTAAGATTGAAGGACAATGAAATGAAGCTCACATGGCTCCAAGACCTAGTTTACTGAGAGTGAAAGAGCACGGGAGAGAGTGAGAGTGATTGGAAGACTTTAGGTACACTTGTGCATATGCACACAGAAGCAGCTAGAGGTGTGTAGATGTGCATTGGATGACAGTGAATGGTCATTTATCAAAGATTTTCTAAATCTGTCTATGTCAGAGATGGCTCTGAGCAAGTAAACACCCCTCCGCTTCTTATATGCCAGTGTGTTTCAATTTGCAGTCATGGTATGGAACCGAAGCACTCCATTTCTTTCAGTTGCCTCTGGTCCCGGCTGATGAAGTCGGGCTTGACAGGAACACCACATTGGAGAAGTAGCTTAATCCACTTCAGCAGGCAGGTCTGAGAGAGGCAAGTGAATCCAAGTTTGCCAGTTCAGAAGGCAGGCTGCTGCTGACTCCAGGGATAGACAGATGGTACCAATGGTGGACTCAGCCAGACACTCCCTTGGCTTCTGAGAGTGTGGAGTGTCCTGGGCAGGATTGGCAGGCAGAGCTGCAGGGCTGGGATCAATAAGTGCCTCAGGGTAATGGCGACAATGTGGGGTGGTGAGGCTGCCCATTCAAGTGTCTATAGGCAAGCAGAGGCTTTGGCTTGCTAAACTTGGCTCAAGTTCAAAGAATCAGAGGTTGATGAATCAATACAGAATCCAGACCTAGCAGAAAAGCAAGAACAATTTCCATAGCAATTATTTCTTTAGGTCGTAGATCGACACCACCACCACCGCACCACCCCCTTGTAAACCTCCTTTCAATTGCCTTAGGATTGTGACAAGAGTAGGCAGATTGTACTGCACCCTGACCTTCTTATAAATTCTGAGATGCTCACAGCAGATCCCATCATGAAATGATTACACTACGCTAGGTCACATCCCGGGGAATGATGAGGCCTCGACTACCAAAACCACAGAGAATCCTAGCCCTGCCAAGTTCACATACAATCCAAACAACAACACCCTAACCCTAACCCTAACCTACCATCACCCCATGTGATCCACCACATTCATGGATATATTTGCTGCAAAGGTAAATACCTATGTAAAAATAACCTGTCGCTGTGGTGAGCAGAAAGCCATGGATGACAGGAGAAGAAGCCCAAAATACACTTGCAGGATCTTCACAGGGAATAAGCTTCTAGTGAGTTCCCTCCAACGGTAATTGCAGGATGGGACTAACCTGGCAATCAGGCAGTGTTGTAGGGATGACTATAATAGGTTAAAATGATTGATCTGACTTGAGTGGCGAAAGCCTTGCCATCTGATCTCCCTGTTAATACACTCTGTGCTTGATCTGGTGTTTAATGTTTGCCATTTTGTTTTTTATTTTAATATACATATAGTGGTTTGTTTCTGCTGGATTTTGTCATTGTTGGTAGCTTTCTTGACTTCACTATGTATATTACTATGTTTTATCAGTATGTAAAATCCAGGATGGCGAATCTACAGAGACAATAACTAGAAAGAAGGTTCTTTGTGTGTGAGTGTGGGAGGGGGGTGAGTAATGGCAGGGGAGGTGGGTGGGTAATAGGGAACTGATATGAAGGAGTCTGACAAGAAGGAAAAAATGTTTTGCAACTGATTGTGGTAGCAATTATACAACACTACATGATTGAACTATGGAATGACATGATGTCCGGATTAATTGGTTTGATAATTAAATGGTTTGAAAGGGGGAAAGGGGTTGGGGATTAAAGAAGATGACAAACATACAAAAATGTCTGTAGATTCAACCAGCATTAAAATTAAAACTTTAAATGTTGAAAAAAAAAATCCTCTGTCTCTGTGGTGCTGGCCCCAATCCCAGCTATGTGGACTCCCCCTCCCTCAGAAGAATGCACTACAGAGGACAGCATTGAAGATACAGCTCAGGGAGAGGGGCTAGTCTGCTCAGAGCACACAGGAGCAAACTAAGAGGGAATGATTGAGAGAGAGAGAAAGAGTAAGAGTGGACCGCATCTTGGCCCACCAAGCACCAAGGACCATAATCCTGCTAGAAGCAGCCATTGCACAGAGAGGACCAGAGGGCCAGCTCCACCATGAAGCATGGTGTCCACTCACTGACTATAGCGCTAGGGGGGCCAATCCTGGAGACACCGTGTGGGAATTGTGGCCAATCTGACCCCCCAACACCAGGGTGAAAAAACAAGGGAGTGCAACAGAACACAAGCAATGACATCCCTGAGGAATCCCCAAAATAGACTTTGGGGTTAGGGTTGGCACCTCATAAGACTCGATCAGAAAGTATTCATAAAGGTCAACAGACAGATCAGGATTTTTTTTTCATGTCTATCTATGTAAGATTGGCAGGATAAACAATCCTGAGGAGTAAACAATGGGACTGGTGGTTCTGTGGGACATGGGAAAGGGAGAGGTAGGGGAAAGGAAGAGAGGAGCCAAAAACCCAGGGACAAGTGAACAACAAGTGATCTAAAATCAATGGCATAGGAGGGCATAGAATGCCTGGTGGGGTTTGATCAAGTGCAATGCAGCCGAGAGAAATTACTGAAAGCTGAATGAAGGTTGAACATGATAGTGGGACAAGAGGAAAGTAAAAGGAAATAGAGGAAAGAACTAGAAGGCAAAGGACATTTGTAGAGGTATAAATACATGCATGTACATATGTAAATATATTTCTATATAATGATAAGGACATAGATCTATATACATATATTTATATGTTAAGTATTAAGGTAGCAGATGAACATTGAACCTCTACTCAAGTACTTCCTCAATGCAAGAACACTTTGTTCTAATAATCTGGCATTCTGTGATGCTCACCTTCCGGACACAATTGCTGAAGACAAAATGGGTGCATAAGCAAATGTCGTGAAGAAAGCTGATGGTGCCCAGCTATTTAAAAAATAGTGTCTGGGGTCTTAAAGACTTGAAGATAAACAAGCAGCCATCTAGAAGGGAAGTAAAAGAGCCCACATGGAAGAAGCACACCATCCTGTGTATACATGAGATGTTGACAGGATCATGTACCAGGCATCAGAAGACCCAAGACAAACAATCATATCAATGAGAATGAGGGTGGGGCAGAAAGGAGGCCCAAAGCCCATCTGTAGACAATTGGACATCCCTTCACAGAAGGGTCACAAGGAAGGGATGAACCAGCCAGGGTGCAATATAGCACCAATAAAACATACAACACTCCTCTAGTTCTTTAATGTTTATCCCCCCAGCCCCCACTATCATGACCCCAATTCAACCTTACCAATCCAGGTAGACTAGGGCATGTACACTGGTACAGATAAGAACTCTCAACACATGGAATCCAGGACAGAAAACCCCTTGGGAACAATAATGGGAGTAGCGATACTAGGAGGGTAGGGGAAAGGTGGGGGAAGAAAGGGGTTACCAATCTCAATGATTGATGTATAATCACCCCACACACACACACACACAGGGTGACAAACAACAGAAACACTGGTGAAGGGAGACTGCAGACGGTGTAAGATATGAAACAATAATAATTTATACTTTGTCATGTGTTCAGGAAGGTGGGAGGGAGGGGGAAGGCAGGGGAAAAAAAGTGAAGAACTGTTACCAAGTAGAAAGGAAATGTTTTGAAAAGAATGATGGCAGCATCTATACAAATGTGCTTGAAAGAATGGATGTATGGATTATAAGAGCTGTGAGAGGCACCAATAAAAGGATTTTTTTTAATCCTCTGTCAAACCTCTGTAAGATTGTGGGTATCTGGAGATCCCCTTGCAGAGGGGTCTCGGGGAGGAGATGAGCCAGTCAGGGTGCAATGTAACAATGATGAGAAACACAACTTTCCTCTAGTTCCTAAAGGTTGCCTCCCCGCTCTCACTACCATGACTCGAATTCGATCTTGCAAGTCTGGCTAGACCAGAGGAGGTATACTGGTACAGATAGGAACTGAAAATACAGGGAATCCAGGACAGATGAGCCCTATAGGACCAGTGGTGTGATCGGCAAAACAGGGAGGGTAAAGGGAGAATGGGTAGGAAAGAGGGAACCGATTACATGGAACTGTGTGTGACCTCCTCCCTGGGGGACAGACTACCGAAAAGTGGGTGAAGGGAGACGTCGGACAGGGCAAGATATGACAAAATACCCATTTATAAACTATCAAGGGCTCATGTGGGAGGGGGGAGCGGGGAGGGAGGGGAAAAATGAGGACCTAATGTCGGGGGTTTAAGTGGAGAGAAAATGTTTTGAGAAACGATGTACAAATGCGCTTTACACAATTGATGTGTGTATGGATTGGGATACCAGTTGTATAAGCCCCTAATAAAATGTTAAAAACAAACAAACAAATAAATAAATAAAATACAAACAAAAAGATTGTGGGTATGCTGCCCCATGCGATCATCCAGGATCACCACGCCTGTGGGACTATGTGTAACACTATTGAACTCTATTGCCTTCATTCTTGCCGTGTGCATTCCTCTCCGTGTCTTCCTCTGTCTCCATCATTTTTTTTCCAGGCTCCCTCTTATAGCACATCACCTTCCCTTTCACCCAAGGAAGGACGCCTGGTGGCTTAGTGGTTACACGCTGGACTGCAATCCACATGGTCGGCAGTTTGAAACCATCAGCAGCTTGGTGGCAGAAAGGCTGGGCTTTCTATTCCCCTAAACAGTTACAGTCTGGGGACCCCAGAGGGGGTTGCTGTGGGTCAGCATTGACTAGATGGCAGAGAGTGTAGTTTGGTTTGTTCCACTTAATTTAACCTGTGTCCACCCTCTAGCCAGTGACTTCCCTTTCTTCCTCACCTCACACCTAGTCACCGTTTAACATGGATATTTTAGCATGGCTTCATACAATATGTGTGCTTTTGTGAATGGCTGCTTTCTTTTAGCATAATGTCCTCCAGGTTCATCCATGCTATCAGGTGTAACGTTGTCATTTTGCTGTGTGTGATTTTGTGCTGCTACGGTGTTTTTTGTTGGTGTTGTTCCATGTGATTTTATTCATTTTCTTCTGTTAATTTTCTTTGTTGTTGCTGTTTCAGTCTTTACTAAATTCGTTAGGTTGGGTTCTCCTGAGAAGCAAAACCAGTAGCCTTATATGTGTATATAAAGTGAGACATTTATATGTAAAGAGGGCCTCATGCAGTTAGAGAAGCAAATAGGTCCAGTCTCCTTCATTTCTGTGGGTAAGAGGCGAACCTTGAGGCTTTCCGGAATCTTGAAGCTCTCTGGACCTCGTGAACGAGAAACCAGGAAGAAGGAAGGTGAAGCCAGAGTCAAGGAGGCTGCACTCTGGTGCAGGCAGCAGTAGATGAGTTCAAGTTCAGGAAGCCAGGCTCATGGCAGCAGAGCCAATGAACCCAAGGTTGACAGGCAGTATGGCAGGCTGCTGGGAACTTCAGGGGTTACCAGGCAATAGAATGAGATGTTGACTCATGTCCAAAGAACTGGAAGTTGGTAAGGAAGATTTGGATCTAAGTAAGCAAGAGGAAGGCTAACTTTGCCCCATGTCAATTTATATATGAATATGCCACACCTCCAATGAAAATTCCATCCAATTGCATCTGAGCTGTGATCTGATTAAATGAACACTTCAAGGTTGTATTTTTTAAACCATATTTATTGAATCTGTGTAGGAAAAAATAGGGTCTTTCTATTCCCATAAAGAGTTGCAGTCTTGGTAACACACAGGGGCAATTCTACCCTGTTCTATGGGTTCATTAGGAGTCAGCACAGACTTGATGGCAGTGAGCTTAGTGTTTTAGCGCTCCATCTATCTGCTCAGCTAATGATCTGAGAAGCTAAGCCTCCTGTGGAAGCATGCAGCATCAGTTTGGGAGCGAGGTTTATTAACAGCCTTTGATGCAGAGGACACAGCTTGGCTTGCCCAAAGTGAGGAGGACTTGAAGCACTTGCTGAGGAAGATCAAAGACTGCTGCCTTCAATATGTAAAGGAAACGAAAACCCTCAGAAGAGGACTGATAAACTACATCATCATAAATTGAGGAAAGATTGAGGAGATCTTGTTTGGATCCATAATCAGTGCTCATGAAAGCAGCATTCAAGAGAGAGGCTTGAAAGTAAGCCTGTAAATCGGTTCCACAAGAGTTCTTTAAGATGTTGAAGAGCAAGGATGTTCCTTTTAGGACTCAGGTCCTCCGACCCAAGCCCTGGTATTTCGAATAGCCTGATATGCATTTGAAAGTTTGATATGGAATAAGAAAGACTGAAAAAGATGAGTGCATTTAAACTACGGTGCTAATGAAACATTGCCAAAAGAACAAACCGATCTGTCTAGGATGAAGTACATTCAGATAGCTCCTTAGAAGGAAAGATGAAGGGTCTTTGTCTCACGCACTCTGGGCATGTGTGAAGAGAGAACAGTCCCTGGAGACGGGCATTGTGCTCAGTAAAGCAGTAGGGCAGCGAAAAGGACGAAGACCATTGACAAGATGGATTGACACAATGGCTCAGACATACCAATTGTGAGGCTGGTGCAGGGCTGGCTGGTGTTTCAGTCTGTGCTACATACTGTTGTTCGGAGTCATAACTATCTCATTGGCACCTAACAAGTCCAACAGTTCAACAGAGTGCCATGTTTTAAAAGTCTAGCCCAGTTTATTGTTCCAGTCTACGAGAGGCAGTTTCCTGTTGATAGGGATCATCTGACCTGATAATTCATTTGATAAGAAAGAGTTTACGCCACATATTTCATAATACACTCTCTCATAATCATTAATATTAAAAGTCCAAAGGTCCATGAACTATTGATGAAGAATGCATGAGGGAAGTAATCTGAAGACATAATTGCTGAAAATCCCCCATATTTGTCTAAAGATATCAACCTGCACATTCAAGGAACGAAGTGAACAAAACAGTCTAAATTCAAAATGAACAAAAAATATGCAAAACAGGATAAAAGCAAAAGCTAGCACATCATAATGAAACTTCTTAAACTAAAGACAAAATAAAATTCTTGAAAGCAGTCAGAGAGAAGCAACTCATTGCTTTTGCAGAACAACTATTCAAATGAGAACAAATTTCTCATCAGAAACCATGGAGGTCAAAAGGAAGTGACACAGCATTTCTAAGTGTTGGAAAAATGCAGCAGTCAACCTAAAATCCTATATTCAGTGGAAACTCATTCCAGAAATGAGGGTTAGATGAAGGCAAACTGAAATAATATTATTTTTAATAATATATCTCAAAAATTTCTTCTAAGATAATGGGTATTATAATGGTAGGAAACTTGAAATATTACAAATGAAGAAAGAGCAGAAAGGTAAATACAAAGGTAAATACAATAGTCTATCCTCTTGAGTTTTTAAAATCACGGCTGAGAAAACTAAATATTTGAATAATGTCTATCCTGAATGGGATTGTGTCTTCCCCGAACGTGTGACAACTTGCCTGGGTGATGACAACGAATAGCTTGGCAGTTGTATGGTGATACAATTTGGCAGCTGTGCAATGATACACTCATCTCTCAGCATGTGATTTAATATGATTAGCCTATCACTTGTAAAGGGACTAGAACACAATGCAATACACTTACTTAGGCCATAGCCCTGATCCTAGTCAAGGGGACATTTCCCTAGGCTGCGACCTATGTGGTGACTGTAAGCCACACTTTTAGTTACCTAAACTGCGAGAGAACAATTTTCCCTGGGCTAAAACAAACCACTTGTGCAAATTTTGATATAGCACCAAGACATAACTAAGAAAGCTGCCTTGTTGGCATAGTGGGTTAAGCATTGGGCTTCTAAGTGCAAAGTTAGCAGTTTAAACCCATCAGCTTCTCCTTGGAAGAGAGATGAGGCTTTCTGCTCTTGTACAGATGTACATGGAAAAGCCAAATGGAAAATTCTCTTCTGTTCCACAGGGTTACTGTGAGTGAGAATATAGAAAGAAATACAGTGAACCCTCGCCACTTCTCGCTTTCGACTTCCGCGGCTTCACTCTATCGCGGTTTTTGCA
>NW_022104341.1:66406195-66414876 GCF_000313985.2 Echinops telfairi | reverse complement strand
AATAAATTGGGTAATACGAGTGTAATGGTGACTAAAGGGTGTTTTTTCATGTCCTCTATGCTCTAACTACGAAAATATTTGATTTACAAATAAGGAAGCCTACTTCGCGGAATTTCATTTATCACGGTAGGGTCTAGAACCGATTAACCGCGATCAACGAGGGTTCACTGTATGCTCAAAAAGCTTCACTCAGTGCATATAGATTGAGCCAAGATGGTGGCTCCCATGGATCTTGAGTTGAAAAAGGTCTTTACAGAGCTTCAGGCCAGAGTTACTGACACGCAACAGACATACAGACATACAGACATACAGACAGAACAGCTAAGCAGATCCAAAAAGCAGGAACATCTTAAAGACACAGAGATTAGGTCGATGAGGCTAACATCTGTGAGAAGCTGTAGGAAGAATGTTCATTCTTCAGTCCAAGGAGGTAATTCACAACCAGCTCCTAGAGAAACAGGAAATTGCAGAAGAAAAAATTAAAGAACTTGAGCCGAGCATCAAGGAGATAGAGAACATCCTGGAGATGCTGACAGCAAGAACTGCCCACTAAGAGGCCTGAGGAACACTCCCCTAGCCATCCCTGCCCCCCACCCCTTCTCGGCAAGGGTGGGCCCAGGGGCAAGGAAAGCCTCTGCTTGCCTATAGACACTTGAATGGGCATCCTCACCACCACCCATTGTCGCCATTACCCTGAGGCACTTATAGATCCCAACCCTGCAGCTCTGCCTGCCAATCCTGCCCAGGACACTCCCCACTCTCAGAAGCCAAGGGAGTGTCTGGATGAGTCCACCATTGGTACCAGGCTGGTTATACCAATAAAGCCATCTGTCCCACTCTACCATGTCTGTTTTGCTTGAGCTGAAGGGAAGACAGAGGCCTTAGAGGCAGGGACCACCTGTGTACCAGTCACAGCTCCTGCCAGTCTTGTCTCCAGGGCCTCTGCCCCTCCTTGGCAACTGGGATCTTGCCCCTTTCTCTGTTCCCATTCTGGTCTTTTGAGCAGTTCTCCCAAGTTCTGGCCGCCCTTGTAGTAGAAGGCCATCCTTGGGAAAGAAGGAAGACGAGGTGTAGCTGAATTGAAATGAATAGAATAGCAGGTTCTCTAGGGCATTCTGTCCGAAGGTTCCTTCCCCTACATCTTCCCAAAGATTCCCAATGACATTCAGTAATAACCAGCACACCTGCCTGTCACTTTGGCACTGAGGAAGTGGACACCAGGACCCCCACCAAGGTCCCCAAGGGCTTGGGGCCACTGGTATGCTGGAGCTGGCTTGCCCTGCCTCAAGAGAGACCAGTAGCACACCGTCAGAAATGTTGGAAGCCAGTTGTTAAACACAACCGTTATCAATTGAATTATGTGAATTTACAAAGATATTAAGATTATATTAAAAACAAGGGTTGCCTAAAAAAAAAAAAAGCTTCACTCACTTCTTACTGCTATTGAGTCAATTCTAACTTATAGTGGCAGTGTAGGGTAGGGTAGAAAGGCTTATCTTTCTACAGTTTTGAGGTTGGTGGTTTCAAACCGCTGACTTTATTGTTAGCAGGACAAGTTAAATAAAAATAGAATTCTTAAGAAAAACAATGTTCAAGTAACCCATAAGAAGTGACATATTTATATCGTACCATATTTATATTATGTTACATATTAATCTGATGTTAAAAGATAATTGACACGGTATATCCCCAAAGATAATTTAAATATATGCCCTCTAATAGAAACTCATTTCATCATAATGATAAGGAGGTTGAAAGTAAAAGGATGGGAAAACATGTACCGTGCAGATTCTCATCACAAGAAGGTGAAGTGGTTAGATCAGGAATGGGTTTGTCAATATAAGATAAAGTAATATTCAGTTCCAGGATAGTCTCCAGGTACAAAGGGCACATTATATAATGTTTGAGGTGGTTAGTTGATTGTGCCAACCTGGCCGATAAACACATGTGGGGTTAATTGAAGGGCAGAGGGATAAATGGCTCGGTAAGCCTCGCCTTTCTAGTTCTCGGGTCTCTTGCTTTCTGATGGTCAGACCAGGGTGCAGCTTCCTTAGCCAGTTCCCTGCTTTAGCTGGCAAGGCTCACTTCCTGCAAGACATTGCTGAGGAGAAGCCACATGGACCTACCCTGATGCAGCCCTGGGTGCTGGAGCAGCCGTGTGGAGACCCCTGCCAGTGCTGAGATGCTTACATGCTCACTGATTCGGCTTTCCTCCTGCAGTCAGCATCATTGCGTGTATTTTGTGAGATCGAGGAGGACTTTGTGGATTGGTGTTGGACATATGGGTTAATGGGTTAATGTTGGACTTGTGGGCTTAGGCAGCACTGAGTTGGGATGTTTTCTTGATGTTCACTTAACCTTTAAATAAAACTTTCTCTTATACATGAGTTTCTGTGATTTGTTTCTTTAAAGTACCCAGACTAACACAATGTTCTAAAAGTTAATTCAGCAAGAAGATATAACAATCTTTTTTTTTTCTTGCTAGTTTTTTTTAAATCATTTTTTGGGGACTCTTACAGTTCTTATCACAATCCATATATCCATCCATTGTGTCAAGCACATTTGTACCTATGTTGCCATCATCATTTTCAAAACATTTTCTTTCTACTTGAGCCCTTGTTATCAATCATTTTACCCCCTCCCTCACCCTTCCTCCCTCATGAACCCTTGATAATTTATAAATTATTATTTTTGCCATGCCTTACAATGACCAAGATATCACCATCTTAAATGAATGTTCCTGAAATAAGAGATGCCAAGTAACTGAATGAAAAATTGATAACTAAATGGAGAAAAAAAAACCCTATGACTAGGTTCAAAATTTCAACACACTTGTCTCAGAAATTAAAAGAATTAGTTCATAAAGTACAGCCCTGTTGTCTGAGTGGGTTACAAATTAGACTGTTAACCACAGGTTGGCAGTTTGATTCCACCAGCTCGCTGCTCCAGCCTACCAGCCACTTGAACCCACAGGAGAACAATAAGACTATCTGCTCCCAGGAAGAGTTGCAGCCTCAAAGCCCAGGGCCTGTTCTACTCTGTCCTATGGGGTGGTTATGAGTCCTATAACTAGATGGCATTGCATTTGTTTTCAGTTTGTCACACAACAGGGTTTAATTGACATGAACAAAACACTCCATTCAACAACAGTGGAATACATATTCTTTCCGAGTAAACAGAAGACATTTACCATGATAGAGCATACCTTGGGATAGAATCACACTGGAAATTATTCACAAAAAGAGAACACGGTTGCTTTCAACCCCTTAGAAATGAAACAACGTACTGTTAACACAATGGTACTAATCCGGTGATAGCAGCTGAGTGCTTGTTCCTTGAGAGTGAGCAAATATTGTGCATGTGCATTTGGATAATATGAGGCGCCCTGGTGGCAAAGTGGGTTATGCATTAAGCTGCTCAGTACAAGGTCAGAGATTCTAAACCACCTGTTGCTCCAAGGGTGAAAGATGAGGCTGCCTGTTTCCGTAAAGAATTGAGGTCTCTGAACTCTACAGGGGCAGTTGTACTTGGTCTTTAGGGTCTGTGTGAGTTGGAATCAACTTGCTGTCTGTGGGTGTGTATTTGAATAATACAGACATGTGTATGCAGGACTCCAGGCTTTGCAGAAAAGGAGGACTAATACCTGATGAGCACCTGCTGTGGATCATATTCGGGTTGCTCAGTAACTGTCTTAATTTACTCTTCATAACCACCTCAGCCAGGTGACTATGCAGAGGACTTGCCAGTTGAAGATTCTCAACAGTTTCGTGTGTTTCAGGGAACAGGAAGAACCTCAAAGAGGCCAGACTGAGTGAGCCCTGGTGAGAGATGACAATATAAAGGCGGAGTGAGGATGAATCAAGAAGGGACCTTGGTGCCTTGGTCAAGAGTTTAAAGTCTAGGAGGGAAAATATATATTTTTTTAAAGCAAGGCAATATTTTTAGATGATTACTTTCTAAGAGTGGATTCTCAGGGGAAAAGGCTAAAGAAGTGGGGCTTGGTTACTGTGGTGATGGCGGTACCCCATCTTGAGAGTAGCAAGGATTATTAGTATGATCACCCTTTAACATACAGGACACATAGTCACCAAGAAGGGAAATTCAGCAGTTTTCAAGAGTAATCATATTAAAAGTTAGCCACATAATCATTATAAACAGAATATCGCAACATTGAACATAATACCACACAGTTTAATGAGTGAAGGTGCCCACCATGCCTCCCAAAGCAAACCAAACTCACTGCCCTGAAGTCAATACTGATCCAGCAACCCTATAGAAGAGGATAGAGTTGTCCCTGTGAGTTTCCGAAGCTGTGCCTCTGTCAGGGAGTACAAAGCCCAATCTTTTTCCTGCATGGGGCCAGGTGCTTTGGCAGTGAGCAGCTAGCCCACTACTTAGCCACTCTGCCACCTTGCAAACTTTTAATGGTACACTGCTGCACATGGAGGGCCCCTGGTGGCCTAGCAGGATACCTGTTAGGCTACTTAACCCCAAGTCAGCTGTAGGAACCCGGCAGCCCCTCCCCAGGAAGAAGGATGAGGTTCCTTTTAAAAGATGAAGCTTCACAGCCTCAGAAACTCACAGGGGCAGTTCTATGGGTTATCGTGACTTGGGATCGACTTGTTAGCAGAGAGAGTTGAATTGCTCCTCATGAAGATTGAATGACATTTCCCGCATTTGGTAAAGAATTGGGAGAATCATAGCAGTAGAATGGTGAGGAAAACATGAAACCACGGAACTTCGTTCACCCCAACAAAAGCAAACGCTCTACCGTGACTATTAGGACTCATTGTGGCCCTCTAGGACAGAGCGGACGTGCCCCTATGGGTTTTCTAAGGCTTCCATACTCTGGAAGGAAGCAAACGGATACATCTTTCTTCCAAAGAGCCACTGACCCGTCTAATCAGGCGTTAGCAGCACAACGCCACCAGGGATTCCTTGCCATCCCCACCCAGAATACTCTTTCCTGTGGGTCCAGGACAGAATCGGGAACTTTGATCATCTCCTACCTTCTGCAGGGACAGGTGCGACTGTTCAAAGTCCAAGTCAAATAAGTTACCAAAGAACGGCCAGCCCCAGGGTCCCGGCGGGTAGTTTTGGGGGCGCCGCCTTCTGAGGAAATCAACAAAGAGCAGAAAGACGAGGGCTCCCAGCAGGAGCGTCCAGAGATGAAATCCTGCCCAGATGGCGGCCCCCAGGGAGCCCCCCGCTGCTAACAAGGCCAGGATACTCATGGCTCTGCTGAGGTCTGCGTGCTTCCGTCCCAGCCGGTGACAGTCCCGGCGCCGTGCCCCGCCCCTCCCCGCCCCCCTGTCTCTGCGCCCTGAATGTTTCCCTGAACCCTCAATCCCCGCCTTCCCCGGTTTACTGCCGCCAGGAAGCCAGCGGCTGGGCTCGTGGGAGAAGCATGTTGTGCTCGTTTTCCCTTTAGGGGCTCTGATGGGGCAAGTGTTTACATGCAGGGCTGCTAACCTCAGGGACAGCAATTCGAAACCAGCCGCCACACCAAGAGAGGAGGTTGGGGATTTCTGTTCCCACAGTCTCAGAAGCTCACGTGGTCACTAAGCGTCATGGACGCGATGGTTCTCATGAGCGTGAGTTTTGGCATCAGAAATGTTGTCTTTCTCTGAAAGCTCAGAGGCTGCCAGAGGGCGGGCGCTTTGTTTCTCCGTGATCCGTGCCCCCTCCCCCATTGGAATCCTGCCCATTCCACAGGAATGAATGCTAACAGCAGTATCCATGTTACTTGACCTTGAATAGAGGTTGTGGAGAGGTTTCCTCTTTTTCAGCTGCCGGTCAACTTTACTAAGTAGGAATCGGTCTCTTCTAATAATAGAAATGTGAGTCACGCTTCCTGTTCTCCCTGCTAAGGAGCACTCTGAATGAATGTCTTTCCAGGAAGATTTGCTTGTTCTTTTGGCAGTCCATGTTTTTGTTAAAGGTCATCGTGTCAGTTCCAACGCACAGCCACACGAGACACACAAAAAGAAGCACTGCCACTGCAGGACTATGCTGTCCCCCCCAGTGTTCTTACATTCGAATGCATCGACGCAGCCACTGTGTCAATCCGTCTTGCTCATTTTCCTTACCCTTCACTGCTGGAGCGATGGGGTGTTTCTCCAGGTGGCCTCTCCTGACACACAACATGTCCAAAGTACATGCGACAGTCTTGCCATTCCTGCTTCTAAAAAGCATCTGGCTGTACGTCTTCTGAGACAGATTTGCTTATTCTTTGGGCAGTCCACGTACTTACAATATTTTGGCCCACGAGCATAATTCAAATGCAGCTATTCTTCAGGTTTCCCTATTCAAAGTTCAACTTTCTCATGCACATGAGGTCTATTGGTATATTGTAAATATCATGGCTTTGTCAGGAACACTTTGGTCCTGAAAGTAACATCCTTGCTTTTCAACTCTTTGAAGAAGTCCTGGGCAAGATATTTGCCCAATGCAATGCATATTTTGATCTCTTGACTGCTGCTTCTATGAGCATGGATTATGGATCCAAGCAGGACAATATCCTTGACAACTTCAATCTTTTCTCCATTTATCATGTTAACTACCGGTTAAGTTGTGAGGATTTTTGTCTTCTTTAGAGGGAGTTGTAATCCATACTGAAGGCTACAATCCTTGATCTTCATCAGCACGTTCTTCAAGTGCTTCCCATTCGTAGCAAGCAAAGTTGTGTTATCTGCATATAGCAGGTTGTTAATAAGACTTCTTCCAATCCTAATACTACGTTCTTCTTCATGTAATAGTCTATCTGATTATTTAATTAGAATAAAGATTGAAAGCGTGTGGTGAGAGGATATAACCCTGATATACACCTTTCCTGATTTTAAATCATGCAGTATTTCCTTCTTCTGTTCACACAACTGACTCTTTTTTTTTTTTGACTCTTGATATGTGGGCAATTTCCCCACGAACACAATGTAGGGGTCCAGGATTCCCATTCCTTTCACGCCTATCCAGTTTGTGACGCTCCACACAGTTGAGTGCCTTAGCATAGTCAATGAAGCGTAAGTACTGTAACTACCTTCCTGGTATTTTCTGCTTTCAGCTAAGATCCACCTGAAATTAGCAAAATCCACATCCTCTTCAGAATCCAACTTGAACATGAGGCAGATTCCTGCCAATTAATGTACTGCTTCAATCATTGTTGGATGATCTTCAGCAAAATTTTATTTACATGTGATAGTAATGATATTGCTATATAATTTGAACATTCTGTTGCATCACCTTTCTTTGGAATGGGTACAAATATGGATGGAATCCTGTTATGTTGGCCAAGTGACTCTCCCAAATTTCCTGGCATAGATGAATAACTGCTCCCAGTACTTCCTCAGCTTGCTGAAACATTTCAATTTGTATTCCATCACTTCCTGGAGCCTTGTTTTTGACTTTCAGTGCAGCCTGAACTTCTTCCTTCATTACCATTGGTCCTTGCTTATATGCTACCTCTTGAAATGGTTGAATGTTACTAGTTCTTTTTGGTAAAATGATTCTGTACTGTAACCATCTTCTTTTGATGCTTCCTGCAGTATTCTATATTTTTCCAATAGAAATTTTCAGTATTTCAAGGTTAGGATTGAACTTTTTTCTTCAGTTTTAAAAGTTTCAGGTATGCAGAGCCTGTTCTTCCTTTTTGGTTTTCAAAGTCTAGGTCTTTGAACATTTCTTTCTAATATTTTATTTTGTCTTCTTGTGCTCCCGTTTGAAAATTTCTCTTTCACTCTTTTACTTCATTATTTCTTCCACATGCCTTAGCTACTCTGTGATTAAGAGCAAGATTCAGAGTCTCTTCCAACATCTATTTTGATAATTTCTTTCCTGTCTTTTTAATGCCATTTTGCTTTCTACAGATATGACGTTCTTCAGTTCTTCTGCCATTCTTGTTCAATCTGTCATGTGTGTTCTTGAGTTGCTCTCAAAATTCCGGTGGGATAAATGCATGGTCAAATTTTGGCTCTCTTGGACTTGTTTAAAATTTCTTGGCCTTCAACCTGAACTTAGCATGAGCAATTGTTGGTCTGTTCCACAGTTAGCTCTTGGCCTCATTTTAGTGGCTTATATTGTGCTTCTCCATTATCTCTTATCAAAGGTGTATTAAACTTCATATTTGTGTATTCCTTCTGGAGAAGTCCAATTGTGAGTTTTGGGTTTTCTTTAAATTGTGGTGTAATCTATACAGAAGTCTTCAATCCTTGATTTTCATCTTCAAGTGCTTCAAGCCCTCTTCCATTTTAGCAAGTTAGGTCATGTCTTCTGCATAGCAAAGGTTGCTAATAAACCTCCTGTATTAGTCTGGGTACTTTAGAGAAACAAATCCACAGCAACTCATATATAAGAGAGTTTTATGTAAAGATTAAGTGTGCATCAAGAAAAGATCCTAACCCAGTGCTGCCCAAGCCCACAAGTCCAACAATAATCCATTAACCCATATGTCCAACACCAATCCACAAAGTCCTCCATCTCACAAAACAGAGGCAATGATTCCGACTGCAGGAGGAAAGCTGAGTCAGTGAATGAATAAGCATCTCAGCACTAGCAGGGTTCTCCACACGGCTGCACCAGCACCCAGGGCTGCATCGGGATAGATCCATGTGGCTTCTTCTTGGGGATGTCTTGTAGGAAGTCAGTCTTGCAAGCTGAAGGAGGGAACTGCTAAGGCAGCTGCACCC
>NW_022104341.1:66378070-66406095 GCF_000313985.2 Echinops telfairi | reverse complement strand
AATCAGTGAATGTGTAAGCATCTCAGTGCTGGCAGGGGCCTCCACACAGGTGCTCCAGCACCCAGAACTGCACCTCGGGGATGTCTTGCAGGAAGTGAGCCTTGCCAGCTAAAGCAGGGACTGGCTAAAGCAGCTGCACCCTGGTCTGACCATCACAAAGCAAGAGACCCAAGAACTTGAAAGGCGAGGCTCACAGAGCCATTTATCCCTCTGCCCTTCAATTAATCCCACATGTGTTTATCAGCCAGGTTGGCACAATAAATTAACTAACTCACCTCCCTTCAATCCTGATGTCACATCCTTCTTCATATAGTCCAGCTTCTCTGACTATTTGTTCAGCATCTACATTGAATTAATATAGTGAGAACCCTGATCTGATGCACACCTTTTCTGATTTTAAACCATTTATTTATTCCCTTGATCTTGATCTATGTAGAGATTCCACATGAGCACATATAAGTAATCTGGAATTCTCATTCTTCTCAAAGCTATCCATAGTTTGTTATGATCCATGAGTGAAATGTCTTAGCATCGTCAAGAAAACACCTTTCTTGTATTCTACAGGCATGATTCACCTGACATCAACAATGACACTCCTTGTTGCACATCCTCTTCTGAATCCAGCCTACATTTCTGGTCACCACCTCTCAATGTACTGCTCCAATCATTGTTGAAAGATTTTCAGCTGAATTTTACTTGCATATGATGCCAATGATTTTTTTCTATAATTTTTGCATTCTGTGGGGTTACTTTCCTTTAGTATGGGTAGACATCTGGATCTGTTTCAGTCAGTTGGCCAGGTAGCTCTCTGCCAAATTCCTTGGCATAGACTCTTGAGTGCTTCCACTGCTTTTAGCTGGGGCAATCATTTCCATTGCTATTTTGTCAATTTCTGGAGCTTGCTCATGGCTAATGCCTTCAGTGCCATGGGCTTCTTGCTTTAGTACCATTGGTTCTTGATCACATGCTCCTCAGAAATGTTGGGTGTCAGCCAGTTCTTTTTGGTACAATGACTGTGTCTTTTTGCTATCTTCTTTTAATACTTCCTGCTCCCCTCTGTATTTTACCTGTAGAATCATTCAATAAAGTAACTTAAGATTTGAATTTTTTTTCAGTTCTTAAAGTTTAATTTATGCTGTATTTGTTCTTTCTTTTTGGCTTTCAGACACTAGGTAGTGGCACATTTCATTATTATAATTGACTTTGTCTTCCTGAGCTCCCCTTTGAAATTTTATGTTCAGCCCTTAGACTTCTTCCATTCTTTCATTTGTCTTAGCTACTCCACAATTAAGAACCCGTTTCAGAATCTCTTCGGACATCCATTTGGATCTTTTCTCTCTTTCTTGCCTTTTAAATGACATGTTGCTTTCTTCATGTATGACGCTCTTGATTTCATCACAGAGTTCGTCAGGTCTTCTGTCATCATTGTTCAATGTGTCACATCTGTCCGTTAGATGCCCTTGACATTCTTATGGGTCGTATTCAATGTCGTATTCCAGCTCTCTTTGACTTTTGATTTTCATCAGCTTCAACCTGAATTTACATGTTAACAGTTGATAGTCTCTTCCCAAGTCAGCCCCTGTTCTGTTTTTGGTTGCTGATATTGAGCTTTTCCATTTTCGTTTGTGACAAATGTTGATTTTTGTGTATTCCATTAGGAGAATGTCATGTGTACAGTTGCCTTTTGTGTTGTTGTGAAAAGATATTAGCTATGAGCGAGTAAATTGTCTTAAAAACCTCTGTCATGCAATCTCCACCTTTGTTCCTATCACCAAGGTCATATTTTTCAACTACTGTTCCTTCCTGTTTCCAACTTTTCCACTCCATTCCTCAATAACTGTCAATTCATCTTGAGCCATATTTGATCCATTTCAGACTGAAGACATTAGTAAAATTCTTCAATTTCTTAATCACAAGCTTTAGTGGTTAGTGCATAAATTTGAAAAATAGTTGCATTGAGTAGATTTTTGTGTATGTGTATAGACATTATCCTATTACAGATAACTTTATACATTAATATAGATCTTGACATGTCCATTGCTGTAATGAATATATGCCACTCTTCTTGTGCTTGTCACTCTGTCACAGTGAATCATATGGCTGTCTAATTAAACATGGTCAATGCCAGTCCATTTCTGCTCACTTATGTCTAAGTTATTGTTCTGTATGCATTCCATTTCATTTTTTTTACTTCCAATTTTCCTAGAGTCTTACTTCATACATTCCAGTTCTAATTACAAATGGATGTTTTCAGCCTCTCAGTCTTATGTTGTCTTATTAGCAAATGAAGCTTCTGAAAACTTTATTCAATCCATGTCCTTATGTTGACTCTACTTTGAGAAGACAGCTCTTACTCAGGAACATTTTGCGTGCCTTGCCACTTGAGGGGCTCATCTTCTTGCGTTGTATCTGATAATGTTTCTGTTGCAATTCCTGAGGTTTTCAGTGTCTGATAATGCTCTGCTGCTATACATAAGGTTATCAGTGGCTCATTTATCAGAATTGGACAGCCTATTAGTTCTTCATAGTCTGTGCTCACTCTGGAAGCTCTGCTAACACTTCTTCAGTTTGGTTATTTGAAATATCAGTCACATAACTTCCAGCATCACAGCAGTGCACAAGTTACCACAGTACAACAAACTGATGGACCATTGGTGGCTGATCAGTCTAGGAAAGGGTAATCTCCTCAGACATTTTCCTAGGTGTGTCTTTAATAGAGCTCACCATACTGGGTGTCACATCCTTATGAGTTATGCCTGGATGCCTGGATGAAGTCTCTGGATAAATAATGGAAGCTCTTTTGCCCTACATTATCAGGTGTCCCAATTACCACTCTTATTCCACTCTGGGATGCACACTGGTTATAATACTGTATTGGTCTGGGTCAAACCATGTCTATATGACTTTTTGTTCTTACTCCTATGTTCTTTTAAAAGCTATGTGTCACAGCAAACCTTCAGATGCTATTAAGATATTGTGCTCATGGTCTCACTCATCTGGATGTAAGGCTCTGCCATTGTCCTGTTCTTGCCCTATTTAAGACTTAATTAATGTTCTTTTAAATTTTCTAAACAATTTTATTGCCATATAATTCACATACCATACAATTCAACAGTTCATTCATATTAAGAAGACTTGTACACTGTCCTTGATCACTCCCTACCAGTCCTCCCATCCCCTCCTTGCCACTGGTTTTGAACAACTCATTCCCTTGTTCCTGGGTTGACCAACACCTCCTCCCTTTCCCCACCTCCCACTCTCCCATATCTCCCCTGGACCATTGGTCCCGTTGTTTTCTTCTCCACATTGTTTATCCAGCCTATCTTATCTAGATAGACCCGCAGAGATAATAATATGTGCATAAAATTGCAGATGGCCTCGACAGCACCAAACAAAGTGGCACATAAGAACATGGTGACGATGGCAGCAACACTGACAAACTAACAAACAAAAAATCCACTGACATACAAAATCTAAAAGAAGAGGAAAAATAAATTTTAAAAAATGTTAAATAGAAAGAAAGAAACACCTGTTAATAGTTCAAGGTCTCTTTGTTGACCATTAAGAATGTTTTCTGCTAAGTCTGATGGGGTGCCATGCCCTGGCCCCAATGTCCATCCTTGATACTCCCTCAGGACCTCCTTGCTCTGCTTCCCCCACCGCTCTATTACACACCCCCAGTGTTTTGCTTCAGTGTAGTGGGGTCAGCTTGGTCATACATCCCACACTGTGTCTTCAGTGCTGTCTGGTGTAGGGCCATGTGTCAGTGCAGGATGTTGCATCTCGCAGTGGGGCCGGCCATATGGTCCTCCCTGTGTATTGGCCGCTCCAAGTTGGGCTATTGTCCTCTGAGCTTGGTGGGCATTGGTGTGCTCCACTCCCTTCCTCCCCCTTCATTTATTTCAGCTTCCTTCTGGGTATGGTAGGGAGTGACCAAGGGCAGTGAAACCGAGAGGAATTACTGAAACCAGAATGAAGGCTGAACATGGTAGTGGGACAGGAGGAAAGCATAAGGAAATAGAGGAAAGAAGTAGGAGGCAAAGGGCATACATAGAGACCTAAATACAGGCATGCACATATGTACATATACTTATGATTAAGGGGGAAATAGATATATGTGCATATACTTATAGGTTTAGTAGTAGGGTAGCAAGTGGACATTGGGCCTCCACATGCGCATTCCCTCAATACAAGAACACTTTGCTCAGCTAAATGGTCATTCCATAATACCCATCTTCCCAACAGGATCACTGAAGACAAAGCAGGTGAATAAGCAAATGTGGTGAAGAAAGCTGATGATGCCCGACTATCAAAAGATATAGCGTCTGGGGTCTTAAAGGCTTGAAGGTAAACAAGCGGCCATCTAGCTCAGAAGCAACAAAGCCCACAGGGAAGAAGCACACAAGCCTGTGTGATCACGAGGTATTAAAGGGATCAGGTAGCAGACACCAAAGAACAAAAACCATCATTGTGTGATCACCTTCCCAATGTAAACACTGAAGACGAATGTGTGGATAAGTAAGCGTGGTGAAGAAGGGTGATGGTGCCTGGCTATCGAGAGATATAGCATCTGTTGTCTTAAAGGTTTGAAAGTAAACAAGTAGCCATGTAGCCTAGAAGCAGCAAAGCCCACAGGGAAGAAGCACACCAGAATGTGTGCTCATGAAGGGTCAAGGGGATCAGGTATCAAGCACCAAGGGTGGGGATCATATCATCATGAATGAGGGGAGCGTGTGATGGGGACCCAATGCCCATCTGTAGACAACTGGACATCCCTTGCAGAGGGGTAGTGGGAGGAGATGAGTCACTCAGGGTGCAGTGTAGCATTGATGAAACTCACAACCTTCCTCTAGTTCTTAAACGCTTCCTCCCCCCACCATTATCATGATCCCAATTCTATCTTGCAAACCTGGTTAGACCAGAGGAAGCATAGCGGTGCAGATGGGAACTGGAAATACAGGGAATCCAGGTCAGATGAACCCCTCAGGACCAGCGGTGAGATGCTGGAGTCCAGCTCCGGGAGGGTTGAACTGGACACTGAAGGAGGTGTGGAGTTGGTGAACACAGACGAGACACACAAGAGATGTTCTGGTGGAAGCAATCTCTGTCGATTTCTTCCAAACAGCTTTATTTATACCATAAAAAGCTTTGCAGACCACTACATAAAAACAATGCCTTATGATTAACTCCAAAGTCACCCTATTGTTTCCACTAAAACCTGATAAAAGACCATTATAAGGTCTGTACTTTCCCTCCAGATTCCTGAGCCCTGAAACCTAAACAGGGGTCTAAAGACAAAAGGAGGAAAGTGAAACTGAAATGGACTTGGAGTCTTGTGACAAACAAGTTCACTTCCAACAATCACACACACACACACACACACACACACACACACACATCTGTACTTTTCTCTATCACTTTCTGTCTTCTTCCTGGTTCTTTCTTTCTGTACTGCTTGTCTTACAAGTTACATGCTATTTTTGACTGAGGTGTTCAGAAAATTTGGTTAGACTCCTGTCCTACTCACTGCCCTATTTTTTGCTCACAATGTTCCTTTTCTTGTTGACTAACTTAACACAATGAAACTACCTCATGTGGTGCTTCAAAGGCTAATATCTACTAGCAGAGTTAAATGCTTCTCAAATATTTTCCTTTACAAACTCTCCCATGATAACTGGTCCATTGTCTACTTTATTATCTCTTTTATTTTTTATACTCCTGAGAGGCACCACGGGGAGCCAAACCATCTGATTCTTTGCCAAAGACTTAATGTTTCCCCTTTTATGTGTTTTCTATTAATGTTAACCATTCTCTCTCCTTCTATGTAAGCCCCTGTCCAAGGTACAGTTGGAGGACGCAGTCTATAAGGTCCTCCATATCGGGGAGGTCAAAAGAGTCCCCCACTACCTAATCTGAATGGAATCTAGGGGTTTTTGGTGGGTTTCATTTTCTCCTCTGACCTCAACTTTTGGATTTTTTTTTCCCCTCACTCAATTCCCACATATCCTCAGAATTCCCAAAGATGTCTCGCTGTCTAAGCCTCTCCAATGCCTCAGTTAAGGAAAGCCCCATCATATGGAAGCAAGTTTTAGATCTGGTTTCATTTGTACTTCTCAAGACTGCCCTCGCATCTACTCCAGGTGCGGTAAACATGACAATACACAAAATTCTCAAGAATGGATTTAACAACAGCAAATATTTGAGGGATATTGGAAACCCTCCCTGGGAATCTCTGCTCTGCAGATGCTTCTTCCACCAGGCTGTAGCTTTGCTAGACAGCATGGCTGGGATGGCTCCAAATAGTGAGAGTGGAGATACTGGGAGGGAAGAGGGAAGCGGGGGTAAAAAGGGGCAACCAATTACAAGGATCTGTATGTGACCTCCTCCCTGGGGGACAGGCAACAGAAAAGTGGGTGAAGGGAGGTGCCAGGCAGTGTAAGATAAGATAAAATAATAATTTATAAATGATCAAGGATGCTTTAGGGAGGGGGGAGCGGGAAGGGAGGGGTGGTGGAAAGAAAAATGAGGAGCTGATTCCAGGAGCCCAAGCATAAAATAAGTTTTGAGAATGATGAGGGCAACGAATGTATAAGTGTGCTTCACACAATTGATGTATGTGTGGATTGTGATAAGAGTTGTATAAGCCCCAATAAAATGATTTTTAAAAAGAGAAGAAGACTTGTACAAACCTCACCACAATCAGTTTAAGAACATTTTCTTCACTTTGGTACTCATATTTATTTGCTCTCCATTTCCTCCCATACCCTCAAGAAACCACTAAACCAGTTCTTGTCTCCCTATATTTTCCTATCTTGGATAGCAAACAGAGAAACACACAAAGCAAGAAAAACACTAACAATAATAACAAAGTATATAGAGAAAATCTCAATCAAAAATAAATCATAAGATATTAAAAACTAGAACCATTTTAGAATGAGTCAAAGGGAGATCAAATGATTAAACAAAGGAAAAAAGACTTAAAATTTTTTCTTGGCCTTAGAACTATACTTTACATCCACGCCTCTTTCTGTTTAGTGGTGCATCTGCCAAATATGTTGGTTTGGGGGACACTGCACTGTTAGCTTATCTATCTGTGTGTATTTAATTAGAAACATTTCTATGTCAAACATTCCAATCTACAACATTCCTATGAATGAATGCATATATTCCTATTGTGAAAAAATCAATGGTTAATGAATTTCTTGATCTTTTCATGCTATAAAGCATTTGTATATTTTCTTTGAAGATGTGTCTCTTCAAACACTTTACCCATTTTTAAACCGATGTTATCTGCTTTTGTTTTGTTCATTGTAAGTGTTCGTTATGGATCCTGAATATAAATACTTCTCAGATAACAAAAAAACTCCAAACTCGCTGCCATCTAGTGAAGGCTGACTCTCAGTACCCCGTCCGGTATCTGAGACCGTACTGGCTTAGGGAGGACACAGTCCAGTCTTTATCCCAGGAACTGATGTTGGCTTTTAACAGCCGACCTTTCGGATCTCAGCCCAACTCGTAGCACCACCAAGGCTCCTTTTTTGGGGGGGGGTCAGATAAAATGTTTGCAAATCATTTATCTCCCTTTGTCTAGGCTCTAGTCTCAGTGTGTCTATCGAATCATTGGTGGCAAAAGCTTTTCTTTTTGGTAAATTCTAATTTGTTACTTTTATCTTTTGTTGCTTATGCTTTTGCTGTGATATCTATGGAACCCCAAATCAGGAAACTTTGCTGTTGCAATATAGGCATTTCATCTTGTAGCTCTTACACTTAATCTTTGTTCTATTTTGAGCAAACTTGTATGGTCATTGTGAGTTAGGGGTTCAACTGCATTCTATTGACACCATTGCACACGCATACCGTTGTCCCAGTAAAATTGAAAAGGTTAAATGGCTTCTCCTGGAAAATCATCTGCTAATAATTGTAAGAATATTTCTGAACTCTCAATTATATTCCATTAATTATGTTTATTCTTATGCCAAAATCCTATCCTCTTGATTACAGTACCTTTGTGGAACGTTTTAAATGAGGCAGTTTTAACCCTTTAAAAATCTTCCAAAATCTATTCTTTGGGATTGTCTGCCCCTGTGGGTTTCCAAGACTATAACCTATTAAGGGAGTAATAATCGGCCGGTGATTTTGAACAACTGATGATGTGGTTAACAGCCCAGCATGTTGCCCCTGTGCCCCAGGGTTTCCTTGAGGCCTGAAGGAACAGCTCTGCAGGAATGAACTTGTGCCTTCAACGCTGTGTTTGAGTCTGGCTTTATGAAGCAGAGGGGAACTGTTCACAGAGTTTCTAAGTCCGTCATCTTTAGGACCCAGATTTCTAAGATTTTCTCCCGTGCAGTGGTTGGTGGATTCTGGTCTTTCGATGAACAGAGCGTTGCTTTCATCACGGTGGTACCGGGACTCTCTGGAATCCTTAAGGGGGCAGTTCGAGTCCACGCTGCAGGATAACTAGCAGCTGGGCTTGATGGGATGGCATGGCTAAAGAAGAATGTACTTGCAACGTTGCTCCCCAAGCCTTTTCTAGGTTTGGTCAATTGCGTCCAGACTCTCTTTGGACCCAGTCTTAGGCCACGATGTCCTTTCCATACGTAAAGCGTAACAACAGCCTCAACAACAGGCGCTTTCCCTGACTGTAATCAGGAAGCATGAAGATCTGCCTTCCTGAATTCTGCAAGAGCCATTCCGAGTGTCCGTGAGGTAAAGCACACGCCAGTGAAAACCAAAACCAGTTACCAAGTTCACCTTCTTGGAAACAGGCTACCAGGCCCGTCTTCTGAAATGCTCCTGGGAGAACTCAAAACTTGCACTTCAAACCTTGTGCTGAGTAGCAGAGTGCATTCAGCATGCACCACCGAGGGACAACAAATTGCTATGGGATATTGCAGCCCCTGGCTGTCTTATGGTCCAGTTCCTAAGTTCTCAAATATCATACACCACTTTGAATGAAGCGAGAGGCCGATTTTAGCAACGACTTTAATGGTGTATTTATTGGTTTATAAACACTTTACATCCATTATTTCTTTTGATTCTCAGAGAATGCAAACGGTCTGTGTAAGGCTTCATTGGGAAAAGAAGGGGGAGCTGGGATTTGGATTTAGGGGCTCTGAGTCCGGTTCCTGGGATCCTTCTCCAGCGCTACTTGGTTCTGTTCCCGCCCTTCTGAGCAGGCTCTGCTGTCTTCAGTCACCCTCCATGTTGCTTGCAGCCTCCCGGGGTTGCCCCCGACTCTCTCACCCCCATCCTCCTCCAGCGCCATCACCCTCGAGGAACCGCGCAGAGACGGTAGCTGACAGGGCTGAGAGTGATGCCCATTCTGAACTTCGTACTCAGCTTCTCATTGGCCGGGGCCTTGAAGGTAAACTTTTGTAAAAAGGAAGTGAAGAAAATAAACAGCTCAGATCTGGCCAACTGTTCTCCAAGGCAAGCCCGCTTTCCTGAAAGGCAAAAACAGAAGACTGAACTACCTTCCTGGTGGAGAAGGTACCCGGCAGGGGTTAAAATCCTCTCCCCCACCCTGCCAACCTGATCACAGGGGGGACCTGTGTCCCCAAGACTTCATTTACAGTGGCTCATTTAGTTGAACAACCTCCAGGGTAAGTTGAGGCAGAGAAAGTGGTTCCAGGTCCTAAACTCAAAAATGCCTTCCAGGGTCAGGCAGGGCAGGTACAGGAGTGAAGGTGGGGGGTGTCTAACAATACGGGGCCCAGGTTGATCTAGAAAGTCTTAAAAAAATTAACATACAACAAGTCCAAACTCGAGCAGCAAGCAATAAAATATTCTGTGTTTAAACTGTCCAGCCTTGAACAGAATCCCTCCAGAGGTACGAACAAGTAAACAACAGAGCTGGGGTCCCACGGCCTTTGTACTTGGTAGGCAGTGTCCCCAAATCTAAGTCCTTCTCAGAACCTCAGAGTGTGACCTCTTTTTAAAGGAGGGTTGTTGCAGACGTAGTTAGTTAAAATAAGGTCATGCTGAGATGAAGTTAGCCCTAAATCCAGTGTCACTGGTGTCCTTATAAGACAGACACACAAGGGAAGAAATGCCATGTGGGACAGACACTAAAATGTCATGGCTTGCAGAAAAGTACCAGAAATCATGGTAGAACTATGGGATAGACTCAGACGGTTCATCAGAGAACCTTAGAAGAAAATAAACTTGCTTACACCTGGGTTTCAGATTTCGAGCTTCCAGAACTGTTAGAGGATCTGTGTGTTTGGGAATACTATAGAAAGAAATCACCCTGCTGTCATACACCACACATTCCAGTGCAACATCCCAAACTCCAACTCATTGCCATCGAGTGTACACCAGCTCACCGTGAGCCCACAGGACCCGGCGTCTCCATGAATTGGCATTGACTCAATGCAAGTGAGTTTGTTTGTTAGTTCAGTTTTCTATTTCTGTAACGAGAATCAGTGTTGGAAACTCACTGGGACAGTTTTACCTTGTCCTACATTATTCACGGTCATATCTTCAGGGCTGGAAACTCATTATGCACTTAGGGAACTAAGGCATTGTAAATGTATTGGAAATAATGCATGTGCCTATCCAACTCAGTGCCTCAAATCTGCTAAGAGTGTTTGTTGTTCAAGTGACGGTTGAGTTAAATGAAGGAAAATCCTTTCAGAATTGGCTGGCACGGAAATGAAAGAGTTTTCACTACAACCACATTTGTATCTTTCAAAATGTGTACCATGTAAAAATATTCACTGAGTCATGAAAATATCATTAAATTTTTAACAGGCTAAAGAACTGATTTTGTTTGATACATGACCTGATATCCCTGATGGTAAGGAACCCCCTTCTCTTGCCCCCTCCTTATCTCATTATAAACCAACTCCATTGCTACACTGGGGAGCAGCCCTTCAAAAGAGCTTGGTCCATTTTAAAATTCTATAAAGATGGCAGGCATTTACCATTCTTCCATAGGAAGAGGCAAAGTCCAGGTTTCTCAGTCCCCAGGGCTCTTAGGGGGTGGTCGTGGTGGGGAGTCAGAGCAAAGCTGGCCTGAAATCTCCATTAGAGACCAGCAGCGATTCAGGAGACAAAGAGCAAGTTAAAGCCATCTGCAGCCCTGGGACATTTCTCCAGCAGGCCGTCTGTACATTTCCCAATTCAAGTAGACGACCAGTGGGAGGACACTGGGAGGGCTGAGAGAGGGACAGTGGATCTTCACACCCTGATGGAAACAACTCACCGATTGAAAAGGGCAGAAAGTCGTCCCTTTTCCTAAACTGTCCATTCTCCAGAAAATGCTCCGGATTGAATGTGTCGGGGGTGGCCCACTTGGCGGGGTCAGTGTGCAGCGCAGTCAGATTGGTCAGGACTAAGGTTCCCTAGAGAGACAACAAAAGTTCAAAATTAGACCCATGTCACACACCTAGACAAAGGACGGCAGTCCTAGGGCTCCTACTTGCTGACACATCCTAAACTCTCCCACCCTCCCCAACCCAATATCCCCAAGACCAGACCCCAGGAGCCTGCTCTTTGTCATGGGTCAGTTCACAATGGATCACACCAGTCTGCTGGAAATTGTACCAGGAAAAATTTGGCTGCTGTTGGCTTTGCAATGTATCTTCTCTAGAGGCACAGGTCATTGTGGGGGCTTGGGAGGAGCCATGTGTGCCATGAGTAAGCCATGAGTAAGAAAAGAATGGAGCAGCTGCCCAGAGAGCACTGCACCAGCATCAACCCACTGCTCAACGAGGGGATAACTGTGGCCACTCCACAAGGTAGAAGATGTCTCAGTCACATTTGCCTCTCCCATGCTTCCCCTCTCCAATGTCCGGTAAATGACACTGCCTCCATTAATAATAAAACAACACACAGTCCCGAGAACGACACCTCTCTTTGTCCAGTTACAAATGCAAGAGACCCCGGAGCTGTCCTTCATCCATACCTTCCTCTCCATGTGCCTGCATCCAATCCATCAGCAAGAATGGCAGACTGCTCTTCCTCAGTTGTTCTTTATTCTGTCTTCTTGGTCCTCTGTTGACTGCCGCCACTCTAGCTCAGGCTACCACGTTGCTTCTACTCCTATACTAGCCTCCTAAACACATCCCAAGGCTCAGTGGCAGGATGTTCACCTTTCAAGGAAGAGGCCTGAGTTCAATTCCCAGCCAATGCCCCTTCTGCATAGCCACTCCCTGTCTGTCCACGGTGTACCTGTTGCACTGTGGTGTAAGTGTTAAGCTGCTAACTACAGGTCAGCAGTTCAAACCCACCAGCTACTCTAATGGAGAAATATGTGTCAGTCTGCTTCAATAAAGATTTACAGTCTCAAACTGTTTATCTTCAAACCTTTAAGACACCAGACGCTATATCTTTCGATAGCTGGGGACCATCAGCTTTCTTCACAACATTTGCTTATGCACCCATTTTGTCGTCAGCAATCGTGTCAGGAAGGTGAGAATCATAGAATGCCAGATTATTAAAACAAGGTGTTTTTGTGTTGAGGGAGTACTTGAGTTGAGGCCCAATGTCCATCTTCAACCTCAATTCTTAACATACAGATATGAGTACATAGTTCTATTCCTCTCTCATTATATATTCTCCTACAAACTTTATGACGCCCCCCTTGTATAATGTAAATTCAAATTCTTGCTTGGAATTACAATACAGACTTTACTAAGACTCAAATGAACCTGAAGGTTGTCTAATGATGCACACACTGCTTTGGCATTTTCATTTATGCTTTTCCACATGCATGAAGGGTTATTTTGAATTAGGTTGAATAACTGCAGCTGTGACAGGAAACTGACTCAACTATTTGGAGGACTGATTTTCAATTTAACCATTCCTGATGTGAGGCAGCCTCAGGTGATTATTTTCGTGGCTCAGCATCATCGTTAAGAATCTGGGTTGCTTAGAGCTTTCTTCTCTGTAACCCATAGCAATTCAGCTTCTTCTCTGCCTGACTCTCAAGGTCAGAGTGACTTCACAGGGTCTTGCTGTCACATGCAAATACAACCAGAATTAGCAGAAGAAAGGAAGGCTTCTCTTCCTATTTGAGCAGGATGGAAACCTTTCCCATAAATACTAAAGGAAATCCCCCCACCTGGCTCAATGGCCAGAAATACCCAAGGCCATCACTGGCAAGGAGAATTGGGATGATTGTGATTGGCTTATGAAGCAGAGTGTCTTCATGAACAAAGGTAGACTGCAGGAACAACATTAAGATTCTTTTGCAGTGGGGCATGGAAAAGTTGGGTTAACCATTTGAAATATTGGTGGTTATTTTAAAATATTTTTATTATGAAAATTTCAAACATAAGGGAGAAGAAAATAGTGGGTACCCGTTTCTCAGTTTCTGCAAATATCAACATGCTGACAAATTTTTGCCACTCCAATCCTCTCCTTCATTTCTTGCTAGAAAGTTCGGATGCAAATCCCAGACATGGTTTTTAACATGGTCCATGCATATATATTAAGTACCTTCTATATGAGGGGTTGTAAAAAAATTCATGGAAGAACTCTATTACCTTTTAACTCCAGTTCACCATAAACTTTTTGGGCCTTTGTAATAAGCCTGTTGGAATATCTCTTTCTACTCATTTGACTGATTATAATAAATATTAGGACATGAATACATATCCCTTTTCAAGTTTAGACTCATACTACCTCAAAAGAACCAAGAACCATGAAGAACCAAGTCTGAGAGTCCTGGTTACCTTTGGCAGGTGGTATCCAGCCAGCGTGGTGTCAAACGTCACTTCCCTGGGCACGTTGAGGGGGACGATGTTGCCCATTCTGAGCACCTCGTGGATGACAGCATTGGTGTAAGGCATGAGCTCTCGTTTGGCTGTGGTGGGAGGCTGTGACTGGCCAATTACTCTGTCGATCTCAGCTTGTACTTTCTCTGGAAAAGGAGAGAAGATCCCATTATTCTTCACACTCTCACACATTCTTCCAAAGATGCCGAGGTGACCTTCAAGGTCTCACCTATTGTGTTTCAGTTTGTTACAAGGTTACAGACCAAATGGTTCTTAATCCTTCAGCCAGATGGGTTGACACAGTGACTGCAAGAATGAACATAACAATTGTGAGGATGGCACAGGACGCGGCAGTGCTTCCTTCTGTTGGGCACTGGGCTGTTACGAGTCAGAACCCAGTGATGGTACCTAACAACAATCCTTCAATGGCGGATTTAACTTTTTTTTTTCAACTCCATACATTTCTTTGAGTCTGGTTAGGCTAAGGAATAAAATAACCTGAGTCCAATTGGCAAATATTATAGTGCTGTCAGCTGTCATTGAGTTTGCACGGTGATGTTATGAATAATAGAAGAAAATGCCATGTGCCCTGTATCCTTTCAGGTTCGTGGATATGATTGAGTTCACCGCTGTGGCTAGTGGATTCATGGAGGCCCCACTCTGAGGCAGTGCGCTCCTGGTCAAGGCACATCCAGCCGCCTGCTCACCTTGGATTTCTGGGTAGAGGGCCATGTAAAGCAGAGCCCAGCGCAGCGTCGTAGAAGTTGTCTCTGTCCCAGCAAAGAAGAGGTCCAGTGTGCTGCAGACGAGGTTTTCTTCATGGAAGCTTGAAGTAGTATTGCCTGAATACTAAGAATAAAATGATTTATTTATATTTTTTAGAGAACTCATGGTTACCCCAAAACACAGGGCACTTCATCCTAAGGAAGGACTTTGGAAAGCACATTTCTAGGAGAAAAGACCTTCCCTTTGGCTTCTTCAGTAGACCCAGGGACATAGCAAGATCATTGATAGCTTTATGTCCCAAGTCTGAGAAACTACCTAGGACTTCCAGTACTTAAGCAGACAAAAATCAAAACAATAATTTCCTTACAGTTATCATTTAAAGAGCAGGTATTGATGGAGTGGGAAAGAAAGAGCTATGAAAAAGACAGATTTGAATTGAGACAGCATCCGTAAAAGCTGCGTGATTTAGGCCAATTGACTTCAGCTCTCTGTGTCTCCATTTTCTATTCCGTAAAATGGAAATAATCTCTTATATTCAGGAAGACCTGCCTGAATTACAATGGGCACACAGCAAATAATCCGCAAATATTTTACTATTGTCGGAAAAAAGAAACCCACTTCCCTTTGATACAACAAGTCTCCTATCTTCCCCAGGCTCCTTTTCCTTTCTAAGCTGGCCTCTTTTTCCCATCACTCACTGATCAGGATGCTATCACCTTCCTTGGATTCCTCACATTTCTCTTAAGTCCCCGGCCCGAAAGCCATATAGCAATGATAGCCTCTACCTTTGATTAGTAAACAAGCTTCTGATAATGTTATGCTGAAAAGGTTAAATGAAGGACGAGATGGGGAAACTCCACCAATCTGCCTTCTCCAAAATAAGAAATGTTCATGTGGAAAATTACAAGTCAAGACACTGATCCAATGATGTACATAAAGTGAAGGGGTCACCCTGTTAAGGGCTATATATTCTAATATGCCTTTCTTCCAGCTTCTTCCTTATAATATTGATTGATGATATGGAGGTAGGTCATGGGTAGAAGAAAAGTTCCCCCTAGGCCCTGAGAAGAAAGTCTGATGTCCAGTTCTGCTTTACTTACGCTGCCATAGGAACCGGAGAGATGAGCAGGCCACAGGGGACCTTAGTGCCATCAGGTTGGTTCTGACTCCCAACTCTCCTATACGATAGAGCAGACCCCCCTGCCAGGGTTAAAACCCTCGCAGAAGCAGACTCCTGCTTTGTTCTCATGTGGAGGGACCGGTGGACCCAAATTACCTTTCAGTTAGTAGCTGAGCACTTACCACAATGACACTAGGCGTCCCCAGGAAACAGGGCACAGATTCATCCATTACTAAAACAGTACTTTCATGATCATGTCTATTTTCCCTTCTGTGTACATCTTCATGTACGGGTACAGGGCTTGGGATGGGGCAGATTCGGTATTTCCAGAGTCTCTAGCCAAATGGCATTAAACTTCCATCTTAATTATAATCATATCATCAATCTAGAGTACAGGCTCCTACTGTACTCTGTAATAAACTCAGTGCCATTGCGTCTATTCTGATTCAGAGTAAAACTTTTCAGGGTCTCAGAGACTGTAAATTTTGTTGGAAGCAGATAGTTTTATTTTTTTCCATGGAAGCAGCTGTCAGAATTAGTAGTCCGATGCTTAACCCAATGCGCCATCAAGCAGGTCCTTCAGGCTGTAATAGTGCCCCTGTAGTAGCCTGAATAGGGACTTTCAAAGACACCCATGTCCTTCGGCCTAGAACTTGTTACGGTGTTGCCTTATACAGAAAAGGGGAGGAGATTCGGTGGCACAGCAGTGTAGGCCGCTCGACTGCCAAGAGAATAGGTTGATGGGCCAAGCCTGGCTGTAGTTGAGGAAGGAAAAAGTTGCAACTTTTCCAAAATGCCATGAAATATTACAGCCTTGAAAACCCTATGGAGCAATTCCCCGGTGCTCTAGGATTGCTTTCCTGATGTTAAACCACGGGGTATTCCTCTGCTCTAGTCCCACAACTACCTGGTTTAGAATCAGGAATGATGAGCAGCAGGATTGGATCCTCTCACTATACTGGCTCAGTCTGTGTGCTGAGCACATCATCAGAGGAGCTGGATTATATGAAGAAGATGGTGGCATCAGGATCAGAGGAAGGCTTATTAACATCCTTTGATATGCAGATGACATAAGTGAAGAGGACTTAAAGCCCTTGCTGATATATATCAAGGATTGCTTTTAGTATGGATTACGAATCAATATCAACGAGACCCAAATCTTCACAACTGGACAATAAGCAACACGATGATAAATGTGGAAAAGGTCAAAGATGTGAGAGATTTTGTCTTGCTTGAATCCACGATCAATGCTCATGGAAGCATTAGTCAAGAGAGTAAAAGATATACTGCATTAGGTAAATCTGCTGCACGAGGCTTTTAGAATATTGAAAAGCTAGGATGTTACTTTGAGGACTAAAGTGTGTCTGATCAAAGCCATGAAAGTTGGACATTGAATAAGGAAGACCAAAGAAGAACTGATGCATTTGAAATGCGGTGCTGGATGAGAATATTGAAAGTACCACGGACTGCCCTAAGAAACAAACCAATCTGTCTTGGAAGACAGATTCTGTTAGGCACAGGGTCACTATGGGTTGGAACGGAATTGATGGCACCTAACAAAATAACAACATAGGATTGTTATGAGCTGGAATTGTCTTGATATCAATAGTTTTGGTGTACAAATGCAGACAATGATATCATACTGGATTGTCCAAATGGACTTAATGTTATCATGAAGGTTGTTAATAAGTGGGGGTTTGATGGTCAAAGAGAGTATGCAGGGTCAAAAAGAAACAGTGGCCATACAGAGAAGAGGCTAGGCTGCTGGCTTTGAAGGAGTAAGGGAAATAAGGCAAGGAACGCAGGTTGCCTCTAAATCCTAGACCGGACCTAGACCGGACCAGGAAGCAAAATTTCTGCAGAGCCTCCAGAAGGACCAGCCCACTGATATTTGACCTTTTGTCCAGTGAAAGCAATTTTAGACATCAGGCGTTCAGAGTGCCACCAAATTGATAGTAATTTATTGCAGCAGATACTTGCTTACAGAAAAATGCAGGAAATGAATCCATTTCCATTTTAAAGGAGAAGCCAGCTTTGTTTTCCTCACCTTTGTCATTTCGCTCAGGTAAGCATCAATGAAATCTCTGGGCTTCTCAGGATCCCAGTCTTCCTTGTGTTTTTCAATCATCTGAGCTACGAATGACTTCAATTTGTTCCAGTCTCTGAAAAGCGTTTGGTGAGATCCTGGCAGGAATTTCACTATCGCTGGACACATATTGTACAACTAGTGGAAAAAACACAGAAATCATGGAGACAATATACGTTCCACATTTCCACATTTTAGAATAACAATCTTCTCTTTTTTATTTTAGTAATAGCAGACCAGATAATTTAGCTGATCCTCACATTATGAACACCAAAATGAGATTCACACACACACACACACACACACACACACACACACACTCCAGAAGGTGGTGAGGAATTTCAGAAATAAAGTTTAGGGGAAGAGGGAAGTTCTGAAAGTCTAAACATTTGATCTCAATTTCTTCTTGCCAGTGTCTTTCAAATCCATAAACTGCTGAAAAAACATGAAACTGAGCAGAATTTTTGACACACTCACAAGCTTAGAGGGACACAAAGTAGAGTCTATGGCCCACCAAAGAAGGGTATGAGGTTTGAATCCCAAAAGAGAATTCTCTAAGAAATTGAAAAACTGCTGATAGCAAGTGTTGGTAGAGAGTATACCAGCCGCACAGCCACTTAGAAAGTCTTATGAGTGGCTATGTGCGCAAATAACACTTGTTCAAGAATGTTCATGGTAGCATATTCATAGCATGCACAGACTAGAACCAACCCAAAGGCTTACTGATGGAAAATAGAGCCACAAACAGTGCCATATTCAGACAATGGACTGCTAGTCAACATCTAAAGAGAGACAAATCAGGGAACACAGTCTGGTGAACAACAAGCCAGATGCACAAGAGACCCTCTAAAGAAAAAGACGGGATTGACAAGAGGCATGGAGATGAGGCCCTCAAAGGCAATGACAGTATTGTTGTTCTCTTTGAAACAACCACATAGATACAGAGTGAAATTCTGTACCATTTGTCAGTGTTAGAAATACTCTTTTATATAAAAAATGTAATATTAAAAACAACAATGTCAACAGGTGGATTTCACATTGATTTTTTTTATTGAAGCTAATTAAGAAGGTATTTTAGGGAAAGTAAATACATAAAGGAGCCAGCATTGTATCTGGCACCAGCACTGATATCCTTAAACCACATGTGAGAAGTACACTGCTTACCTGACACCACCTTCCTGCCTCCAGGCACATGGTTTCATCCAACAGCCTCAGCAGTTCCTGAAACTGAGCATCCTGGTATTCAAAGCGCTCTCCAAAGGTAATGGAGCAAATGACATTTGAAACTGCATTGTTGATCTTGAAGTGCGGGTCAAAGGGCTTTCCTGCAAGCAGAGGAAGGAAGACATGGATCTTTAACATTGATTTCTTCTTTCTAAGGAACTCTCACTGCCATCAAGCCAGTTTTCACCCATAGTGATCCTATGGACGAGGAACTGCCCCTGTGAGTTTCAGAGGCTGTAATCTTTATGGGAGCAGTGTGGTATTTACATAATTTCACGTCAACTTGATAAATAAGAGTGAATGGAGTGGAGTCCAGCCTGTCAATCAGGTCACAGCCTGATGATGTGTCCTTAGGGGTGTGGCCTACTCATGAGGATTCTGGGAACTTCCTCTCTTTTTCTCTCAGGAGGTGAGCCACCCACTCTCTCTCTGCTTCACTTCCTTGCTTTTGAGACACTCAGAGAGCTGGAGTTGCCACGTGGATACATGCTCCAGCACTGAGATGCTCCCACTGCCACTGGATCCACAAGACTTTTCACCCACTGCCTGTGATCTTGCATTTGTCATCGTTGCATGTGCTATGTGAGTCTGACGAGGAATTTATAGACTAGTACTGGACATGTGGGCTAATATCGGACTTATGGGCTTGATTGGGACTGGACTGGGATGTTCTCTCAATATAAAATTGCTCTTTGATATAAAGCTCTTTCTTATACATATATGAGTGTCAATGAATTTCTTTCTCTAGTCAACCCTGCCTAACACATTATGGTACCTTGGGAGTGGGTTACTAGAGAAGTTAATCTTGAAGATGACGAGTGGATGCTTGTTTGATCTCTGACTTATGACAGTTTCACTTTGACTAGCCTAAGGTCAGATAAGGCCACACTATTTGCTCCATTGTTTTCTGGAAAGAGCACGGGAAGTGAAGGGTTTGATCCCCGGAAGTTGTCTTTGGCTATTCTTGTCTGACATGGCAAAATGAATGTTATAAATGTAAATTTTGAGCTTGTGGCAAAATTTCTCCTGGAACTTCTCCTCTGAGACCATGCTGCTTAGTCAAAGTGGCTGACAGAAGGTTAAAATGGCTTAGAGAAGGACCCACCATGGCTTGATGAAGTCAGAGCCCTGAGGCCATACTTCTTACCAATGGAATAGTTTCTATAAGGATTAAGATAATATAGATAAGGATTGAACTTGACTGTTTTAAAGAACTGAATTTAGGATTTGCCTGTACTAGGTTGATACTGATTTCGTCTGTCTATTATGATTGATCTAAAGTGTGATAGAGATGATTATTGGGAAGAAAAAAATAGTTTGTAAGCCTACTTGCCTTCAGCCATTAAATTGGATCTTTAAATGGGTGTAAAACACACCTGCAAAGAAAAGTTCCACCCAGTTCTTTCAGTGATCCAGACATCTCCAGTCGAAGAAGAGACTTACCTAGGGGTTGTTGACAGACTGAAGAAGGCAAAAGGTACCCTTTTTTGGGGAACAGAAGGATTTCTCTCAAGTTGTCTCCCCCCAAAATATGTACCAGACTTAGCTGCTTGAGAATGACTGTACACTAGCCGGTCAGCGAAAGTAGGTCAGAGGCTATTCTCCTTAACATCAGCCATCTAGAGCAACCAGACCGTATAGCCTGACTCACCCTAAGTAGGGCCCAGTCCCTTCTGCTATTGTTCCCTTGAAGCAGTGCCCAAAGGCAAGCCCGGGACCACTCTATGATGACTAAGCTAATTGAGTCCAGGGTCCACCCATCTTGCCACACATGCTCCCCTATTCCCTCCTCTTACTATTGCGTGTTCACCCCTAGGTCATCCCCCTCCTATTGCTTGTATTGCCTATGTTGCAACCCCTCCCTATGATGTAGGTTGTTGTGAATTGTATTGCCCCTTTCTGTGATGCATGATTCTGTAATCAGATCCCCCTAAAGTGATATGATGTGTGGTTAGCAATAGATAAGGAGGCTCCCTGGTTCTCGGGAGGATGAGGGTGGCTGCTCCCGCCAGGGAGGCGGCTCCTGCTCTGGCAGCCGGGTTCCCCTCATGAGGACCACCAAGTAGGGTGGAGGTGAGCAATGTTACCATGTAATACATCTGACTGTATTATTGTAGTATCTCTCATGCTCTCGATGACTTTAATATAATACTTATATATATATATATATATATATCAATTGTACAATTGTGATTATTGAACCCATGGGTAGTAGCAGCAGTTGGGGGCTGGCCCCTCCTCTCCCCTCCAAATTTAACTTAACCTTACATACACCCTTTGGCTTTTTGAGTTTTGAACTAGTGGTTTGTTCCTGAAGCTGATAAAATTTGGAGCCATGAAGTTAAAGGAAGCCTGTGTGCAGCCTGAAAGGCTTGCTAGGTGACCACCTGGATCCACTTGTTGAGTGGAAGTGGGAGAAATGCAGCAATAAAAAAGATGGGTTGAATATGGCCACTGACACCTGTGGACCTAGTTCACGAGGACTAGAGGAGAAGACTGGTTCGTCTGAAGTTTATGACCTAGCCAAAGGGGACTAGGGTTGTTGAGAATTTGTGAAGTTCAAAAGGTGAGGCTGTCAATGGGCACCCTGGTGAGGCTAAGTGAGGTGGCCCACATTGAGTTGTCCAGAACCCGACCAGATGAAGATGAGAATTTTGAGCCTATGAATTGCTGCATATTGCTGTTCACTTTATGGTCAGCCTTTCCTGATTTGACTTTGCTTATGGCTGCAGACTCACACGGCTTCAATTGGAATGAGGATTCTTCGCATCAAAGAACCTGCCTGTCTCCTCAGAGAACTGGACTGATATAAGTGGGCAGCATAGGAATTGGATACCCAGAATGGGGAGGATAAAAGAATGAAGTGGCTGGTTTACAAACTTTCATAGGTGAGGGAATATTTTTATAGAATAATAGGATTATGCTGAAGGTGTTCACTTAACTGCAATTGTTAGGCATAGAATATTTTTGTTTTGCTCACTTATAGAATATTATGTTTAAATGAGGCTGGCATATTTTGAGTTACGTATATGCATTTTGGTTTTCTTCTGTTAGGTACAGATGATTTTATTATTGTTTTGTTTAAAAGTTATAGATGGCTAAAGAGTTTATGATGCTGCCAAGTTGACAAGGAGTGCTCTGTGGTGGTTACATAATTTCATGTCAACTTGATAAATAAGAGTGAATGGGGTGGAGTCCAGCCTGTCAATCAGGTCACAGCCTGATGATGTGTCCTTGGGGGTGTGGCTTTCTCATGAGGATTCTGGGAACTTCCTCTCTTTTCTCTCTGGAGGTGGCCCCACACACTTTTCTCTGCTTCACTTCCTTGATTTTGAGACACTCAAAGAACTGGAGGAGCCGCATGGATACATGCACTAGCGCTGAGATGCTTCCACTGCCACTGGATACACAAGACTTTTCACCCACTGGCCTATGATCTTCTTGCATTTGTCATCGTTGCATATGCTATGTGAGTCTGACGAGGAATTTACGGACTAGTACTGGACATGTGGCCTAATAGCGGACTTATGGACTGGATCGGGACTGGGCTAGCTTGTTCTCTCAATATAGAATTGCTCTTTGATATAAAGCTCTTTTTTATACATATATGAGTGTCTCTGGATTTGTTTCTCTGGTCAACCCTGCCTAACACCGAGCAGACAGCCTTGTCTTTCTCCCATGGTGGATTCATATTGCTGACCACGTGGTCAGCAGCCCAACTCATAACTCACTGCACCATAAGGAACGGGCACTCTATATGACATAGGACATAAGAGGCAGTGGCCAGTGTACCCTACACAGGATGTTCTATATAACTAGCACTCAAGCAAAGCTTATGGAGTCAAATCTATGGCCAAGATTTAAATTCAGTAATGTGTGTAATGCCTGTCTTCTTGTAATAAATTCCACAAGGGCAAGATCCACAGTGCGTTGTCCACCATGACAGCTTTAGTGCCCAGCACAAGGTTTGCCCTAGATGATTAATCTGGGTACTTAATAAGTAGATGTTCAACCAGTGAAAGAGCCATAAAATCTTACACCTGTCCTACGAAACTCTCACCTTTCATCTCTTCTATTGCCTCGCAAAGGTAGTGGGCCTCCTCCTGAATGCGTTCTTCTAAGTTCTTCTTCCCTAAACCAAAGTTCCTCAGTGTTGTTAAGGCAAACCTTCTTTGTTCCTTCCAGAGCTGGCCACTGGACATGATCAACCCTAGGACAAGGAAAGTGTATATTATGCTATGGTTATCGTATAAGGTTAACATCTGGAAGACGATTTGGGGATGTGTATTAGACAGAAGAAAGGAAAAGAGCATTGGGCAAATGAAACATGCAGAGAAAAGAATCTCAAAGCATTGGATAGACTGGTTAACATTTACTGACTGCTCCCTATGCTTTATATAATTCAGCACACATACAAACGATATGGAGTAGGAATGATTATCATCCCCATTTTCTATTGAGAAAACTGAGGCACACAGGATACCACTTTGCAAGGTCAGACAGTTAGTAAGCAGCTGAACAGGCAATCACATTCAAGTTTACATGATTCAAAACTCTTTGAAATTATCAATGCAACCAGAGTGTTTCTGCATCAGGTGCAGCTTCCCACAAATCCCTGCCATCAGGGCTCACAGTGCCACCTCCTCAGACAGAGAGATGACTTAAATTCAGAACCATGGCCATGGCGCTTCCTTTAATGGCAAGCATGTTATGAGGAGCCTGGTGTCTGGGAGTGTCAAAGAACTATAGTCAAAAGGTGCATTTCACAGCCTATACCAACAGCAAACAGACAAATCTTCCATTAGGGAAGAATCTTACCATTTTTCTTAAATATATGCTCTCGGGCGGGAAACACTGGGCGATTCACAATGGTTTGGTCCTTGTGGGCAAGGGCTTCTTTGATTAAGGGCAATCCACTTACAACGACACAATGCAAGTTTCCAATATCCAGGCTAAACAGGTTCCCATATTGCTTCACAAACTGAAAAATAGTGAGGCACAGTTGAATATGCACTTGACCGTGTATCTAGGAATGAAGTGTGTCAGTGTGTCGTTGCAAGGGCTTCCCACTGAGCACAGTTGAGTGTGTGTATGTGTGTGTAGCTGAGTGTCTCAGGCAGCTGAGAAATGTTAATTCCACAGTGTGCAATGTGACCAATATTTTCTGTTGCTACATAGCAAACAAATCCTTTTACCTCTATGTGCCTCTGTTTCACACTCTGTTTCACAAGGTGGACTTCAAACATTGATGGCTATAAACCACTTCCACTGTCAAAACTCTGAGTTGTGATGGATGAAAGGGTGTCACTCTGTCTTCTGTTCTTCTTTCAACTAGGCTCAACTTTAATTTGCTACACTATAGTCGCTACAGGATTGGGAATTTCTTTTTGAAACATTCAGTAATTTAGTCAACACACATGAAGTGAGTGAATATCCACTATGTGTTCCTAGAACAAGGCACGATGGGTTTATCTGAATAATAAGCAAGTGTCCTATGACAGCCCACACAATCAAATGCCTTTGCATAATCAATGAAACACAAGTAAGCACTGCTCTGGCCTTCTCTGCTTTGAGCCAAGATCCACCTGACATCAGCAATGATATCCCTTGTTGCATCTCCTCTTCAGAATCCTGCCTGAATTTCTGGCAATTCTAAGTCAATGTGCTGATGTAATCATTGTTGAATGATCTAAGTAAAATTTTACTTGTGTGTGATGATATCAGTGATATCATTCTATAGTTTGAGCATTCTGTTTGGTCTTCTAATTCATAGAGTGTATTATAATCCTGAGCTCATTATCTGTGGCTATAATCCCACTTTGGAGATAGTTCTATGCTATGTTAACTGACATAATTAGAGTGGAATTAATTTATGACCTTAGTAGTAAAGGGTATGTACCTAGCCATATTCATTGTTTCCTTGGGGTATAGTCTATTGAAAGACAAAAACCACATCTCCATCAAAACCTTTCCTATGGGTATAACAGTAATCTCAGATAGGGAAAGAAATCCCAGGATCATCAATAGAAGAGCCCCTTCAAGATCTCTGTATGAAGTGGTAGAGGCTGAGATTAGAGGCATCAGGGACCACAGAACAGAGCAGAGGACCCCCATTAAAACCAGAGGCTACGGCAAGGTAACCATGAGACAGAAGAGTGGAGCAGCGCTAAGGCTTGACGACTGTGAAGCAGAGTGACAGATAAGCTTTCTGGTCCATGGAGGCAGAAGCCATGGGACCACATGACTGAGAGACAGGACCAAAGAAAGGCTGGCTAGTGGCTGAGGGGAGGTTTTGCTGTGGATCAATGACTTTAGCCTAACTGTTTTTCTTGTTTTGTGATAACCTCTTAACTTCCCCAGCTTTAAAAAAAATAAACAACAAACAAATAAACTCACTGGCATCCAGTACATCCATGATAGTAACCCTCTAGGACAGGATATAGCTCCTCCTGTAAGTTTCTGAGACTGTAACTCTTTACAGAAGTAGAAAGGCCGATCTTTCTTCTGTGGAGCAGTTGGTGGTTTTGATCTTCTGACCTTTCAGATCACAGTACAATATGTAACCACTACACCACCAGGGTTCCTCTACTTCCCTAGTAAATCGCCTTACTCTCCAATATTGTCCGTGCGTTCTGTGTGACCACTACAACAGATTATTGAACCTACCAGAGAAGTAGAGTGTCCTGGAAGGAATGGTTGGTCTCAGAATACATAAAGAAGGGTGGAGCCTGGAGGAATTTCTGACCCTTACCTCATGGCAGTTGGGGAGCCAGAAGATGTCAGATATGGCTCTCTCTGTGCCATTTAAAAAAAAACATATTTCTGGATATCCCATTGATTACCAGGAATTTACACTACATATTTCACCATACATTGGCATTAACATTAGTGTCATAAGAGTCCAAAATTCCCAGAAATATAGGTAAAGATTGCAGAGGGAAATATATTTGAAGAGATAATGCCTGAAAATGTCTCAATTTGTCTAAACCAACACATGGTCAGTACTAAGTGAACCCAATCAGGATAAATCCACAGAATTTTAACAGGAGAAACGCAAAGACAAGTGCACCAAGGCACATCCTAATCAAACTGCTTGAAACTGAAGATGCATTTGGAAAGAGTCAGAGAGAAGGAACTTACGGCCTCTGCCAAAGACCAACTGACATGAGAACAAACTTCTCTTCCCAAACCATGTAGGACACAAGGACCTGACACAGCATTTCCAAGTGTTTCCGTGTGAGTGACAGTGGCTTAGTTAGCCACTTGACCTTCCTCTCATTGTTGTGGATAAATGGGATATCCAACTTAGAATCTGATATTCAGCGAAAGCATATTTTAGAAATGAAGGTAAAATTGATATACTGTACAATGAAGGGAAGTGGAAATAATTCACCCAATTGGATTTAATCAACACAAATAAAATGCTCTACCCAACAACAGCAGAATACATGTTGTTGTTATTTTCAAGCCCACATGAGACATTTACCAGGTCAGAAATGGGTCAACTGTTCTATGACCATCATTAAATCACACTGGAAATCATTAACAGAAAGATAACAGGAAGATTTCCAAATGCTTGGAAGTGAAACCACATATTTCTAAAACAAGAGCATATGTTTCAGGGACTAGTTTTAAAATTCCATGACTAATCATGCCACCAATGTTACCAACTGGATGAGCGTCCCTTGAGAGCGATACGATATTATACATGTGCAATTGAGGGTGTAGAAGCACATGTTCACAGGGTGCCAGTCTTTGTTGGAAAAGGGAACTGATGCTTGTTGAGCATCTAACATAGATCATGTTGACGTTGGTTATTAACTGTCTTAATTTAATCCTCAGAACCACCTTCATAGAGTCTCTCAGCCAGGTAACTAACTGCTGAGGCCAGCTGAGGATTCTCAACAGGGTGGTGTGATTGAGGGAACAGGAAGAACCTCAGAGAAGTCTCAGAGTGAGTGAGCCCCCGTGAGAGGTAAGAATACAGAGGTGGAGTGAGGATGAATCAAGAAGGGACCTGATTGCCTTGGTCAGGAGTTCAAACACTGAAGGGTTAAAAAGAAAAGTTAACAAGGGAATTATACTTTTTAGATGATTAATTTTGGAAGAGTGGATTTCCGGGGTGGAGGCTAAAGAAAAGGGTCTTGGTTTCTGTGGGGGTGGCAATACTGCCGCTGACAAGTAGCATGGGCTATTAGTATGCTCATCCTTTTACATACAGGACACACAGCCAACAGGAAAGTTCAACAGTTTTCAAAGGTAATAGGATTAAAAAGAAGCAAGACGATCATATTATAGAGTTTCACAGTAATTTACCAAGGTGAAGGAGCCCTAGTGGCTTCGTGGGTTACATGTTGGGCTGCTAACCTCAAGGTCAGCAGTTCGAAGGCACCAGCCAGGCTGGGAGAAAGATGAGACTTTGGGCTCATTGCGTGAGTGAGTGGGGTCGCACATGCAACATTTAACAAATTATGCTCTATTTCATAAGAGCAGGTGGAACCATGCCAATGGTCTGGCAAGAAATAGAAGAATTAGCGGAACTTCGCTCACCACAAAACAGAAAAATAACAAACAGAAATAAAACGTATGCCGCGCTCTATCAGACACATAGCCCGGACTAGTAGAAATGCCCCCCTTTCGAGCGTTTCTAAAGCTGCTATAATCTTTAAGGAGTCAACGCACACCGTTTTCCAGAACTTCTGAGGAGCCCAAACCAACAAACTTAGCGTTAACATCCCTAACACCATTAGAGATCCCAGCCCCCCACGGCTCCCCCCCCTCCCACCCCACTTTCACCTTCCTTCACGCCCCCAGACGCCCCCCCGCCCCCCAATCCCCTGTGCTGCGCTCGGCGACAGCTCCAGAGACCTGCCTCCGCACCTACCTTCTGAAGTGACAGGTGTGATTGTTCCACATCCAATTCAAAGAAGTTACCCAAGAAAGGCAACCTCCGGGGGCCTGGCGGGTAGTTTTTGGGGTGCCGCCTTTTGAGGAAAGAAGTAAGAAGCAGAAAGGAGACGGCGCCCAGCAGGAGAACCTGCAGACGGCACCCTGCCCAGCTGGCGGCCAGGAGGGAGCCCACCCCAGTTAGCAGGACAAGGACAGCCATTTCTCTTCTGAGGTCCCAGCCTGCGACAGTCCCAGCTCA
>NW_022104341.1:66371679-66377970 GCF_000313985.2 Echinops telfairi | reverse complement strand
CCCCGCCTAGCCCCGCCCCGCGTGGCTTGGCCGCTCCCTCTGTGCTTGGAACTGGGATCCCTCCCTGCTCCCAACCTCCTGCCCACTAGATGCCTTACAGACCCTAACTTTGGGTGCTGGGAAGCGCAGATGGAGCGTTTCCCCGCTCTTCCAGAAAACTCATCTTTCTCTGAAACCTTAAGGGCTGCGAGAGGGCGCCAGCGACACTTGTACTTGTTGCTCTGTCCACGGCTGGGACAGTGACTTGCTGGGACTCTTGCACAGGGGGCTTCGAGAAGTTCATGGGGAATGGATCTCAAAAGACATGTTAAATCTGCTGCACAAGACCTCTTTATACTGTTGACAAGCAGGGAGGCTACTTTGTGGTCTAAGGTGTGCTTGACCCAAGTCATGGTATTTTCAATTGCTTCATTTGAAAGTTGGGCTTTGAATAAGAAGATAGAAGAAGAATCAATTTATTTGAATTATGATGCTGGAGAAGAATATTGGAAGTACCAGGGACTGCCAAAAGAACACATGAATCTGTCTCGAAGAAGGACCCCCCCTGAATGCTCTCTGGACAAAAAGGATGGCGAGGGTTCATCTCACATATCGCAGACGTGTTGTCAGGAGGGACCAGTCCCTGAGGAAGCACGTCCTGCTTGATAAAGTGGAGGGCCGTGAAAAAGAGGCAGGCCTTCAGTAAGATGGACTGACCCAGGGGCTGCAACAATAGGCTCAAGCACAGGTGCAATTGTGAAAATGGTGCAGGACCGGGCAGTATTTTGTTCTGTTGTGCACCAGGGTCTCAACTCAAGACTCCATAGTATCTACCAGCAACAACAGGAACCCTGGTGGCCCAAGGGTGCCATGATAGGCTGCTAATTGTAAGGAGCGTTTGGAAACCCCGAGCAGCTCCTCAGGAGAAAAATGAGGCTTTATACTTCAATACAGTTACAGTCTTAGAAACTCACAGGTACCGTTCTACCCTGTCCTACAGTGTTGCCATGAGTAGGCAGTGATTTAGGTTTTGAGTTGGATGCATGGGTCAGTTGTTGTAGTCAAAATACACTATAACATTATAAAAATGGACAAATAAACATGGACGAATCTTATAAAAAATGTTGTTGTTATCATTGTTGTTATGTGCTTTGGGACAGCTCCAATTCCTAGCAATGCTATGCAAAGCAAAGCATAGCAAAGAAGGAAAACTGCCCGCACCATCCGCACAGTTACTGTGTGAGGACAAGGTTGGAGCCACTCTGTCAATGCGTGTGCTCCATGCCTTCCTCTGCTTATGCTGACTCACCACTGGACCACGCCTGGTGCCCTTTTGGCGGGACAGGGCTCTCCTGATAAGATGTCCAAAGTACGTGAGGTGAAGTCTGAACGTGTGTGCTTCTAAGGAGCAATCTGATGGTATTTCCTCCAAGATAGATTTGTTCATGCTTCGGGCAGTCCATGGTGTCCTCCAGGGTCCTGGTCGACAGCACGAAAAATGACATACGAGTCACAGAAATAAGACATAAAATCATACATTCTGTAGGATTCCACTCTGTTCTTTATATTTTTTTTGATTCAAGTACTTTGTTTAGTTATATATTGTCTTGTTTATTTGTTTGTTTGTAAATAGGCCACCTCCCCCTATGTTAGGCTGAGTTCTCCAGAGAAGAAAAACCAGTTATATATATGTATATATAAAGAAATAGCGCATATAGTTACAGAGGTAGGCAAGTCCAGGCTGGTTAAGGTCTGTGGGTGAGATGAAAGCTGAAGGCTTCCCCTGACACTTGTAGATTCAAGTGCTCATGAATAGGAAGCAAGAAGACCACACGTTTGTGGATGCCTCGTTGCATGAATCTGAGATTGGCCACATTAATCCAAGGTCAAGATTCTGCTGATGGCTCTGGGATTGGCAGGTCAACAAACCCGATTCAGGATCCGAATCCAGCAGTAAAAGTCAGCTAAGTTCCATACACTGTCAATGTATACTAACAGGAGGCCACGCCCGGGCTGAAATATATTTCAAGCATGTCAAGTCTGTGGCCAGAGTAAGGAGTTCTTTTCTCTGACTTGTCTGTCAGGTTGTGTTGCTGTGGTGGCTTGTGTATTGCTGTGATGCTTGAAACTTTGTCACTAGTGTTTCAAATACCAGCAGGATGAGCCCAAGGTGAACAGGTTTCAGCAGAACTAAGAACAGACAGTGAAGAAAGAATAGGCTGTCCACTTCTGCGGAATTAGCCACCGAAAACCTTGTGAATAGCAACAGAGCAAGGTCAGACACTGCCAAGCTCCTGAACAGCAGCAGACCACGATCAGATACAGTGCGAGGAGATGCGCTCCTCTGTTTGGAAACACTCAAAGTATGACTGAGGAATAGATGATAGGTTCTTCTCAAAATGTAGCTGCAGTAAAGCTTTCAAGACCTCCATTTACTGACAGGGCATGACTCAAAACAAGAAGAAACATCTGTACAATTCTATTAGTAATTTGAACGTGGAATATACAAGACATGAATCTAAGAAAATTCAAAGTTGTAAAAAATGAGACAGAACGTATCAAGATTATCTAGTTATTGGTGAGCTGAAATGGACTGGTATTGGCCATTTTTAATCAGACAATCATATGGTTCAACTATGCTAGGAATGACAAATTCAAAAAATACATTTCAAGGTCTTTCTTAAAGTATAATTTTGTTGTGATAGGATAATCTCTAAAAGGCATTAAAGGAAATCCAATTAATACAATTATTCAAATTTATGCATTAACCATTAACGATAGTGATGAAGATCATTGAAGAATTGTATCAACATCATCAAACAGAAATTGATCAAACATGAAATCAAGATGCATTGATAATTACTGGTGATCAGAATACAAACATTGGAAAGAAAAAGCAATGAACATTAGTTAGAAACTACGGCTTTGATGAAAGAAACAAAGCTAGATATTGAAAAATTCCAATATATTCAGTCTGCAATATATCAGACATGCACTCAAGCTGCAATAACAATTACCGATTGGAATGCAAAAGTTGGAAGCAAAGAGAAAGGAACAGTAGTTGGAAAATAAGGCCTTGCTGATACAAGTAAAGCTGGAGGTTGCATGATAGAATCTTGCAAGAACAAAGACTTCATCACTCATCACAAATGTTTCCAACAATACAAAAGGCACCCATATATGTGGCCTTCTTCAGATGGAATAACAGAAATCAAATTGACTACATCTGTGGGGAGAGATGATGGAAAAACTCAATAGCAACAGTCAAGCAAGCTCAAGTTGAAGTTGAAGAAAAGTAAGATGAGTTCACAAGGGTCAAAATAGTACTTAGAGTATATTCCACTTGAATTTTGCGGATATCTGAAGAATAGATATGACCCATTGAACACTAATAACAGAAGACCTGCTAAGTTGTGGAATTACATCAAGAATATAATGTATAAAGAAAGTAAATGGTCATTAAAAAGACAGGAAAGAGAGAAGAGATCAAAGTAGATGTCACGAGGGCCTTTGAACCGTATTCTGGATCAAAGAGAAGTAAAGCAAATGGAAGAAATGATGAAGTCAAAGACCTGAACAGAAGTTTTCAAAGGGTAGCTCAAGAAGACAAAGCAAAATATTTTAATGAAATGTGTAGAAACCTAGAGTTCAAAAACCAAAAACAAAGACTATGCTTGGCATATCTTAAGCTGCGAGAATTAAGGAGAAATTCAGACCTCGAATTGCAATGTTACAAGGTTCTATTGGCAAAACATTGAATGATGCAGAGACATCAAAAGAAGATGGAAGTAATTACAGTCACTGTCCCCAAAAGAACTGATTGACAGTCAAGCATTTCAAGAGGTAGCATCTGATCAAGGACCAAAGGTATTGAAGGAAGAAGTACAAGTTGCGCTGAACCCATCAGCAAAAACAAGGCTCCAGAAATTAACAGAAGTGAATTGAAATATTTCAATAATCCGAGGAAGCACTGGCATCACCTACTCACCTATCCTAAGAAACCTGGAAGACAGGCACCTGCTGAACTGACTGGAAGAGATCCATATTTGTACCTGTTCCAAAGAAAGACGAACCAGCAGAAAGCTCAAAATTAGGAACAATATCATTGATACCACATGCAAGTAACATTTGGGTGATGAATATTCAACAACAGTTGCAGCAGTATATTGACAGCTGCCAGAAACTTCAGTTGGGCTGTGAAAAGGATAGGGAACAAGGGAAATTGGTGGCAATGTCAGAAGTAGCTTGACTGAAAGTTGAGAAAACCAGAAAAATGTTTGCTTGTGTTTTATTAATTGCAAAGGCATTCAACTGTGTGGTTCATAATAAATTATAGATGGCCTGGAGAAGAAAGGAAATTCCAGAACACTCCATTGTGCTCATGTGGTACTTGTACATGGACCAAGACAGTTCACCTGTCAAATGGGAAATATGGGACTAGGCGATTTGGTGTGCTAGATTTTGGAAAAAGTGTTATTTACAATGTCTACCAACGACTACCTCTCCGAGTTCTATGTAATGTTATCTATGCAATTTGAAAACTAAAGAATAGACTTGAATTTGACCTGGGAGAATGCAAGGGCTATTCAGTGAACGCACCCTAGGGTCTCAAAACCAAGTCAAACCAAACCATGCCAAATCCCAAACCCAAACCAAACAAATAAAAACAAAATAAAAGGCTTTCTTTCAAAGACTGTAACACAGAACAGCAGAGAAAAGTTCAATTATTTAGAAATAGCACATGAAATCTCGTTGAGAAAGTTCAGAGCTAAGCCAGAGGGCTCTGGGATGCAATGGGTTGAGCTCTCCCACTTGCGGTCATCGTGTGCAACTACATAGTGTGTTTAAATTCTCCTTTTTCCTTTTCTGTTACTCAACAGAACACCTTGTCGGTACATTTATTCAAAGCCACATGGGTGAAAATTAGGAATTTTTTCCAAGGATAGGAGTAGAATTAAACAGAATTTAAATAAAGCACACATTTTAGAAGTGTCACTTGGTCCTAGTTTGATCTTTGCCTTTTATAGCCGTGACAACCTCTAGCCATTTGACTAATCTGGAATTTGTATCATTTTCTTTCCCTTTTTATTGAAATTTTATTTAGTCTTTGCTCACACAACCTTATTGTACCATAGGATTCCTCCCCGTAAGTGTACAGTGCAGTTTGTTTCAGCATATTCGATACCGTCTCAACTGAGAATATTTTCACTATCCCCCAAAGAGACATCTGTACACTTCAGTCATTTCCCACTCCCACCTTTACCTCACGCTCAACCTCATGCAGGATCAACCTGTAATCTGTCTTCCTGTACAGGTTGGCCGATGCTGGCCTTTTGCTATAAATCAGGGGTGTCAAACTGGCGGCCCCCGGGCCACATGCAGCCCCCAGAGGTAAATTTTTGTGGCCCGCGATGCTCTGAAATAAAATGAAAATAGAAAAAACTGTTATGAAGAAAATAGTGCTTAGGGGAGATGGAGGCAATACCGTACTCACAATGCCCTAGTTAACCCTTTAACTACTGAAGACGAGTATACACGTGGCCCAGGGCCTTTCCTGGGGGCCTGTGGACGTGGATAAACGCGCTGACTCAGTTCTGGACGTTTGGAAGCGACATGTCTGCCACTCTCAGTGTCACATCATGTAAACAGATCCCAATAGCGAAAAGGTTAAAAAGAGCACTCTGCGTTGTGCTGTTATAAATCAGACCTAACGGCAGCGCTAGTTAACATTTTTAGAGGGAAGCCATTACGATTGTGCATCACATTTGTCAGCTGTCCAACATTTTGTGTTTTTTTTTATTAGTTATTTTGTTATATTTTCTGGTCACATTATAAGAGGTAAGTGAAAATGTGTAGTAGTTGAACTTTGTTGAAGTTAGCATTAAATTGTATGCATCTTAAAGTGAATATTGATATGTTAGTGGTATTTGTTACATTTCCTGTTAGGTTATAAATATTATATATACTATCTCTGCATTTAAGCACTTTTGTCAAAATTGTTAATTTATTTCTTTAAGTATTTTACTCAAGATTTAGAATTAATTGATTTCAGAATGATTCAGTTTTAAAAGACAAATATCTTGCACTGTCCGACATCTTCCTTCACCCACTTTTCTGTTGTCTGTCCCCCAGGGAGGAAGTTATATGTAGATCCTTGTAATCGGTTCCCCCTTTCCCCACCCTTCCTTCACCCTCCCAGTATTGCCACTCTCACCGCTGGTCCTGAAGGGATCATCTGCCCTGGATTCCCTGTGTTTCCAGTTCCTATCTGTACTAGTGTACATCCTCTGGTCTAGCCGGATTTATAAGGTA
>NW_022104341.1:66359365-66371554 GCF_000313985.2 Echinops telfairi | reverse complement strand
GTGGAGAGCAAATGTTTTGAGAATGATGAGGGCAATGAATGTACAAATGTGCTTTACACAACTGTTGTATGTACGCATTGTGTTAAGAGTTGTATGAGCCCCTAATAAAATGATTTAAAAAAAAGACAAATATTCAGAAATAGGATTCCCAAAATATATTCTTATATAGGTGAGAAATACCTGGAAATTAAAAAGTTTGCTGCATAAATTTTATGCTATTTTGGGAGTATGTACTTATGTGAGCAATATTTTCATCCATGAAATTAAATAAAACGGCATACAGATCAAGATTAACTGATAAACATCTATCAGCTTTAATCAAGATGGTCTGTTCTCAGTCTTTGAATCCAGATATTGGAAAACTAGTAGGAAGAAAACGCTGGCAAGTTTCGGCTAAAAAATAATAATTTTAGTTTTATAAATATATTAAATTAAATGTTTAAATAAAAGCAATTGTATGGTGTTTTAATTATCCTATCCATATTCCTGAATCCTCACTTCAAAATATAAATTTAACAAAATTTGTGAATGTGATGTGGCCCGTGTGAATCTTGCCTGTTGCACCAAATGGCCCACATTTTAATTGAGTTTGACACCCCTGCTATACATGGAATGGTGCATTATGTACTATTTTGTGACCGTTGGACTGCTAATTACAGTTCGAAACCACAACTGCTCCAGGTAGAAAGACGGCTTTCAACTCCTTTAAGGAGTTGCAGTGTCAGGAACTCACAGGCGCAGTTCTGCCCCAGGCTATAGGCTCTGACTTGGCAGTGAGTTTGGGTTTTGATTTTTATTATGTACTTAATTATTTTTATCCCTGAGTAGTATTCCATTGTATTGATTATATTACATCATTCTTCCATATTTTAATTGATTACTGCTTGAGTTTTTCTTCTTTTTTTCTATTATACATAATCCAGCGATGTATATTAAGTACAAAGGTTTTTGTGCAGATATTTATATACCTCTATATTCTATGCCCAAGAATATAATTACTGAGTTATATGCTTACTATATTTAATCTTTTGAAGAGTTGTCAGACTGTTTTCTAAAGAGTAGAATCATCGTTCATTCTTACCAGCAATTTTTAAGTGTTCCGATGTTTTCATATTCTTGGCAGCCCCTTTTAGTTTAGCCATCACAGTGCGTACGCAGTGGTATTGTCACTGTGGGTTTGCATTTCCCTGATAAAAAGCATGCCTACCTTTCCCCCATGTGCTTAATTACTATGTGCATGTGTTTGGGGTTTTCGTTTCTTTTAAATGTTTTACTCATTTAAGTTATTCATCCTTTTATTACTGAGTTGAGAGGGTCTTTCGTATCTTCTGGATCGGAGTCTTCTGGATGTATGTGATTTGTAACTATTTCCTCAGTTATGCCAGTCATCTTTGGACATTCTTCCTGCTATTTCTTGTAGCACAGTGGCTTGCAGTTTTCACGAAACCTAAATTACCTCATTGTTTTCTTTTGTCTTGTAGTGCTGAGGTCATCTCTAAGAAAACTATTGTCTAACGTACTTCACAAAGATTTAAGAGTCTGATAGGTTGTCTCTTGCATTTAGACTGTGATTCACTCTGTTACTTTTTATATATGGGGTAGGTTAGGATCCACTTGCAATGTTTTGTATGTGTAGTGGTTTCAGCACAATTTTTCTAAGTCATTTATTCTAAGCATAGGTTTTCAAAATTGAATTTCTATATTTAATTTTCTCATAATTTTAGCTGTTTTTTGAGAGTTATTAGATTATCAATGAAATGACATTACTATTTGATTGAAAGATAAATCCCTGGCCATGCATTTTTTGGTTACGAGTGTTGCGTTCCTTTGGAAAGCTTTTCTATCTATTTTACATTTACCTAAAAGTGACCTTGTCACTTCCTTGCTGGGTGGTCATGTCATCTTACAGAATTTAAAAAATAGAATTACTGGCTGAAGTTTATGCAAAGTTATTTTGACAGTAACTATGGAGGTTTAGATATGTGAAATAAAAATGTTAGAAGATAAAAAACCAATATAACCTAAAATGTAGTCAAGATCTCTAAAATTGACGATGTGAAAATATGAGCCTGTATTTTATAGTTAAGGTTCTAACATTATAAAGAGCAGAAATTGGGATAAATTCAAATTAGTTTGCTTTGAGGTGTGGAATTTGTTTGGGCCTCAGGTTAGAGTGTATAAGGGAACTTCAAAACATTTTGGACCAATTCCACTTGTAATTTTTTAATTCCATTTTCTTGGGCTTTTTGAATCCTCTTTATATCACTTTTTACTTAGTCCTTTCCCTACTATTTACACCTTTAAAATGCACATGTAAATTTTTAACGATAATTATCCCCCAGATAAAAATTTTACATGCTAATTACTATAAAAATGAATATTAAACAATATTAAGCAATTTATTCCTTTTTAAATTCATTTAATTTCATGCTCTCTAAAACTATACTAGATATTGTCTCATGGTCAACAGTTTCCAAATTAGAGAAGTAAAGTAACTCACATAATTTCTTAAGAATTTGCACAATAAATATTTAATGACCTAATATGTAATTCTCATAGCTACCCTTATGAGTTAGAATAAACTCAATGGCAGTGAGTCTTATATACATATATATGTATACGTATGTACACATACACACACACACACACACTTATACTTTATGATACTGGCATTCTTGTTTTCTGGGGCCCAGGCTTGCAATGTACATTATTTAAAAATAAAAATGTTCAGAAATTTAGCAGTATTTTAAAATAGCAGCTTGAGTGGACAAGATTTTCCTGTCTTAATAACGTAAGCATGTAAAGGCTGTTCATTTTAGTAATTAAAGCACATGTGCTTTTTTAATGTCTTTGAGGTCTTCATTGGGTTACAGCAGGAAAATACTACGCTTCCTCCCACCAGGAAGGAACTGAGCGTGACCATGCTAAAGAACTAGGAGCAGCTAGAACAGAAAGACACAAAATGAATGCAGGAGAAATGGGACACAGGTGATGTGCTTCTTCATAATTGAACAGGTTGAAATCTACACAGTGATTTTTTTTATCTGACGCCAAATCTTGGTTCATAAAAGAAGAAAATAATATTTAGATAAATTAACTAGTTTTATAAAAGTCTCAATTTTTTGTTCATTTCTAGTTTTTCACTTCTATAAGTTTCACCTTGTAAGAGAAGCCAAATGTCTAATCTAATCCATTTTGCTATAGAATTAATTAATTTTAACAAGCTTGGACAATCAGGTTGTTTGTTAACATATCTTTGCAATTGTTAGAGATGGCGACATAGGAGTACATGACTGTCTGGTTCTCTCCTGTGTCCAAAATCAGTAGTAACACATGGATTTTGGCATCCAAATTGAATTCCACCTCTACTTCGTTTTATTAAAAGTTTTGTTCTGGGCAACTTAATTTTCAGTTCTAAATTGGAAATGATATTTCATTTGTATAATTCCAGATTATAAAATATGTGCTTAAAAGGCAACTGATACTTATCTGGCCCCAATGATGTACTAAGAATTGTAACAATAAAAACAGGTGACATTTGTTTATGTTGACTATGTGTCAGACACTTTTCCAGATACCTTTACACCCTGTATTTACTTGCTTAATCATTAGGATAACTTCTATAAAGGAGTAACAATCATTATCTTTCTTTATGTACGTGGAAATACAGAGAGATTATGTAAATTATCCAGATTACAGAACTAGTCAGTCATGGATTCTACATTTGAATTTTCTGTCAATGTATCTTCTGAATTTCTTGACCATTATGTTAACCACTATGCTAACCTACCAAGAGTAGCACTCTTGTTATCAAGTATATTTGAATTAATTTTTTGAATCTTTATTGGATTTTAGAGAGTACCATATACCTGAGACACTTGAATGAACCTTGGATCTCTCAGTTTTGTATGCATACTCTCAATCACTGTAGTTAAAAGAAGAATAACATTGTAACTTTCTGGTGAGACCATTAAGCATTATGAATCAGTGCAATTTAATACCAATTGCTAGCACTGGAGAAATATTCATTTCTTAAGGGATTCATTATAAGAAGATAGTCTTCTGAATGGAGAATAATTTCATAATTGACAACTATGATGTGGATTCAGAGGAAGATGTGAAACAAGGGATATCACTGCTGATGTCAGATAAACATACTAGAAAGATGTTTGTGTTTTATTGACTATGCCAAGGCATTTATCTATGTAGTTCATAACAAACCATGGATAATCTAAAGAAGAATGGGAATTCCAAAACACTTCATTGTGTTTATGAAGAACTTGTATATGGATCAAGGGGTAGTTGTGTGACTAGAAGGAAATATTTTGTGGTGGAAAGTCAGGAAAGGCATGCATCAGGGTTGTATCCTCTCACTACATTTATTCAATCTGTACACTGAGCAAATCATCAGAGAAGCTGGATAATTTGAAGAATGTGGATCAGGATTGGAGGACAGTTTAACAACCTCAGATTGCAGACAACACAATTTTGCTTGCTGAAAATGAGGAGGACTTGAAGCACTTGCTGATGAAGATCAAGGATTGCATCGTTCAGTAGGAAATTTGACTCAATGTGAAGAGATCAGAAATCTTCACAACCAGTCCCATAGGTAGCATCATGGTAACTGGGAAAAAGGTTGCTGTCGAGGATTTTGTGTTACATGGATCCACAATTGATGTCCATGGAAACACCAGTTATGAGCTCAAAAGATTCACTGCATTAAGTAAATCTGCTGCACCAGACCCCTTTAAAGTATTGAAGAGAAAGGGTGTTATTTTGAGGACTAAGGTGAACCTGAACTAAGCCATTTATTGACAATACACTGTACAGAACACAGCAGACTATAAATGACATTGCAAATAATAGGAACTCTAAAACCTTTCCATGCATGCATCAGAAGCTGTCCATGGCAGGCAGTGGTTGTGACAGAACAAGGGGGTACTGCATGATGGGAAGTCAGGACAGTTGTGTCAGGCTTGTAGCTTTCATTATGCGTATCGATCTGTAAATAATCTGAGAGGTTGGACTATGCAAGGGTGGCAGCAGGCGTGAAGAGGACTACTGAACAAGCCTCGGTAGAGAGTCCGATGGCACATCTGGACTTACTGAAGGCAAAGAGGATCTGAATACAGAAGACCGATGAATGTCAAGTCGGGCCTTCGGCACAGGTTGCAGGATGGTGTTTGGACAGGTAGGGTTCTCTGTTGGTCACTGTGAGTCCGAAGTGACTTGACAGCACCTGAAAACCCGGCTGTTCATCTAGATGAAAAACAACTGACAAAATGACTAAGAGCTATAACATCTGGAGACAGTCCTTTCCCATCAAGCTGATTCTGAATCCTATTGACCCTATAGCACCACGTGGAACTTTCCCATGGGTTTTCTGAAACATCTAGCCATATTTTTTTCCTACAGAGTGACTGGTGGGCTGGAACCACCCACCTGTTGGTGAACCAGCTGATTTAATCTCTGCACCACCAGGGATCCTTTAAGTAAATTGAGGTTGGCAACACTTGCCACCCAAAGTTTATAATATAGTTTGATGGAAAGATACACAGCCTTCACAGGATTAAATACCCATATGAAACAGCATGGGATCAAACGCTGGGTGGAAAGCTCCAGGAGACAAGGCTGCGTACATGTAACTGCCCTCAGAGACAGAAGGAGCCCTGGTGGCATCGTGCGGATAACTCACTTGTTCCACAGAATCCAGATGTGGCAGTCAGCTTTTGAACTATCCTTTCTCATGGCCATGGCATTGATTCGGAGTTAATAAAACAGAGTAGGAATTCCAGGGCTGTAATCTTTATGGGCCCTGATTGCTGGTCCTGTCTCCAGTGGGTGGATTCTGATCATTCTGTTAGCAGAGCAGGGGTCTAACCACGGTGGTACCAGGATTTTCTGGAACCCTTGTGAGGCAGGATTCTGTCCTATGGTGTCTCTGTGACTGAATGGTAAGGTTCAGGAAGAGAACTAATTCCACCACTGTTCCCCAAACCGAAATGTGATTGCTAATCTTGCCTGGGCAGAGATAGTCATCTTGTCCAGCAGAGTGGCTAGTGGGTTCAAACTGTGGACCTTGAGGTTAGCAGCCCAGTGCGTGACCAATTATTCCACTAAGGCTCCTGTGTATGGTCAAATGTGGCCATCCTCTCATTGGCTATGAGTCCTAGGTCAAGGTATCAATTCCTTATGTAAATGATAAAAAACAAAACAAAAATATAACAGGTGCTTTCTTGGTAAATTAGGAACCATAAATTTCTGACTTGCTGAATTCCCCAAGAGCACCATGTAAGATAAAGCACATATCAATAAGCTCAAAAGTGGTTGCCAAGTTTGCAGTTTTTGGAAATAGACTCCAAGGCCTTTGTGGTAGTCACCTAATCTGGTGTCAATTTAAGGATTAAGAGTATAGGGGTGGAGTCTACGCTGTCAATCTGGAGATAGCCAATGAGATTTCTGTGTGGGCATGGCCTTCTCCTGAGAATTCTGGGAAATCTGATCATTCCTTCTTGGAGGTGAGAGACACTATCTCTCCGAGTTAACTCCCTTGGAGACTCTCTACTGACAAGGCTGACTTCCTGTGAGGCATCTCCCATGAGGAGACACCACATGGACCTACCCTTCATGATGCAGCCCTGGAAACTGGAATGGCCACGTGGATACCCCTGCCAGCGCTGAGATGCTTCTACCACCACCGACTTTGCAGCCACTGGCCTGTGATCGTTCTGCATTTGGCATCATTGCATGTGTTCGTGAGTCTGAAGAGGAATTTACGGATTGGTGTCGGACATCTGGGCTAAGATCGGACTTATGACTTTGAGCTGCACTGGATTGGGATGTTTTCTCCATGTTCAATTCCTCTTGTATATAAACTTCTCCCTTACATACATACGTGTTTATGCATTTGTTTCTCCAGTCTATCCAGACTAACACAGCCTTTTTTCTGAGACGCTTCAGCGAGGACACAAACCTTAGACCTCTAACCTTGTGTTGAATGGTACAGTGCATTGGCCATGCACCACCCAGGGAGTCGTCAGTGCTGTGCAATACTGGAGCATGTGTTTCCTAGGGTCCGCATTCTCACTGCGCTCAGCTATGCTACACGACTTTTAATGAACTAATGAGCTATAGCAACAGGCCAAAAGCTAAAACAGGCCAGAGGAAGAGGGAGGGTGAGTTTAGCAAAAATGTTAATTGTGGTAGGTATATAATCGTTTGTCAATGTGAGGATTAAGAGTGTAGGGGTGGAGTCTAGCTTGTCAATCAGATCATAGCCAATGAGGCCTCTGTGTGGGCGAGGCCTTCTCCTGAGAATTCTCTGAAATCCGCTACTTCCTCCTTGGAGGCCGGAGATACTTCTCTCTGCCACTCCCTGGGAGACATTGCAGCTGACAAGACACATGGAACTACCCTAGTGCCCCGAGCTGGAGAAGCCACATGGACCTACACAGATGCAACCAGACCTCTGAAGCCGGAGAAGCCACAGAGAGACCCCTGCCAGCGCTGAGATGCTTACAACACCACTGGATCCAAAGACCTTCTACCCACTGGCCTGTGATCGTCCTGCATTCGGCATCCTTGCATGTGTTCTGTGAGTCTAAACAGGACTTTATAGATTGGTATCAGACTTATGGGCAAATATTGGACTTATGGACTTGGACTGGACCGGGTCGGATGCTTTGTCAGTGTGCAATTCCTCTTGTACATAAACCTCTTTCTTAAACACGTGTGCCCATGGATTTGTTTCTCTAGTCCACCCAGACTAACACATTAGTGATGTATTTCTTGGTTTATAAACACTTTATATCCATTATTTTCTTTGATTCTTAGAGAACGTAAATGGTCTGTGTAAGGCTCCATTGGGAAGAAAAAGGAGGTGGTGGGTAGGAGTGAATTTGGATTTCGTGACCTCTGAGTCTGGTTCCTGAGATCCTTCTCCAGCGCTGCTTTGTTCTGTTCCCACCCTTCTGAGCAGCTCTGCCTTCTTCAGAACACCCTCCACATCACCTGTAGCCCTTCCCCCATGCTTTTGCCAGCAGGAATGAATCACCCTCGAAGAACAGCACAGAGACGGTAGCTGGCAGGGGCAAAGGTAAGGCCCATTTTGTACTTCTGAGTCACCTTCTCATTGGCGGGGGCCTTGAAGGTAAACTTTTGTAAAAAGGAAGTGAAGAAAATAAACAGCTCAGATCTGGCCAACTGTTCTCCAAGGCAAGCCCGCTTTCCTGAAAGGCAAAAACAGAAGACTGAACTACCTTCCTGGTAGAGAAGGTGCCCGGCAGGGAGGATTAAAATTCTCTCCTCACCCTGCCAAATCTGATCACAGGGGGGAACTGTGTCCCCGAGACTTCATTTACAGTGGCTCATTTAGTTGAACAACCTCCAGCATAAGTTGAGGTAGAAAAAGTGGTTCCAGGCCCTAAACTCAAAAATGCCTTCAAGAGTCAGCCACAGGAGTGAAGGTATGGGGTGTCTAACAATACGGGGCCCGGGGTTGATAACAGTAGAGAATCTTTCCCAAATTAACAAACAGCAATAACAAAAGCAGACAACAAAGTAATTAAAAAAAAAACTGTGCAAGGGCTCACGTAGAAAGAAAACGTTTTGAAAATGATGATGGCAGCATATGTACAAATGTGCTTGAACAATTGATGGATTGGTATAAGAGCCCCCAATAAAATGATTTATATATATAAAAACGGTGGAAAAGATAATGGCTTTAATTCTCTTATAGCAATCTACTAAATAATAAAATGTGAGTTTTTTCTCTTAAAAAAAACCAAAACAAACTGTGTTAAAATCTTTAATCCTTCAAATGAACCTCTCCAAAGGCATAAATATTTAAAGGTAAGAGATCCTGTGGTAAAGTGCATGGCATCTCAACTTGGTAGACACTCACTCACTGCCAGAGAGTCCAGGTTGACTCACAGCGACCCCTAGGGGGTCTCTGAGACTGTCACTGTTTAAGGGAGTAGAAAACCCAGTCTTTCTCCTTCAGAGCGGCTGGTGATTTTAAACTGTCAACCATGCGCACTGCAGCCTGACACATAACCGCTATACCACCAGGCCTATATGACTTGGTAGACAGCGTCCTCCAGATTTGTGTCCTCTTCAGAGCCTCAAACTATGACCTTTTTAAAAATAGGGTTGTTTCAGACACAGCTAAAATAATATTGGAGTCAGTTGAGCTCTCAATCCAATGTGACTGCTGTTCTTATACAGACAAGGGAAAATGCGGGGTGACAGCACAGGGAGACACTGAAGTGCTATGGCTTGCAGAAAACGCCTCGAAGCCAGGAGAGAAGCATGGGGCATATCTTTGCTCTGAGTTCCCTTAAGGATGTAACCTTGCTGACTGAGATACAGCCTATTAATATGGCCCTGATAGCGTTAATTCCTTCGGTGATGATACATTACAAATTCTGGACACTCTGCCTGTGGCTGGAATCCCATCTTGGAGGGGGTTCTCTGATATGCTAATGCACAGGATTAAGGCATAGGTGATAGATGGAACTTAAAGAGTCTATCCCTATTATTTTATGATGGAACTATAACGTGGCTTAGAAGAATCTTAGTTAAGAGAATTATTGTAGTTTGGCAAGACACAACTTAACTAGAAAGCTTTCACAGATGTGACCCTACATTGAACTCCTCTAACTTGTCTTAAAGGGTATCCTGTGACTGCAAAAATTCTCAAGGATACTATCTAAGTCACAGACTTAGTTCTTATCGGAGTGTTATGAATCTTTCTCTCCCCATTCATTAAGAGCTGGAACCTGTATCACCAGCCTGTCCCATTGAAATCTAGGGTCCCTAGTAACGGAAGCTCTGTAACAAGATCTTTGTTAAAACAAAACTTTCCCCAGCATGTACCTGTCATCCTAAGATGGGTGTCTTTTTGAAAAATTGTTTCACTCAGCCTGCATATATAACCTATGAGAGCAAAGAGATGGGGAGATTGGCATTTGGAGGAAGGATCCCCTGTTCTCTCTTCCCATGCATGTAAAAATAAAACTTAAAATTTTTCAAATCCACCTGGCTTCTGTAACCTCTTGATGCCCCACCTGCAACATAGGTCTATAACTAAGTAGAGGACATAAACCAATTCGTACCCTTTGTTTCCTTGGGGGTATGATTAACTGAAAGATAAAAATCACATGCCCTGCAAAGCCATCCCTCTGTGTATAAGGGCTATCTAGGATACAGAAAGGACTCCCCCAACCCCCACCCAAAGACCAAAGATAAAGAGCAACATTGAGATCTCTGTATGAAGTGGTGGGTGCCAAAACCAAAGATAACAGAGACTGTGGCATGGAGACTATGGGGCTGCATACAGGAGCCAAGCCAAGTCCAGAAGTCAAAACAAGGAAACCATGCGAAAGAAGAGAGGAACAGAGATGAGACTATGAGACTGTGAAGCAGAGCAACAAGTGAGTGGCCCATAGAGCCAGAGCTGAGAACTACATGGCAGAGAGGAACAGGGAGAATTGGCTGTTGGCTGAGGACTGGTCCTACTATGGAGCAATGACTGTATCCTGAGTCTTTAATGATCCTGATAATTAACTTCCCTAATAAAACTCCATCCTTGCCTGCCAGCATAGCGTTGAGTACCATGGGAGGAATGGTTGGTTACAGAATAGGGTAAAGAAGCAGAGAGGCATGTCTGACTCCTAGCTCGTGGCCATAGGAAAGCCTGAGGTGGTTCAGATAGGGTCACTTCCTCCACACCTACCAAAACCTAAGGCTTTTCACACCTATGCTTTTGAAGAAGTTCAGGTATCCTGAAAGCATTAGCCAAAATCAAGGCTCCAGGAATGGATGGAATACCAATTGAAATGTTTCAACAAGCTGTTGAACCCCTGGACGTGCTTACAAACCGATGCCAGGAAATTTGGAAGACAGCTATTTGGCCAACTGACTGGAAGAGATCCATATTTATACTCATTCCCAAGAAAGATGACCCAAAAGAATGCTAAAACTATCGACAATATTACTGATATCATATCCAAGTGAATTTTTTGAAGATCATCCAACAACTACGGCAGAGTACTACATCCACAGGGAGCTCCCAGAGATTCAGGCCAGATTGAGAAGAGGATGTGAAACAAAGGCTATCATTGCTGATGGTAGATGGATCTTGGCTAAAATCGGAGACAACCAGAAATATATTTACTTGTATTCTATTGACTATGCCAATTTATCCAACTGTGTGGATCATAGCACGTTATAAATAGCCTTGAGAAAGATAGGAATTCCAGAACCCTTCATTGTGCTCATGACGAGCTTGTGTATGGATCCAGAAGCAGTTGTGTGAACAGTACAAGGGCATACTGCATGGATTACAATCAGGAAAGGTGTGCATCTGGGTTGTATCTTCTCACTATACTTATCCAATCTGTACGCTGAGCAAATCATCAGAGAAGCTGGATTACGTGAAGAAGAATGTGGCATCGGGCTTGGAGAAAGACGTATTAACAATCTGTGATATGCAGAAGACACAGCTTGCTGGCTGAAAGTGAGGAAGACTTTCAGCACTTGCTGGTGAAGATCAAGGATTGTGGCCTTCACTATGCGTTACAACTCAATGTAAAGAAGACTCAAAGCCTCACGATTGGACCAGTAGGGAACATCATGATAAATGGCGAAATAGTTGAAGCTGTTAAGAATTTTATCTTACAGGATCCCTGGTGGTGTAGTGGTTATAAGTTGAGCTTCGATCCACATGGTCATTAGTTCAAATCTACCAATAGTTTCTCAGGACAAAAACCTGGGCTTTCTATGCCCGTAAGCAGTTACAGTCTCAGAAACCCACAGGGTGTCACTCTGAGTCAAGATTGACTAGGAATTGAGTTTGGTTTTGGTTTGACGCCACAGTCAGTGCTCACGGAAGCAGCAGTCAAGGGCTCACATGACGCACTGCTGTTCAAGACCCCTGTGGGACACGGAAAAGCAAGGCCCTTACTTCGAGGATTAAGGCTCATCCGGCCCAACTCAAGGTATTTTGAGCTACCCTTGATTGGTTTTGTTGACTATGTTCTCCCTTATATGACAAAATAATAATTTATAAATTACCAAGGGCTCATGAGGGACGGGGGAGCAGGGAGGGAGGGGAAAAATGAGGACCTAATGCTGGGAGCTTAAGTGGAGAGGAAATGTTTTGAGAATGATGAGGGCAATGAATGTACA
>NW_022104341.1:66325413-66358464 GCF_000313985.2 Echinops telfairi | reverse complement strand
TGGGTGCTGGAGCAGCCGTGTGGAGACCCCTGCCAGCGCTGAGATGTTTACACGTTCACTGATTTGGCTTTCCTCCTGCAGTTGGTGTCATTGCATGAATTTTGTGAGATGGAGGACTTTATGGATTGGTGTCATACATATGGGTTAATCTTGGACTTGTGGGCTTGGGTAGGACTGGGTTGGGATGTTTTCATGATGCGCACTTAACTTTTATATAAAACTCTCTCTTATACATGAGTTTCTGTGGATTTGTTTCTCTAAAGTACCCAGACTAACACACCTTCTTCCAAGAGAGATTTGTTTGTCTGGAAGTGGGGTGAATAAAATGAGTCTGAGATCTCCCTCAGTGGCAAGCAGAAGTTTAGATGGAAAAAAGAAGCTAAAGCAATGCCCAGTTCAGGGGATTTTCCCTTTGGCAAATGGTAAAACGGAATCACGTAAAGCAGGCCATCTGGAGACTTTCCAATTAAAGCAAAAGACTAGTGGGAGGAGATTCGAGAGGGCTGAAAGTCTGACTTTGAATAGTCACATACTTATTTACTACAACTCACCGATCGAAAAGGGCAGAAAGTCTTCTCTTTTCCTAAACTGTCCATTCTCCAGAAAATGCTCCGGATTGAATGTGTCTGGGGTGGCCCAGTCCATGGGTTCCCTGTGCAGTGCAGTCAGGTTGGTTAGGACTACGGTCCCCTAGAGAGGCAGCAAAGATTCAGACAAGGTTTGACCCATGAAACAGGCCTACACACAGGCTACCAGTCCTTGGGTGCCCACATTTTGTTATATGCTAAACTCCCCTACACGCCCCAACCCTGAGCCCAAACCCCCCGTGGCAAAGTTTACAGTGGTGCATCAGAAATGCTTTCCGGGATTTTTGCAGGGAAATTTAGCTACTATTGATTCTGAAATGTATCTTCTTTAGAGAGTTAGGTCATTGTGGGACTTGGGAGGGTCCATGCATGCAGCAGGAGAAGAGAGTAGAGCAGCTAACTACACAGTGCTGTACCAAAATCAATCCTGTGGCTCACTCAGGGGTAACTGTGGCTGCCCTATCAAGGTAAGAGATATCTCAGCCATCTCTGGTAAATGGCACTATCTTCCTTAATAAATAAGAACCAAGTGGCCTGGGGAAAGACACCCATCTACATCCAGGAAGAAACCCAGGAATTGTCCTTAATCCAGCCCTTCCCTCTACCTTCATCCAAGGCCTCAGCAAGAATGGCTGATGTCACTTCCTGAATTGATCTTCAGTCCATCTCCTTGATTCCACATCCACTGCCACCATATTAGCTCCAGCAACTACCTAGGATGCCTCTGCTCATATAAGAGCCTTCTAACTCTATCCCAAGGTTCAGCATTCTCACCTTTCACGGAAGAGACCTGGATTCAGTTCCCAGCCATTGCCCTTTAAGTAGAGACATTACCTCTCTGTCAGTGGAGGTTTACATGTGGTGCAGTGGGTCATGCATAGAACTGTGACCTGTAAGGTTGGCACTTCAAACCTACCAGCCACTCTGAGGGAGTAAGATGAAGCTGTCTGCTCCCACAAAGACGTAGTCTTGAAAACCCAGCCTAAGAGAGTTCTACTCTGTCCCATGGGGTCACTGTGAGTCTGAGTGGACTCTAAGGCAGAGTGGGGTGATGTTAAAAGGGTTTAGCAGAGCTTCCAGACTAAGGCAGACTACAAAGAAAGGTCTCATGATCTCCTTCTGAGAGTTTGTTAACAGAAACCCCATGGATCACAGCGGTCTGGTTTCGGAGGCCACGAAGTTTCCACAAGTTGAGGACTGAATTCATAGCAACTAACAAGTATGTCCCAGGCCCTCTCTGCCCCTTTTCATCTGTTTGCATCCTGAAGAAGGGAGAGCATTGGAAAGGATTAACCACACTCATTCATCCTCTCCTCTGTTGAGTTTGAAACCCTGTAGGAACTTCCCACTACTCTTAGCTTGAAGACCCATCACCTGGGCCTCCTTCTTCCTTCATCCTCTGGCCTGAATGCCCACTATATTGACTTCCTTTCTGTTTCTCAAGCATGCCAGGCTTTCACTCATTGCAAGGCTTTGAAAACATGCTACCCTCCTCTCCCACCTCTTACCCCCGCACCTCCCAGGAATGCTGATTTCCTTATTTTGCCACCAAACTGGCCCTAGTCATTCTTACTCCTTTTTGGAAGCCTTCTCTGATCACTCCCTACTTCACGCCATTTGCATTTTATCGCACCTTGTACATTGTTCATGATTTGTCATTATCGAGGCTAATCATTTGCATGATTATTTTTGTGCTCTGGTTGTTCCTCCTGAGCTGAGCATACTAGCTGCTCAATGAATATGTATTGAATTAATAAAAAATAATGCTACTTTGAAGTAATCTCTGCAATAAGTAGTTGTAAAGTGCTCTGCATAAATGACTTAATTTTGCCTTTACACAAATCTTGCTAGGTAGGTTTTATTTGAACTTTACAAATGAAGATGGGAGCTCTAAGAGGCTGCACAACATGGCGGTAGTTTACTCAGTATGAAGATGTTAAGCCGCGATTCGAGCCAGGCCAATCCCTTGCTCTCGCTCTCAGTCTCTGCATTAGACAGTCAATTAGATATTTCAGTTCCAGGATAATTATTAAAGTTGATTTTAAAAATCAGTGGTAGATGGAATATGTTGAACTGAGATGGCTCCTTGAAGTTCAACAAGTAACTAGAAAAATGCAGACAGCACCTGAGTTTTAGACTTCAACTTTTACCACAAGATGCCCAAACAATAAGGAAATCAGTGTGTGGGAGCCACTTTTCCCGACTCTGCACCTACAGAGTCCAAAGGGTACCGAAGCAGTGGCTAAGGGGCGTCCAAGGGTAACCCAGGGGGAAGCAAAGTGCCTCAGATCTCTGCCTCCTCGGATTGTTCTGGGTAAGAGACACTTAAATACACAAAAAAACTTCAGCAAGAGCAAATCCATTCTAACTCATAGCAACCTTATAAAAACCAAAGTCAATGCCACAAATATAATCTGATTCACAGCAGCCCTATGGGACAAGGTAGAACTGCCATGTGGGTCCGAGGCTGCATATCTTCATGGAGCAGAAAGCCTCATCTTTGCCCTGCAGAGCTGCTGGTGGTTTCAAGCTGTCGACCTTGAGATTGGCAACACAATTGATAGCCTCTCACGCCACTAGAGCCCATAAAACTCACTCATTGCCATTGAGTTCACTCTATCATATAGCGTAGAACTACCCCTTGGGTTTCTTAGACCAGAACTCTTGGCAGGACTAGGAAGTCTAGCGTCAGCCTGTAGAGTCGTTCAGAAATGCCAACTTTGCAGTTTGCGGCCCGTCATGTAATCCACTAGACCACTATGGCTCCTTCCAGGCCTCAGACCCCAAACTCACTGTCAACAAGTCCATTCTGGCTCATGGTGATCCCAGAGGGCAGGGTAGAACGGCCCCTAAGGGCACAGGCTCCTACTACACCTCATACTCCAAACTCATTGCCATCAAGTCAATTCTGATTCATGGCAATCCTATAGGGCAGTGTAGAATGCAGAGTGCCTGGAGGTTTCAAACTGCAGACCTTTCGGATGGCAGCCCAGCTCTTAGTCACTATGCCACCAGGGATCCTATGCTAGACCTTCAAATTGCTCACACAGAAATTCTGATTCCAATGTCTCCCTCAGTCTTCATGATCCCTGCAGAGGACTCTCCTGTGCCCTCTCCCACTCTGTCTAGAGACTACACATGCTCATTATCTCCCTTAGCTCCTCACCACCTGAGTCTGCCTCCGGGGATCCACTTTAATCTATTTAAATGCCTCTGTGATATAGATGGGAGTCCTGGTGATGTCATGGTTACGAGTTGGGCTGTGTGTGTGTGTGTGTGTGTGTGTCAGTCTGGGTAGACCAGAGAAACAAATGCAGAGAGACGTTCATATGTATATAAGAAAGAGTAATTGTACATAAAGAAAACATCGGCATATGTCAGCATTGACTCAAAGGCAGTGAGTTATTTATCCACATCTCACATATATATTTAAATTCCTCTATGATATATATATATTTAAACTCCTCTATGCTATATATATTTAAACGTTATGATATATGTGACACATATATAGCACAGAGGAATTTAAATAAACTGGAATGGACCGGAGCCTGACTCAAATGGTGAGGTACCAATGATGGAGAGTAGAATCAGAATTTCTGTGGGAGGAATTCAAAGTTAAACAAAAATCTACTTCCAAAGAAAACTACAAATAATAACAGTCTGATGGGCACTTGATGATGGAGATGGCACAGGACTGGGCAGTGCCCTGTTCCCATGTGCATGCGGCTGCAATGAGTCTGGGGCTGAGTCTAAGGGCAGCTAACAACAGTAGGAATGGAGGGAAATGCAGCGAGACTCTACTTTTAAAGTAAAAAAGAAAAAAAAAATTCCCCTGAAGAGAATATGGTGCAGCAAAAAATATATATATATCTCTGAACCTTGAAATCAGGATTGATGTAATTTGGTCCCAACTTGTCACTTACTAGCTGAGAGACCTGAGGAAAATAGTTGCTATCTCTGAGCCTCAACTCCCAATCTAAAAGATTGTTATAACAAAGCAACATCTTGACTGTGTGAGACATTTTGAAAAAACAAACAAAAAACCACCTTGATAGTTCGAGGCACACAAGTATTGCTTGCTTGATGTTCCTTTCTCACTCCGTATAACATTAGATTCCCTTTTGTGACAGTAAATTCCCTAACACTGGGTCTGTAAGTGCAAGATAGAAAATTACCTCCGGATATTATGCTAGAAAACCAGCATTAATATGATGCTGACTCAAGTATTCTCAAGCAACCCATGATATTTTATCATTCCAGAGCCCCAAGATTCTATCTGGCCAGGGCATAGTCTAGGGAGATGTTCTACCAAAGAAAGAAGATTTCTGTGGCAACATGTCGCTGAGAACCACGGTCCACTGTATCCCATCAATGATGCACAACGCATATTTTATTGCTGGCTGCTGTCCAGTTGACCCAGCTCCTGGAGACCAGGTGCACAGTGGGGCCTGCCTGCTGAGATCCTTGGGATGTCCATGGCTGGCTGTCAGAAGGAGCTCAGCAGGCCTTCTTCCAGCCTTATCTTCTCCCTCCGGAAGCCCTCCTGAAGCCTGATTAGTGTCATGGCAGAATTTAAACTTCCATGGACAGATAGGTATTGGTGGGAATGAGGCCCACTGGCCAGAAATTTAACCCAGGTCTCCCACATGGAAGATGAGAACTTTTCCTCTGAACTACCATTGTCCTCCAATGCAAAATGATACAGTTAAAAATTCTGAGAAGTCCCAGAGCAAAGAAAAGTAAGTCCTTTCTTGAAGTTATTTGTCCATAGAATCCTTCATTCCTCCAATACCTATTAACACATAGTTGCACCAGTAATATTGTAAAGCTCACTCATATACATGTATACACATAGTTGTTGTTAGGTGCCATCGAGTCGACTCTGACCCATAGCAAACCCATACACACAGAACAAAACACTGCCCAGTAGTGTGCCATCCTCACATGTGTTCCTATGCCTAACCCAATTGCTATAGGCAAGGGGACAATCTATCTCGTTGAGGGCCTTCCTCTTTCACTGCCCTTACACTTTACCAAACATGATGTCCTTCTCCAGGGACTGGTCTCTCCTGACAATATGTCCAATGTATGTAAAATGAAGTCTTGCCATCCCCCTCTAAAGAGCACTCTGGCCTTACTTTTTCCACCATACATCGGCTTGCCTTTTTAGCGCTCCATGGTACTTTTAATATTCTTCCCCAGCACCACGATTCAAATGCATCAATTCTTCCGTGGTCTTCAATATTCAAAGTCCGACTTTCACATGCATGTGATGCAATGGAGAATGCCTTGGCTGGGGTCAGGCACACTATAGTCCTCAAAGTAACATCCTTGCTCTTCAGTAATCTAAAGGGTTCTTGTGTAGCAGATTTACTTAATGCAACCCATTGTTGGGTCTCAGGACTGCTGCTTCTATGAGTATTGGTTGTGGATCCAAGCAAGACAAAATCCTTGACAACTTCAAGCTTTTCTCCATTTATCATGATGTTACCTATCGGTCCAGTTGTGAGAGTTTTGGTCTTCCTTACATTAAATTGTAATCCATACTGAAGGCTATAGTCATTGAACTTCACCAGCAAGTGCTTCAAGTCCTCCTCATTTTCAGCAAGCAAGGTTGTGTCATCTCATGTCACAGGTTGCTAATAAGCCTTTCTCCAATCCTAATTTGCTCAGTATACAGATTGAACAAGTATGGTGAGAGGTTACAACCCCGAAGCACACATTTCCTGATTTTAAACCATGCAGTATTCTCTTTTTTTGTTTCTACAACCGTCTCTGGATACGTAAACAAGTGCCTCATGAGCACAATGAAGTCTTCTCATTTTTCTCAGTGTTATATACAGTTTATTATGATCCCCGTAGTCAAATGCCTTTGTGTAGTCAATGAAACACAAGTAAACATCTTTCTGGTAGTCTCCGGTGTCAGTCAAGATATAGCCGGCATCAGCAATGATATCCCTTGTTCTATGTTCTTGTCTCAATTCAGTTAAACTTTTGGCAGTTGTCTGTCAATGTCCTACTGCAACTGTTGTTGGATGATTTTAATCAAAATTTTACTGAGTGCAATATAAATGATATTATTCTAGAGTTTGAGCATTCATTTGGGTCACCGATCTTTGGAGTGGACACACATATGGATCTCTTTTAGTCAGTTGGCCAAGGAACAGTCTTTCAAATTTCCAGACATAGACGAGTGGGTGCTTCCAGGGCTTCATCAGCTGTTGAAACATTTCAATTGGTGTTCCATCAATTCCTGAAGCCTTGTTCTTAGCTAATGCATTCAGTGTAGTTTGAAGTTTGTCTTTCAGCACCACTGGTTCTTGTACATAGGGTACCTCCTGAAATGGTGGACCATGGACTGGTTCCTTTGGTAGTCACTCTGTTTGCTTTCCACCTTTTTTCGATGCTTCCTGCATCATGCAATATTTTGCCTACAGAATCTTTCAAGATTTCAATTCGAGGCTTGAACATTTTCTTCAGTTCTTCCAGTTTCAGACATGATGAGTGTGTTCTTCCCTTTTGGTTTTCTAATTTTAGGTCCTTGCAAATTTTGTTATAATATTTGGCTTTGTTCTTCTAGAACTGCCCTTTGACACTTTCTATTTAGCTCCCTGACTTCATCCTTTCTTCGATTTGCTTCAGCTACTCTAAGATTAAGAGCAAGGTGGTAGTTAATTTATTGTGTGAACCTGGCCGATAAACACATGTGAGGTTAATTGAATGCCGGAGGGATAAATGACTCGGTGAGCCTCGCCTTTCTAGTTCTCAGGTCTCTTGATTTGTGATGGGTGGACCAGGGTGAAAGCTGCCTTAGCCAGTTCCCTGCTTCAGCTGGCAAGGCTCACTTCCTACAAGACACCCCCAAAGAGAAACCTCATGAACCTACCCCGATGCAGCCCTGGGTGCTGGAGCAGCCATGTGGAGACCCCTGCCAGCGCTGAGATGCTTACATAGTCACTGACTCGGCTTTCCTCTTGCAGTTGGCATCATAGTATGTATTTTGTGAGATGGAGGACTTTGTGGATTGGTGTCAGACAGATGGGTTAATGGATTAATGTTGGACTTGTGGGCTTGGGCAGCACTAGGTTGGGATGTTTTCTTGATGCACACTCAACCTTTATATAAAACTCTCTCTTACACATGAGTTTCTGTGGATTTGTTTCTCTAAAGCACCCAGATTACCACAAGCAAATTTCAGAATTTCTTCTGGCATCCATTTTGTTCTTTTCTGTATTTTTAATGGCTTTTTGTTTTCTTCATGCATGATGTTCTTGATATCCACCTACAGCTCATCAGGTCTTCTGTCATTGGTGTTCAATGAGGCAAAGCTGTTCTTGAGATGTTCTTGAAACTCAGGTGGGATAGACTGAAGGTTGTACGGCTCTTGTGAACTTGTTTAATTTTCTTTATCTTTATCCTGAACACACATATAAGCAATTGATGGTCCGTTCAACAGTAATTTCCTGGTATGGTTTTAGCTGTGATACTGAGCTTCACTATTGTGTCTTCCCACAAATGTAGTTGATTATATTTCTGTGTATTCCATATGAGGAAGTCCAATTGTATTGTCACCTTTTGTGTTGTTGAAAAAAGCTATTTGCTATGAGCAAGTTGTTGGTTTTGCAAAACTCTATCATGTGATCTCCAGCTTAATTTTTATAACCAAGTCCATATTTTTCCAACTAGTAGTGCTTTCTCTTTGTTTCCAACTCTTGCATTACAATCATCAATAATTATCAATGCATCAGTTAGATCAATTTCTGACTGAAGCTGTTGGTAGAATTCCTCAATTTCTTCATCATTAGCTTTTGTGTTCAATGCACAAATTTGAATAATAGTTGTATTTCTTGCATTTCCTTGAAGGCAGATAGATAAAATCCTAACACAGACAGCATTGTACTTCATGATGGATTTAGTAAGATGCTTTTTGACAATGAGTACCACACCATTCCTCTTGATTGTGTTGTTCATGGCACAGTAAATCTTATGATTTTCTGATTCAAAATGGCCAATACCCATTCATTTCAGCTCACTAATGCCGAGGATATCAATCTTCATGCATTCCCTTTCACCTTTGACTGTCAGCAAGTTTCCTTAATTCACCTTTTGCACATTCCAAGTTCCAATTATTATGGGAAACAGAAGGATTTCTCTCAAGCTGTCTCCCCCAAATATATGCCAGACTTAGCTGCTTGAGAATGACTATACACTTGGAGGTCATCAGAAGTAGATTAGGGGTCATTCTCCCTAAGAGCTATCAGCCATCTAGACCAAGCACATACCACTGTTTATCCCACAACAAGTAGGGCCCACTCCCTTCTGATAAGGATAGTAGTTGCCTGTTTCCTTGTAGGAGACACAGAGAGGTCAAACCCACCCAAGGATGACCAAGGTTAGGCTGCCATCATGAATCCAGGGTCCGCCCATCTTGTCACATGCATACCCCTAGACCTTCCCATTCCTATGGGCACACCCCTAGCTCATCCCCTTCCTGTTATGCTTATGCCTATCATAGATCCCCTTCCTACGATGTGTATGCCTATTGTACTGCCCCTTCCTGTAACGTGTGGTTACCTGTAATCATGTCCCCCTAATAAGACATAACTGTTGGTTAGCAATAAAGTGGAAGCTCTCCCTGGTGCTCGCCCCTGAGGGCTCTCCTGCTCTCGTGCCCAGACCTCTTTCCTGCTCTCGCGGCCGGTCTCCCCCAACGAGGACCACCAAGTGGGGCTGAGGTGAGCATGCTACCCTGAATTGTGTCTGACTCCATTTTTCCAATCTTTCCTCTACCTCTCATGCTCTATATGACTTTAATATAATATTTACTTATTATCACTGTACAATTGTGCCTATCGGACCTGTGATGATTTGTGGGGGACCCCTTTCCTTATTCCCACAAATTATTTTTTTAAAATTGCAGCTGCTTCTCTCTACCTTGAGCTTTGCTCCACCAGCAAATGACGATACCAAAGGCTCCACCCTCACCTAGTACATGCCACCATGGTTAAGGCCCCTCTAAGAAATCATCTCTTCTCTTCTTCAGTCACATTTAGAATGCCCTCAGACTTGAGGGGTTCATCCTTCATGGTCTCTATGACAATGCTATGCTTCCTTTGTTTAGGCTTTCATTATTTCACAATCATTCAAAGCTGTTCATAAGGTTTTCAGTAGTTTCTTCCTCCAAAGTGGGGAGTACTTCTACAATAAAGAAGATATATATATATATATAGATAGATAGATAGATATAGATATATGTAGATGTGTCCTACTATATGAAAGGTCTTCAAAAAGTTCATGGATAAACTTCATCTTTTGATTTCGTCTCACCATAAACTTTTATGAAGTCCCTTGATTACAAGATGCCAGGTACATAACTTTCTCTCACACATTTGACTGTTTCTTTAGCACATGAACACATGTCACTTTTCAAGTTAAGATTCTTACTATCTAAAAAGCCTGACTTGATGAGCTGAGGCTGACAGTTCCTGGTTACCTTTGGCAGGTGGTATCCAGCCAGCGTGGTATCGAAAGTCACTTCTCTGGGCACGTTGAGGGGGATGATGTTGCCCATTCTGAGCACCTCGTGGATGACAGCATTGGTGTAAGGCATGTGGTCTCGGTTGGCTGTGGTGGGAAACTGTGACTGGCCAATTACTCTGTCGATCTCAGCTTGTACTTTCTCTGGAAAAGAAGAGCAGGGTCTATTATTGGTTAAACTTTCATAGGTTCTTCCAGAGATGCAGGGATGATCTCCAAGGTTTCAGCTGTTGCATTTTAAATAGTCATTTGGGAACAACCAGATAAAATGGTTCTTAAACCTTCAAAGAGAAGGTTTGATGCAGGGCTCCAACAATGGGCTCAAACAACGTAACAATTGTGAGCATAGCTCAGGATGGGCAGTGTTCCATTCTGTTATACATTGCTATGAGTGGTGACTTGATGGCTGTTGTTGTTATTATTGTTGTTAGGTGCCACCCATAGAGACCCATTTCACAACAGAAGGAAACCCTGTTTGGTGCTCTGGAATCCTCACAATTGTTCCTGTGCTTGAGCACATTGTTGCAACGACTGCTCAATCCCTCTCATTGCACATCAACAACCAAATCAATCCTTCAAATGGCTGATTTGAACATTTTCAACCTCATAGTTTCTTTGAGACTGATTAGGCTAAAGGATGAAATTATGAAGGTCCAATTGGCTAATATGAGAGTGTAGTCATAGTTATTAGCTGTCATTGAGTTTGTTCCAACTCCTAGTGCATGCTGTGAATTGGTTCCCAGTCATAGTGACCGTGTACACAACAAAACAAAACATTGCCTGTTCCTATACAATCTGCATAATTGTTCTTATGTTTGAGCCCATTGCTGTAGCAATTAGGTCAATCCATCTCATTGAAGGCTGTGCTAGATCGGCTGTTTAAAGAAACAAAGGCAGATACACTCATCGATGTATAAGAAAGAAGTTTGTATCAAGAATAATTATATATCAAGAAGGCATCTCAGCCCAGTTCAACTCAAAGCCATACTTTTGATGCTAGTCCATGAGTCCTTCTTCAGACTCAGGTAGTCACATGCTGATGATGCAGAATGATGAACTGGGAAGCAGGAAGGCCACAGGCTGGTGGGGGCAGAGTCTATTGGATCCAAATTCAGCGGAAACATGGCAGGGCACTGGCAGCTCTCAGGGTTGGGTGACTCACATGAGGCCAATCTTTGAGGCAGGCAGAGTTACAACAAGCAAGAAGGCGAAGGGGTGGAGAGAGGGGCAACTTCTAGAGTCCCTCAGTTTCACACAAAAGGCCACAGTCACAAGGAGGTGTCATCAAGCTACCTCTTGATGACAGGTTTGATTGCAACCCTAGCCACGAGTGTCTAGTTGATATAATATCACCCAACTACCACAAGGGCCTTCCTCTTTTTTACTGCCACTCTACTTTAGCAAGCATGATGTTCTACTCCAGAGACTGGTCTCTCCTGACAACATGTCCAAAGTATGTGAGATGAAGTTTTACCATTCATGCCCCTATGGAGCAGTCTGGCTGTACTTCTGCCCAAACAAATTTGTTTATTGTTTTCTAGCAGTCCATAGTACTTTCAATATTCTTCACCAGCTCCACAATTCAAATGAATTGACTTCTTCTTCAGTCTTTCCTAAACCTTAGATCTCAAAGTAACAGCCTTGCTTTTCAGTACTCTTAAGAGGTCTTGTGCAGAAGATTTAACCAACGCAATGCAACTTTTGATCTCCTGACTGTTGCTTCCATGAGCATTAATTGTGGATCTGAGTAAGACAAAAGCCTTCACAAACTTCGGTCTTTTCTATAGTTATCATGCTGTTACTTACTGGTCGAGTAGTGAGGATTTTGGTTGCCTTTATATTGAGTTGTAATCCATACCGAAAGCTGCAATCTTTGATTTTCATCAGTAAGTGCTTCAAGTGTTGTTATGAGTGACAGAAGAAAACATCATGGGTCCTGTGTCATCATCATGGCCGTGGCTGTATCTGAGTTCACTGCTGTGGTTAGGAGATTAATGTAGGCTCTATACACTCCAGTTTATCAGGGAGGTAAATAAGGGTGCAGAGGGTCCTGCTGTATGAGCAATTCAGGTCAAACTCTTGCACTACAACCGTAAAGTTACAAGTTAAACTCTCTGAACTTCAGTTTCCTTCTCTGATGAGTGGAGATAAATCCACATTCATATTGATGCATTTTTGCATAAACGGATTTAAATGAGTACCCAATAAATCATAGAAACTGCTGGTAATTATAACCAATATCTATTCTTATTTTTTCTGAAATGATTTTACCTAGTTGCCCCGCTAAGGGTTACACTTCCCAGGGTCCTTTGGAACTGTGATCATGTAACTAAGTTTTGACCAAGATAATGTGCATAATAGTGTTGCTTAACACATGCCCTTAAAAGAAGAGGTGATGGATCTTTTTGTCTTGAAAGAAAGCTCTAGTACTTTCCTCAAGGAGTGGGAAAACATCACGAAATTGGCAGTGTCTGGTATGATTCTTTCAAGAAGAGCTCTGTGGTTTGCCATGAAGGAAAACTGGGGCCATGTAGTCTTGGTATAAGGAAGAGCACACGTGAATCAACAGGACAGTGCAGTAGAAGAAGGGCATGTGAGTTAGTTAGGCCTGCATGCAGACTGGGTGCGGTGGAAGCTGACAGAAAAGGGCACAATGTATACAAGACTGAAAATCCTGGGCACAATTCAGAGGGTGATGAAAATCATTACTTAACAGATTATATTTTCATAAAATAATATCACCTTCTGGTGAAATTTAACAGTGTTAACGGACTTTTCTGTTTTCCCTCCTAGACTTTCAGCTTCTTGAGGGAAGGACTCCTGTTATTTGTGCATTACCAGGACCCATCACAATGCCTGACAGAAAAATGACAGTCCCGTTTATCTTTTCATTGTGTCACGCTATCTTCTGGCCCCACTCTGAGGCAGTGCGCTCCAGAAGACGTGCACTCTCCTGGTCAAGGCTCATCCAGCCGCCTGCTCACCTTGGATTTCTGGGTAGAGGACCATGTAAAGCAGAGCCCAGCGCAGCGCCGTAGCACTTGTCTCTGTTCCAGCAAAGAAGAGGTCCAGTGTGCTGAAGATGAGATTTTCTTCATGGAAACTTGAAGTAGTATTGCCTGTACACTGGAATGAAAATGGGTTTATTGATGTTTTTCAGAGAACTCATGGTCACCACAAAACACAGAGGCGCATCATCCTAAGGAAAGGATTTGGAAGGAAAGCTCCGAGAAGAAAACACTTTGCCCGTGGCTTCTTCCGGAGAAGGGTTGCTAGTTTTAGGACTTTTATCCCTGGAGCACATGAAAATCAAAGCAAGCATTTTCTCACATGATTCACTTGGAGAGGAGGTATTAGTACAATGTGAAAGAAGGAGATGTGAAAAAACAAAAAACAAAACAACCCCAGATTTGAGTCGTAATGTCATCCTTACTAGCTGTATGAGTTAGGACAAGTGGCTTAAACTCTCTGTGCCTCATTTTCTTGTTCTGTAAAATGGAAATAACCTTAGACCACATGATAAGCCGCCTGAGTTATAATGTGCATATAATCAACACCTGTTTGAATCTTATCAAAAAATAAACTCAATTCCCCTCTTCATATAGCAATTCTCCTGTCCTGTCCAGACTATTTTCCCTCTTCTAGGTTACCCTTCTAAATTGTCAAGCCCTTACTCAGTGATACACAGGAAATGAAAAAGTCACTGTGTGGAAGGTTGTACTCTCAGGGGTAGGGTGGGAAGGGGAGGGCGAGAGGAGGAAGCAACAGGCTAGAGGTTTGACAGGCTAAGGGGATCCACAAGAGAGAAAGGAGAAATCCAAAAAGGGAGAGTAAGGTAAGCTAACGAGGAGTGGCTGATGATAAATAGTTTAAACTTGTCGAATACAAAAGTATTCCCAGTATACCCAGTTCACAATAAAAAAAATTGTTAAAAAAAATCATATCACATGGATGTCAGAGTATTCCCTGCTTTGAAATAAGTTTATGTATGTTAAATAACTTTTTACTTTAAAAGGTAAGTACAGGAGAGTCCAACATAAAGAAGGGGTAGGGGGGAAGGGGGAGCGAGAATCGGGGTGGGGAGAAACTGAGTTGATGACACGGTGGGAACAGGGCACGAATCCACCCAGGGGGAGAGTATTGATTGTGTCCCCACAGAACTGGAACGTGCATACAGATCCCACCAGGACACGCCAAACCAGGAGGGCAACGTAACGCGCAGAGGAATCCACAAAAAGACTGGACCATACGCCCGGCCCCAACCAGAATCAGCCTGACCCCCACCATGGAAGGGAGTGCCATAGAAAATGAAAATAGACCGTCTGGTGAGGGAAAGGAACTGACCTACCACACCCAGAAGGAAGCTGAAGCAAAGGAAGGGGGAGGAAGGGAGTGGGGCACACCAGCGCCCACCAAGCTCAGAGGACAATAGCCAGGCTCGGAGCGGCCAATACACAGGGAGGACCAGCTCCACTGCGAGATGCGACATCCTGCACTGACCCATGGCCCTACACGGGACAGCACTGGAGACACAGTGTAGGTTGTGCAACTGAGCTGACCCCACCACACTGAGGCAAAACACTGGGTGCATGCAATAGAGTGGCTGGGGAAGCAAGGAGGTCCCGAGGGATATCAAGGATGGACTTTGGGGCCAGGGCGTGGCACCCCATCAGACTCATCCGGAAAACACTCCTAAAGGTCAACAGACAGACCTTGAACTATTAACAGGCTTTTCTTTCTTTCTTTTTTTTTCTCTTCTTTTAGATTTTGTATGTCAGTGGTGTTCTTTTTGTTTGTTAGTTTGTCAGTGTTGCTGCCGTCGTCGCCATGTTCTTATGTGCCACTTTGTTTGGTGCTGTCGAGGCCATCCGTGATTTTATTCACATATTATTACCTCTGCAGGTCTATCTAGATAAGAGAGGCTGGATAAACAATGTGGAGAAGAAAACGACGGGACCAATGGTCCCGGGGGTACATGGGAGAGTGGGAGGTAAGGGAAGGGAGGAGGTGTTGGCCAAACCAGGGACAAGGGAACAATGAATGGTTCAAAACCAGTGGCAGGGAGGGGGTGGGAGGACTGGTAGGGAGTGATCAAGGGCAAGGTAACTGAGAGGTATTACTGAAACCAGAATGAAGGATGAACATGGTAGTGGGACAGGAGGAAAGCATAAGGAAATAGAGGAAAGGAGTAGGAGGCAAAGGGCATACACAAAGGCTTAAATACAGACATGTACATATATAAATATATTTATGATTATGGGGAAATAGACTTATGTGCATATATGTATAGGTTTAGTAGTAGGGTAGCAGGTGGACATTGGGCCTCGATGCGTGCATTCCCTTAATACAAGAACACTTTGATCAGCTAAACAGTCATTCCCTGATATCCACCTTCCTGACATGATCACTGAAGACAAACGTGTGCATAAGCAAACGTGGTGAAGAAAGCTGATAGTGCTCGGCTATCAAAAGATATAGCGGCTGGGGTCTTAAAGGCTTGAAGGTAAACAAGTGGCCATCTAGCTCGGAAGCAACAAAGTCCACAGGGAAGAAGCACACAAGCCTGTGTGATCATGAGGTGTTAAAGGGATTAGGTAGCAGACACTAAAGAACAAAAACCATCATTGTTTGACCACCTTCCCAATATAAATACTGAAGATGAATGTGTGCATAAGTAAGTGCGGTGAAGAAGGCTGATGTTGCCCGGCTACTGAGAAATATAGCATCTGGGGTCTTAAAGGATTGAAAGTAAACAAGCGGCCATGTAACCTAGAAGCAACAAAGCCCATAGGGAAGGAGCACACCAGCCTGTGTGATCACGAAGGGTTGAGGGGACCGGGTATCAAGCACCAAAGGGAAAAAAATAAACATCATTGTGAATGAGGGGAGCGCGTGATGGGGACCCAATGTCCATCTGTAGACAACTGGACATCCCTTGCAGAGGGGTAGTGGAAAGGAAATGAGTCACTCAGGCTGCAGTGTAGCATTGATGAAACTCACAACCTTCCTCTAGTTCTTAAATGCTTGCCCCCCCCCCCCCCACTATCATGATCCCAATTCTACCTTGCAAATCTGGTTAAACCAGATGATGAACAGTGGTGCAGATGGGAACTGGAAATACAGGGAATCCAGGACAGATGACCCCCCTCAGGGCCAGTGGTGAAAGTGGTGATACCAGGAGGGATGAGGGAAGAGAGGGGGGGTAGAAAGGGGGAATCGATTACAAGGATCTACATATAACCTCCTTCCTGGGGGATGGGCAACAGAAAAGTGGGTGAAGGGAGATGCTGGGTAGTGTAAGACATGATAAAATAATAATTTATAACTTATCAACAGTTCATGAGGGAGGAGGGAGGGAGGAGGTGGGGGGGAAGAAAAATGAGGAGCTGATTCCAGGAGCCCAAGCGGCAAGCGAGAGTTTTGAGAATGGTGAGGGCAATGAATGTATAAGTGTGCGTTATACAACTGATGTATGTGTGGATTGTGCTGAGTTGTATGAGCCCCAATAAAATGATTTAAAACATAATAAAAAAGTAAGTATAAGTTATTATCAGTATATTTTAATAAAAAGTTATATACGTATTGAATGCTGAGAGAACACAACCCTTACACACACCTTTCCTGATTTTGAACTATGCAATAGTTCCTTGTTTGTTCCCACAACTGCCTCTGGATACATGTACAAATGCCTCATGAGCACAATGAAGTGTTCTGAACTCCCATTCTTCTCAAGGTTATCCATAGTTTATTATGGCCCACGGAGTCCATTGTCTGTGCATAGTGAAACAGAAGTGAACGTCTTTCTGGTATTTTCTGCTTTCAGCCGTCTGATACCAGCAATGATAGCCCTTCTTTCAGACCCTCTTTTAAGTCGAGGCTGATTTTCTGGCAGTTGTCTGTCAATGTACTGCCACAAACATTGTTGGATGATATTACGCAAAATTGTTCTTGCATGCAAAAATCAATATTGTTTCTGAGTTTGAGCGTTCTGTTGGGTCACCTTTCTTTGGAATGGCCACGCATATGGATCTCTTCCAGTCAGTTGGCCAATTAGCTATTTCCTGGCATAGTGGAGTGAGTGCTTTCAGTGCTTCACTGGCTTGCTGAAGAATTTCGATTGGTATTCCATCAATTCCTAGAAACTTGTTTTTGGCTAATGCATTCAGCGCACCTTGAACCTCTTCCTTCAGCACCACTGATTCTTGCTCATATGTTACCTCCTCAACTGTTGGAATATTGACCAGTCCATTTCGTATTATTGTCCCTATTTTGACATATTTGTGTAGGATGAATAATGACTTTCAAAGACGTCCACACCCTAAGCCCTAGAATCTGTTAATACGTTGCCCTATAAGGAAAAGGTCAGTGGCCCTCAGGGTCAGTGATTAAGCACTCGGATGCCATCTATAAGTTTGGAGGGCCAAACCCACGAGCAGTTGAAGGAGGAATATATAGTAGTCTGTACTTCTGTAAAGGATTACAGTTCAGGGGATTCTCTGTAGCAGTCCAGTTTCTCTGGGACTACTATTCATTGTAACTGAATTAACAGCAAAGGAGCATGGTTTACAGAAAATGCAGATAAGGAAATGATCCTAGATTATCCATAGGGGTCTACTGATATCACAAAATGACTTTATAAAAGAGAAGTGAGAGGGTAAAAAAAAAATTCAAATTAGAAATAAGCAGTTGTTACAGAGGAGGAAAGAGGCTAGGCTGTTGTCTTCTTGGTGACAATAGAGAAATAAGCCAAGGAACTCAAGCTGCCTCCAAATTCTAGAAAAGACCAGGAAACAAAATTTCCCAAGAGCCTCCAGAGGAATCAGCACTACCAAAGTTTGAACTTTTGTCCAGCAAAATTGATTTTAGATACTTGACCTTCAGAATGCCACTAAATTAATAATAATTTATTACAGCAGATACTTTATTACAGAGAATATCAGGGAAGGAATACATTCCCATTTGCTCTAAAAGAAGAAAACCGGAGGGTGGGGGGGGGCGGGTGGAAACAGCTTTTATTTCCTCACCTTTGCCACTTCCTTCAGGTAAGCATCAATGAAGTCTCTCGGTTTATCAGGGTCCCAGTCTTCCTTGTGTTTTCCAATTGAATGAGAAACAAACAATTTCAATTTCTCCCAACCTCTGAATAATGTTTGGTGAGGTCCTGGAAGGAGCTTCATTATCCATGGAAACACATTGTAGAGCTAATTGACAAAACAAAAACGTCATGGAGACAATTTACCACATTTTAGGATAGCAGTCTTTTCTTTTTGTCTCTCTTTTGTTTGCTTATACATAAACCTCAGAGTCAGCCTTGAATTTTCTTTGTCTCTCATTATTCTAGAAAAACATTTCAGTTATCCATCCAAAACATGTCCAGCTTACAGAGTGAAAGACAGAAATAGACCATATTATGATAATACTTAGAGATGTCACTGCAGCACTTTTGAGAACAGAGCAACTAGGAAAAAAACCAACAAACCCACAGAAGAACTAAACAACACAATCAACTAATCCGATCTCTTCGGCCATGGGTTGACACACTTTTGATGGGGGGAAAAAAACCAATCCTTTCCCTCACAATAATTTAAAAATTATTTGAGACCTATAGCATGTTTTTACAAATAAAAAAATTTAAGGTAAGATTATAAATGAAACTATGAATGTACAAATGTGCTTTACACAATTGATGTATGTATGGATTCTGATAAGAGTTGTATGAGCCCCTAATAAAATGATTTAAAAAAATAAATGAAACTATGATAGTTTTATTTTCTTTTTCAATTTTACTTTAGAGCCACATGTACATACACAAAAAGCTGCATATGGTTCTCAAGCTGAAGATTGTTTTAGACATTTATGGAACACTTCACCCAACAAAAGCCTAATATACATTTTCTTCTAGTGCACATAGAACACGCTTCAGAATAAATTATATAGTAGGCCATAAAGCAAGTATCAATACATTTGAAAACATCAAGGTACTACACACTTTTTTTTAGGTCACAATGCTAAAAAATTAGAAATCAATCCTAGGACTACTAACCAAAAAAAAAAAAAAATCGATTACATGGAAAGACAACACTTATAAACCACTGAGTCACTGAAGAAACAAAGAGCACAGTTTACAATTTTTTTTTAAACAAATGAGAATTTGTTCTTCAAAGAAATGGAAAAATAATCACCAACTTTATTTGGAAAGGAAAGAAACCCAGGCTAACACTATGTAAAGAACAAAAGGAAAGCAAAAGGCCTTTGACACCTAAGTTTCAAGCCCTATCAGACAGCCAGGACAATCCCAACAGCTTGGTACGTGCACAGTAATAAATATGCAGACCAATAGATTGGAACAGAGAACCCAGAATGCAACCAAGCATCTACGAACACCTGATTTTTGAAAAGGGCCTAAAACACATTAGGTGGGGAAAAGATACACTCCTTAATAAACAGTGCTGGCAAAAAATGAATATGCACTTGCAAAAGAATGAAACAAGATTCATACCTCACACTACGTACAAAAACTCAGGATGGGTTAAATATCTAAATATGAACTTTAGAACCATAAATATCAATAATGAAAATATAGGGGCACATGTAAGAGACCCAATACAAGGCATAAACACACTACCAAAAAAGAACTCAGATTAGGAAAAAGTATTTGGCAGAATATAACAGATACAGAACTAATTTAAAAAATCTAAAGAAAACTACAACACATTAAGAATAAAAATAAAAATAGCTCAATCAAAAATTGAACCCAAGGTGTGAATAGACAGCTTACTAAAGATAACATTTAGGCAGCCAATCGTCATATGAAGAAATATTTGAGCTCATTAGTCATAAGAGAAAAACAAATTAAAATTATGATGAAATACACTTCACCCCAACACTCTTTGCAAAACTCAAGAAAAATAGAAAACAATAAATACCGGAGAGGATTTGGAGAGAATGGCATGTTCCTACATTGATGGTGAGATTGCAGAATTATACAACCACTATGGAAAATAGTATGGCACTTCCTGAAATAAATTAATGTGCAACTGCAAATACTCTATGATCCTGCAATCCCTCAACTTGATAAATACCTTACAGAAATAAAGGACAAAACACTAGCACCTACATATGCACATTCATGTTTATCACACCAATTTTATAAAGCAAAAAGATGGAAACAATGAAAAGCCTGTTTGTGGAGAAACAGATGAACGAATTCTAGTACATACACACAATACGTTATGAGTTTGTCAAACATCTCACAATATGGATACATTTGAAAAAATATTAGGCTCATCAAAGTTAGCCGATGTCATAAAAATAAATATTTTATGTCACCACTAGTATAAAGGAGAAAATGGCTTTCACACCAAAGGGTTGTATCCTCTCACCATTCAATCTGTATGCTCAGGAAATCATCAGAGAAGCTGACTTTTATGAAGAAGAATGTGGCATCAGGATTGGAGGAAAGCTTATTAACGACCTGTGATATGCAGGTGATACAACCTTGCTTGCTGAAAGTGAGGAGGTCTTGAAACAGTTGCTGCTTAAGGTCTCTATTGACTCCCTCGGAGACATTGCAGCTGACAAGACACATGGAACTACACTAGTGCTCTGAGCTGGAGAAGCCACATGGACCTGCCCTGATGCAACCAGACCGCCAGAGCCGGTTTCACAGAGAGACTCTGCCAGCGCTGAGATGCTTACAACACCACGGGATCCAAAGACTTTCTACCCACTGACCTGTCACCGTCCTGCATTCGGCATCATTGCATGTGCTTTGTGAGTCTGAAAAGGTCTTTATAGATTGGTATCGGACTTATGGGTGAATAGCAGACTTATGGGCTTGGACTGGACTGGGTTGGGCTGCTTTCTTAATGTACCATTACCCTTTATACAAAATTCTCTCTTATACACATATGAGTTTCTATAGATTTGTTCTCTAGTCTACCTGGACTAACACAATAAGCAAAAAGCAATGCTTGGCTATCCACAAAGACACTTGTTCAGGAATGTTCATGGTAACTTTATTTATTCCACATATGGACTAGAAATAACCCAGAATTTTACTGTGAGAAAACAGACTAACAATCAGAGGTATCCTCATACAACAGATTGCTAATCGGTATTTACAAAGAGATTGATCAGGAAACAGCCTGAACAAGAAACCAGACACATAAGAGAACCTCCGACGAAGGAACGTCGATGAACCAACGAGAGGCAGAGAGAATTAAGTCTCCAAGACAACGACAACATTGATCTCTTGAAAAAGAACAGCAAAAGTTCAGCATAAAATTTTGTAAATTACACCAATTCTAGAAATTTTCTTTGTACAGAAATGGAATGTTCATGAAAATAAGAATGTCAAGAGATTGATTTATGTTAATTTTTGTTTAGGTTCATTAAAAAACATATATTTTTTAAATTAATAAATAAATAAGAACTAATTTGTATCTGGCTCCAGCCCTGATATCCTGAACCAAGATTGAGAACAGCACTGCTTACCTGGCAAAAATGTTGACCTTCTAGATACGTGACTTCATCCAGCAGCCTCAGCAGCTCCTGAAACTGAGCGTCCTGATACTCAAAGCGCTCCCCAAAGGTGATGGAGCAGATGATGTTCGAAACTGCATTGGTGATCTTGCTGTGAGGGTTGAAAGGCTGTCCTAGAGGCAGAGAAGGAAGACATGGATCCTTTCAGAATGATGGTGCTTCTAAGGAAAGTCTACCTATCACACACAGCATGCGAGGTACTGGAGACAGTACCCTGCACAGGATCTGTCACGTAGCAAGTACTCAGGCAATGCTTGGGGAGTCAGGCTTTAAATTCACTAATGTGTGCAATGCCTGTCTTCCTGTAATAAACTCCAGGAGGGCAGGCTTCATGGTTAGTGTTTCATTCTGACAGCTTTAGTGCCTAGCCCTGGGCTCGACACAGGAGATAGACTTAGGCACATTGATTGAATCTCCATTCAACCAAGGAATGAGTTAGACTTAGGCACATTGATTGAATCTCCATTCAACCAAGGAATGAGATAAACTCTTAGGCCTCTCCTATGAAAAGTCTCACCTTTCTCCTCTTCTATTGCCTCGCAAAGGCAGCGAGCCTCCTCCTGAATGTGTTCTTCTAAGTTCTTCTTCCCTAAACCAAAGTTCCTCAGTGTTGTCAGGGCAAACCTCCTTTGTTCCTTCCACACCTGGCCGCTGGACATGATCAACCCTAGGACCAAGAAAGTCAGTATTACACATTCTGCTTCCACAAGGTTGACATCTGACAAATTATGTGGAATGGAAGCAACCAAGGAAAGGCAGGAAAAGGGCATGAAGCCCTTGAAACCTGTTCAGAAAAAGAATCTCAAAGCAATGGGTTTGCTCGTCAGCATTTACTAAATGTTCATTATAACCACTGAGTGTTATTCACATTTCATGCAATTGTGTACACACAGAAATTGTATGTAATAGGAATAATTATTTTACGTTTTACTAATAAGAAACCAAGGAACAGAGGACCGAGCAAAGCTTGCAAGGCTACACAGTTTGGTCAGTAGCTGAACAGGCCTTCACATTCAGGTCTATGAGATTCAAAATCTTTGATTATTAGTCAGAAAGTCAATATATATACAGTGAACCCTCGCCACTTTGCGCTTTGACTTCCGCGGCTTCACTCTATCGCGGTTTTTGCGTAACAGCGCATGCTCTGTCATTACTGCCACTGATTGGCTCATACTGTACACGCTTGATGCCATAAATAATATAATAAATAATAAATGATAATTGTAACGTCCAAATGCTACACTGCTTTATATTTCCTCACTTCCAAGGCACTTCCACTAATCTGGCTTTGTCTTCTACTTTCTCCAATGACATAGCGATCTCCTGTTGTCAGATTCAGTGATGCTTTCAAACCTAAAACTGGATTTTTCGGCGGATACTTCCCGTCTTAAAATGATCTGCCAGTGGTTCTTTGGGCAAAAGCCTCTCTAGATTTCCCTCCTAATCATCTGATTGTAACTTCCTTTGTTTCTTATCCTTTACTGGCACGTCTCTTCTCAGTCTATAATCCCTTTTAGGAATTTCAACAACTTTAAAAATGCTAAATAACATATTTTGATAGTGATATTTGACATTTCTTTCCCTGGCCTGCAGACTAATATATAAAACACCCTGCTTGACTTTGCCAACCTAAAGGCACCTTAGAATCACAATATCCAAGACCAAATCCCCGACTTTCGTTACACAGCTTCCCACCAAACCAAACCAAACCAAATGAAATACCTTGCCCTTATCCACATCTTTCTGTTTCTCATCATCTGTGCAATCAGGCGTCCTCCTCAAACTCACTAGCCTCCAATCATCTAGTTCATCATCTAACGTTGGATTGATCTCCTGAGTACCTCCCATTCATGCATCCTTACTGCCACCCTAATGGTCTGACCCACGGCCATTTCTGCAGTTTCCTTAACACAACCTAGCACTGTCTCTAACCTACAGCGCTACAATAAACTTTAAGTGTCTTTCTCTGCATCTATTCTTCCGCCCTTCATTCTATTTTGTACTCTGCAACCTCAATTGCACTAAACACATACGCTGTATAGGCGATGATCCCACAACTGCTATTGTTATCAGCATACAAACCAAAGTCCTGTGCAAGAGCATGTTAAAAAAAGAATAATGAGGGTAACAAATGTACAAATGTGCTTTATACAACTGATGTATGTATGGATTGTGATGAGTTGTATGAGCCCCCAATAAAATGACTTTTTAAAAAAAAGAGCACATGGGGGTGACTCCTGGCCATGCCTGGCAGCCTCAGTTTATGACGCTCACTCTGTCTCTGTGCTTTCACCATTGGTCGTCTTTCAATTCCGCAAGGTCGCCGCTCTTCTTCCCATGCCTGGGGCTCTACACATTGCATGGTTTCTCCTCCTCTCTCTTCTCTGCATTCAATAGTCAATCCCTTAGTTTAGCTTAGCCTAAATGTATATGCTGGATCAGATATGGCTTGCACTTAACGTCATAACATAAAGGACAGTAAGTTAGAACTAATTGGTGGTATGTGTCTCTGAGTAGAATGTACATTACATAAGAACAGGCATTGTGTTTATTTTACTCCCTGCTTTATCTTTTATGCCTAGCACCACGCTTCACATGGCAGGTAATTTATAAAAACGCTGGCTGGACATGGAGTAAACGGATGAGATATTTCAGAGAGGAACTGGAAAGCTCCGGTGGTAGATACATAATCTGGTGTCAATTTGAGAGGATTATGAGTGAAGGGGTGGAGTCTGGCCTGTTAATCAAGATATATAACCAGTGAGACCTCTGTGTGGGCATGGCCTTCTTCTGAGAGTTCTGGGAACTCCTATTTTCCTCCTTGGAGGTGGGAGACACTTCTCTCTCTACTCACTCCCTTGGAGACTCTCTACTAACAAGGCTGACTCCCTGCGAGACATCCCTGAGGAGAAGCCACGAGTACCTACCCTGATGCTGCCCTGGGAACTGGAGAAGCCACGTGGAGACCCCTGCCAGCCCTGAGATGTTTCCACTGCCGCTGCATCCAAAGACTTTCTACCCACTGGCCTGTGATTGTCCTGCATTCAGCATCATTGCATGTGTTTTGTGAGTCTGAAAAGGACTTTATAGATTGGTATCTGACTTATGGGTGAATATCAGACTTATGGGCTTGGACTGGACTGCGTTGGGATGCTTTCTTAATGTACAATTACCCTTCATATAAAACTCTCTCTTATATACATCTGAGTTTCTATAGATTTGTTTCTCCAGTCTACCCAGACTAACACAGTCCCCGAACAAACAGATGCTACTTTGATAGAGTCATAGATTTGAGCTTTTCATTTCACGTTTTGAACGTTTAAATTTGTTAGATAATAATTAAAATTACTCATTTCAGCCTGTTCTAATGTGTCTGGGGTGGTGACAGACTAGAAGGCTTGAGATTCCATTTGCCATGGCCATAATCATAAAACACAGGGAACCAGAGACAAGAAATGGGTGGTTGATGCACAGTAGAGCCACATTCCTTGGAAACAGGCAAGCAGAATGCGAGAATGTGCTGCCTCCCCCTGTGCACTCACAGTGAGATGTATTTACTTGGTTATCAAAACAACTAGTGTTTCTGCATGAGTTGCAGCTTCTCCCAAATCCCTGCCATCAGGACTGACAGCACCACCTCCTCAGACAGAGCGATGGCTTAAATTCAGAACTACGGCCATGCAGCTTCCTTTAATGGCAGGGGTTTAATAAAGAGTTTGGTTTCTGGGAGTGTCAAAGAACTATAGTCACAAAGATACATTTCATAGCCTACACTAACAGCAAACAGACAAATCTTCCATTAGACAAGAAACTTACCATATTTGTTAAACACGCGTTCTCGGATAGGAGTCATGGGGCGGTTCACAATGGCTTGGTCCTTGTGGGCAAGGGCTTCTTTGATTAAGGGCAATCCACTTACAACAACGCAAGGAACATATCCCAAATCCACGCTGAAGAGGTTTCCATATTGCTTCACAAACTGAAACAGGAGGCACAGTTCAATAAGCACATATCTGTGTATCTAGGGATGAGGGGTATGGGTGTGTAGTTGCAAAGAGATTTTACTGACAGTAGCTGGGTATGTGTGCAGCCAAGTACCTCAGCCAGAACAGAGACCGCTTGCAGTGCACCACAGCAGCAAACCCTATGCCTCTCTGTGCCTTCATTTCACACTTTGGAAAACATAGACTCCAAATATTGATGTCGATAGCCTCTTCTATTGTAAAACACGAACAAACAAACAAACAACTCACTTGTGGCCTCACAGAAGAGTTTCTGTCTCTTTTTCTCCAATCTTCTCCAATAGGCTCAAATTTAATTCATGACAAGATTAGGAATCTCTTTCTAAAACATTCAGTAACAGTGCCAACAAGCATGGATCGAGTGAGGACACACACTACATAGTCCTAGAACCAGGCACTCTGGGCATCACTGTGACAAATGAGCACCTATCCAAATTCCAGTGAAAGGAGGCACATAATTCAGCATATTAGACCCAGCAAAGAAAGTTAAGGTTGCTGCAAGCCTAGTTTCATGAATATAAATTTATAGTAAATAGAGATATCTGTTTAACTAGATGACAAATTCCTTGATTTGTAATAGAGAATGGAAAGTTGAAGGCTGACCTACGAAGATCAAAGACTACTGCGTTCAACATGGATTACAGCTCGACATAAAGAAAACACTCGTTTCAATTAGACTAACAAATTGCATGATGCACGAAGAGAAGACTGAGGTTGTCAGGGATTCCATTGTAATCCACAGCCAACGCCCATGGAAGCAGCAGTCAGAAAATCAAATCATCTATTTTATAGGGCACATCTGCTGCAAAAGATCTTTAAAATGTGAACAATGATGAGAAATACAACTTTCCTCTAGTTCCTAAAGGTTTCCTCCCCGCTCCCACTACCATGACTAGAATTCTATCTTGCAAGACTGGCTAGACCAGAGGAGGTACACTGGTACAGATAGGAACTGAAAATACAGGGAATCCAGGACGGATGAGCCCTATAGGACCAGTGGTGTGAGTGGCAAAACAGGGAGGGTAAAGGGAGAATGGGTAGGGAAGAGGGAACCGATTACATGGAACTGTGTGTGACCTCCTCCCTGGGGGACAGACAACTGAAAAGTGGATGAAGGGAGACGTCGGACAGGGCAAGATATGACAAAATACCCATTTATAAACTATCAAGGGCTCATGCGGGAGGGGGGAGCGGGGAGGGAGGGGAAAAATGAGGACCTAATGTCGGGGGTTTAAATGGAGAGAAAATGTTTTGAGAATTTTGAGAAACGATGTACAAATGCGCTTTACACAATTGATGTGTGTATGGATTGTGATAACAGTTGTATGAGCCCCTAATAAAATGCTAAAAAAGAGAGAAAAAAAAATGTGAACAAGCAAAGATGTTTTACTAAGGTGTACTAGATCGAAGCCAGGCCATTTCCAATTGCTTCTACATGCATGTGGAAACTGGACAGTGAAAAAAGAATACTGAAAAATATTGTTCCTGAGAAGCAACAACGGGGAAACTTCATTTCACATACTTTAGTCACATTATAAAAAGGGATTGAACTCTTAAGAGGAAAACTAACCTTGTAAATTGGAAGATCAGCGAAAAAGAGGATGATCTTAGAGGACATGGACGGGCAGTGACTGCAGCCTGGTCTTAAACAAAGGGACAGTTGAAAGGCTGGGGTTGGACAGGACAATATTTGTTTTGTCACACATACACGTCATTGCTATGTCACATGGCACTTAACAACAGGGGCTGTCTCATGGTCTGGCATAAGTCCTAGTCTTTACAGCTGGGACCAGGTGAGAGGTCTACGGAGAGAAGTATCCTAGCTCTGAGTTCTATATGACTCTGGGCTCTGCGGTTCATTTGTTGTGGGTTGGGCACTTTGTTTCACAATTTTTGAGGCTCAGTTTTCTGACTACGAAAGGGTTGCTGGTGGTTATTCCACCCTTCAAGTTTCTGTGAGGAAGATTTAGAACAGCAATAAGAGAGGCATTGGGCCCTGTTGCCCCCCTCCCCCTCATCCTCATGTTTCTGAGGACAGAAAAGCTCTATGTGCAGGACATTTGGATGCACATCCACTGCAGTAGAGAGGAATAGCACGTGGGGATGTGTGGGAGGAAGGCACTCATGCTCTGAGTCACAGCACCTCCTTTGGTCTTCACTTTGGTCTCATGTAATGGCATGACCATGCTAGAGTGGTAATGATGTTTCTCATCTCTCAGAAAAGGATTTATGAGGCAACTTAGCTATAAATCATTCAATGACTGCCACAGTATATTGAGAGGGAACTGCGTTCAGGCTGGATTCTGAAGAGCATGTGCAACAAGGAATATTTATCACTCATGGTAATGTCAGATGGCTCTTCACTCAGAGCAGAGAATACCAGAAATGTGTTTGTCTTTATTGAGTATGCAAAGGCATTTGACTGTGTGGACTATAACAAACTATGGATCACCTTCAGAATGGGAATTGCAGAACATTTCATTGTGCTCATGAGGAACTTGTACATTTATTCCAAAGCAGTTTTGGGAACAGATATTACATGGCTTGAAATCAGGACAGGTGTGTGTCAGAGTTGTTTCCTCTAACAATATTTGTTCAATCTGTATGCTGAGCAAATAATCAGAGAAGCTGGCTTATATGAAAAAGAATATGGCGTCAGGATTTAAGGAAGACTAATTAACCACCTGCGTTATGCAGATGACACAACCTTGCTCAATAAAAGTGAGGAGGACTTGAAGACCTAGCTGATGAAGATCCCAGGACTGCAGCCTTCAGTGTGGATTATAACTCAATGTAAAGAAGACCCCAATTCTCACAAATAGACTGCGTTAGTCTGGGTAGACTAAAGAAACAAATTCATAGGCATTCATATGTGTTTACGAAAGAGGTTTATACAAAGAGTAATTGTACATTAAGAAAACATCCCAGCCTAGTCCAGATCAAGTCCATACATTTGATACTAGCCAATATAAAGTCCTCTTCAGATTCATGAAACACATGTAATGATGCCAGATGCAGGAAGATCACAGGCTAGTGGGTGGGAAGTCTTGTGGGTCCAGTGGCATTGTAAGCATCTCAGGGCCGATAGGGGTCTCCACTTGGCTCCTCCAGCTCAGGGCACTAGTCTAGATCCATGTGTCTTGTCAGCTGCAGTGTCTCTCAGAGAGTGAGCCTATGTCCTGCCTTCAGAGAGCTATTTATCTCCTTTGTGCCTCCAAATGAGGTCATCAAGAAGCGACCTGATTGACAGGGTAACTTCATCCCTTCACTCTTAATCCTCTCAAATTGACAACAGATTATATGTTATCACATGGACCAATGGTTAACATCATGATAAATGGAGAAAAGTTTGAAGCTGTCAAGGATTTTGTCTTGCTTGGATCCACAATCAATGCTCACGGAAGCAGCAGTTATGAGATCAGAAGATGTGTCGCATTAGGTAAATCTATTGCACAAGATCTCTTTAGAATATTGAACAGCAAGGGTGTTACTCTGAGGACTATAGTGCACCTGACCCAAGCCATGCTATTTTCCATCACCTCATATGCATGTGAAAGCTGGACACTGAATAAGGAAGCGTGAAGAAGAATCAATGAATTTGAATTGTGGTGCTGGAGAAGAATATTAAAGTATCACGAACTGCTAAAAGGACAAATACATCTGTCTTAGAAGAAGTTGGGCCCGAATGGTCCTTAGAGGCAGAGATAACAAGACTTCATCTTACATATTTTGAACATATTGTTAGGAGTGACCAGTCCCTGGAGGACATCAGACTTGGTATAGTGGAGGGGAAGTGAAAAAGAGGAAAGCCCTTGTGATAGTTACATAATCTGTTGTCAATTTGAGATGGAAGAGGGAAGGGGTTGGATTTAGCTTGGTATCAGCTCCTCATTTTCTCCCCTACCTCCACCACCCTCCCTCCCTCAAGATGATGGTAACAAGTGTACAAATGTGCTTGACACGATGGATGGATGTATAGATTGTGATAAGAGTTGTACGAGCCCCAACAAAATGATTTTAAAGAAAAGGCACTTGCAATCAATAAGTCATTGATCTAGCAAAATTCTATCCAACATTATTTCCAACTATTGATCCTTATTCTTTGTTGCCGATGTTTTTGGTTCCAATCACCAAAAATTATCAGTGCATCTTGATTGCATGATTAATTAATTTCAGACTGAAGAAGGTGGTAGAATTCTTTGATTTCTTCATCACTAGTTTTAGTGGTTGGTGGGTAAATTTATAAAATAATTGTATTAACTGGATTCACTTGTAACTGTACAGATATTATACTATCATAGACAGTGTAGTCCTTCAAAGGAGAGCTTGAAATGTTCTTTTGACAATGAATGCCATGACATTCTTTTCAAATTTGTCATTCCTGGTATAGTAAATCATATGATTACTTATTCAAAATGGCCAATACTAGTCCATTTCAGCTCACTGCTAATGCCTTGAATATCAATCAATGTGCGTTTCATTTCATTTTGAAGATCTCCATTTTTCCTAGGTTCATACTTTGTAAGTCCGTGTTCTGGTTATTAATAGATGTTGCCAGCTGTTCCTTCTCATTTGGAGTCATGCTCCATCAGCAAATGAAAGTCCTGGAAGTGTTACTGCATCCACATCATTGAAATCAAAGCAGCTCTTCTCCTATAAGATTTTAAGTGTCTTCCAACCTGATGTTGCTCCTATTGTTTTTTTTCCCTTCAATTTTTAAATCATTTTATTGGGGGCTCTTATAGCTCTTATAACAATTCATACATCAATTGTATCAAGCACTTTTGTGCATATGTTGCCATCATCATTTTCTGAACATTTTTCTTTCTGTTTGAGCCCTTAGTTTTACCTCCTGTTTTTTCCCTTCTTCCCCCACCCTCCAAACCTTGTGAACCCTTGATGAATTATAAATTACCCACGTTTCTTTGTTCTTCCCCTTTGGTGGGGGAGTGGGGTGTTATCCGTCCATCATTGCGATCAGTTCCCCCTTTTATCCCGCTTTCCACCCCATCTTTCCCCTACCCTCTTGGTATTGCTACTCCCATTTCTGTTCCTGAGGGGTTAATCTGTCTTGGATCCCGTGTGTCAAGAGCTCTTGTCTGTACCAGTACATGCTCTGGTCTAGCCAGGTTTGTAAGGTAGAGCTGGGGTCATGATATTGGGGATGAGGAAGCCTCAAGGAACCAGAGGAGTATTGTTTGTTTCGCCAGTGCTGTACTGCACTCTGGTTGACTAGGCCCTTCCTTTGTTGCTTCTATTCTTAAGTGTTCCAGTGGCTATTCCCTCAGAATTGGACAGCCTCTTGCTTCTTTGTAAAGCTGTGTTAGTGTGGAGGCTCCATTGAAACCTGTCCCATATGGGTGACCCTGCTAGCATTGGAAATATCAATGGCATAGCCTCAGGCATCGCAGCAACACATAAGCTACCACAGTAGGAAAAACTAACAGATAGTGATGATTAGTTAAAGAGCCCCAATTATGTGTTCAGAAGTGTAGCAACACTAAGTACAACAAGTCTTTAAGATTTATTTAGATCCTAATGAAGCATTAATCTAGCTTATCCACTCTTCTCCAATTTTAGTCTAATAAGGTCTTTATCTCAAACATATATAAGTACAATACGTATATAGGCACATAGAGAACATTTTTCACATCTCACGTTCCCACACACACAAAGAAACAGTTTCTTCATGGTCTTCTCACTATGTTTTAACTCCTACCATTTCCCCATGATTTAAAACATTCTCACCAGTTCACTCTACTGTATGCCAAACTCTTTTTTAACATGAATTTACTTTTAAAGCTATTTATTGTGAATTGGGTGATTTACATTGCATGTCACGTACATTGCATTCAACAATACATACATGTTTTGTTTTATCTCGTGCATTGCAATCTCCCAGTTTAACATCACTTATCCTACTTCCTCCCTGTTTCCTGTTTCTATTTGTCCTTTTTTAACCCTTCTGCATTTGATCCCCTTGATCTCAGTCCATTGATTATTCTAAGGTATGCTTATCTGATTCGTCTTATTGTTCTGCTTCTAGAGCTTGTTGATAACTGAGAGCTGGAGAGGAAATCAATCTCAGCCGAATGGTGTGTAATGATCACACTCTCAGGGGTCTACCAGTCTCTATCTCTGGGCAAGTGAAATTGCTTAAATATGGCTCCTCTATCCATGTAACTCCCACGCAAGCATTGAGTGGGACCATGCAAATAGGGTGTGCGAAACCCTCATAGTGATTGATCAGTTTTGCTCTTCCATTGCTTATATAAATGAGCCATCTCTAAAACAGGAAAAGAAAGAGTCCCGCGACCATAAAGAAAGAGCCACATCAGAGAACACGTGAGATCTCTGTGAATCGAGACAGAGGCAGTGTAGGTACCACAAGCCCCGGCATTAAGCCCATGAGGAAGAGCAGAAGTAATGCAGCTTCAGTGAGACACAACAGAGGTGCAGAGCTGAAATTAAGGGGCAGGGCAACAGGCAAATTTCCTGGCCATGGAGGCAGAGGCGAGGAGCCACAAGACGGAGAGGCTGAGGACCAGAGGTATGCCTACTAGTGTAGCTGGGAAAAGACACTCCAGACCAAAGAATGGTCACCTTACCATTTTGAAACCTGTTAGCTTCCCTAAACGAGCCCCGATGGCCCTGTCAGGGAGGTATTTGACTGCTAACTGCAAAGTCTCCATGTTAAATTCACCATGTGAGAAAGTTGAGGCTATCAGACACTGCAAAGGTTTACAGCCCCAGAAACCTGACACACAGCCACTGTAAGTCAGAATCAACTGGATGGCAGTTGAGTTTTTAAAATTATTATTATTTGTTTTGTGTCGTTGCTATTTTTGTAACTTTCCCAAATCCCCATCATCATGAATATTGCCTGTAAGTTCTGAGGGGCCCTTGTAATGCACTATTGAATCCTGCAGAGGAGAGCCATGGCATGGTTTGTTGTTACCACAATAGGGTAAAGAGGCTAGAAGTTGACCCCCGAATGCCCCCTCCCTGGGGGTCGGGGACAGGACCAGGAACCTTTGCCCGCTCCTACCTTCTGACATACAAGATGCTGCCGTTTGAAGTCCATTTGAAAGTAGTTACCAAAGAAAGGCAAGCGCCAGGGTCCCGGCGGGTAGTTTTTCGGGTGCCGCCTTTTTTGGAAATCAACAAAGAGCAGAAAGGCGAGGGCGCTCAGCAGGAGAGTCCGGAGACAGAACCCTGCCCAGATGGCAGCCCCCAGGGAGCCCACCATTGCTAGCCAGTCCAGGGCGTCCATTGCTCTTCTGTGGTCCCTGCCTGTGGCAGTCTGGCTTACTCGGCTAGTTCCAAGCCCCGCCCCGCCCCGCGTCGCCTCGCCCCGC
>NW_022104341.1:66318719-66325046 GCF_000313985.2 Echinops telfairi | reverse complement strand
CCCCCCCACCCCCGCCCGTGAACTTCTTGGCGCCCCCTCATATATTTCAGGCAGCACGCTCACCTCCTTAGGTAAGCGATCTCATCCTGACAAAATGATGCAAGAGATGCTTTTGTTAGCCTGGTTTTGCAGTAGAGAAAACAGAGATACAGAAAAGACACAGGCTCCATAAGTGGAGAATGATCGAATCCAGCGGTCTGAAAAACCTCAAAGCGGGTATTTGAAAAGTGTTTTAAAACTTGAAAAAAAAAGTGTCTAAGCTTCAAGCATTATTTTATTTTATTTTTTTAAACTAGATCCTCAGATTTCATGACCCTGAAACCAGAAATAGTTGTTGTCTGGTGACCAGGAATGAATTACATTAGAAAGTACTGAACAGAGTGGGAGAGCAGTGTGCTATCTGAATACTAAAAAGCATCTAGCCGTGTTAATATTTTAAGGGGGTAGAGTGGAGGGTGGGAGAGAGTTTATGTAGAAAGATTACGTAGTACAAAGGCTAAAATGGAAAGAATCTTGGCTTATTCAAGGGCCAGAGAGGTGGTCAGGGACTACGTTAGAAATTACTGAATAGCGTGGGGGAACAATGTGGATCATGCAAAACAGCAAGTTTACTGTTGGAGAGAGACTGGTGGAAACCCTGACACTTTCCCCCTAGTCATTTCTGGTCTTGGAGCTGACCTTACCCTCCTGGTTCAACAACAGAGAGGCCTATAGAGTGAAAAATAACATTAGGAAGTAACCACCTCTTAAAACCATCAAGATTTGAAATCAAAAGAGCAACATTGGCCCAAGACAAAGTCCACAGAAGGGGTCGGAAAGAAGCATGTATGGAAATGGAAACACAGAGAGGCAGTGGGATGAATGGAGTGTAACTAATGACATGAAACAAAGTTGTGTATAATTGTTGCATGGAAAACACGTTTGTTTTGTAAACCTTTCCCTAACTCCATAATTAAGAAAATAGAGACAGACTCACAATTCTTTTTATAGCTTTAAAACATATTCTTAATTTAATTTATTTGTAAGTAATTGGTAGATTACTTTTCATTACAGATGAAGTTATTAATTTTAATAATTGTCCTTTAATTTAATGAGTGAGACCCCAGCTGTTAAGAAACCTATGTGCAGGTTAAAGATAGCTGATAATAAGCCAACAAATATTATGTGGAGAGCAAATGTTTTGAGAATGATGACGGCAGTGAATGTACAAATGTGGTTTACACAATTGATGTATGTATGGATTGTGATAAGAGTTGCATGTGCCCCTAATAAAATGATTTTAACAAAATATGTAAAACATCAGCTTATGTTAAGTACTCTTCAGAGAAATAGCATCGTGTGGAGAGAAAATAATTGGTGGTTTCTTTAGGTTTGATGAGTAAAGAACATAGAAGCTGACATCGAAATGTTAAGAAGAATCCAGACATGTTAGTATGGTAAGGGAGTGGCGTAGAGGGTGGGGAAGAATTCCATGCAGAAAGACTAGGTAGTTCAAAGTCCCTAAACTAAGATGGGGAGAATCCAAAGCAGGGTGAGTGAGGAGAGAAGGTGGCAGATAATGTTTGACAGAAGGAGCACAGAGGTCTCATGACAAAGAGTTTGTAAACCAGAATAAAGGTTTTTGTTTTTATTATAAGTTTGATCAGAAGCCATTGGGTTTCTTTACTCAAACAAAAGCATAATTTGATTTGTAATTTAAATAATATCCTCCCTTCCTGTTCAATTTTATTTAAGGATCTTCCATCCAGTGTCCCTTAAGAAAATCTATTAAGATTAGCCTGTGGTACCCCCTAATCTTCTGAGTTGATCTCTTTGCCGTGAATTTAACTGGCTCTGCAGATCCCCTTAGAAGTCGTTTTGATTTGACCTTGCTCTCTGGATCATATTGGCAAATTCAAGACTCATCCCTGGTTAAGATTCATTCAATCAAATTGTCTTCATTAGCTTCAATATTTCTTGAAAGAGTGGTGGAAAGATCAGCACTTTGGGCTAACAGATCCCATCAAACTTGCTGCGGCCACTAGGCTAGCATCACCTTGAAAATGCTGGCCCCTGTGAGATCTCAACTTCAGTAGCCATCCACCAGTTTCTGAACCTCAGTAACAGTTTCTCCATTTGTCCAGGATGATGGTCTCTCCTCTCTTGGCTCGTCTGTGATGTCTTCCATACCTTCCTTAAAAGACTTGACCCATCCAAGAAATGTAAACTTGCTGCAAAACTTTAATGATTTGGGAAGATGTTCTCAAAGTTTTCTGTTTAGAACTTTATGTTAACTCTGATTTCAAAACTACTCTCTCCCTTTCTTTGAAAGCATCCAATGAGACTAAGACAAGTATTACTGAGAGAACTTGTCTGTACCCTCCCACTCGTTGCAGACCCATGGTTAAACACAAGAGCTTTGGGATAACATGCTGCATGTATGAAGTGGAACTCCAATAGCAGTTCTTTGGACTTACCCTTTTATATGACCAATGCTTCAAGGAAGGCACTAGGAATTGAATTTTTAAATCCTTGTGTGAAGATCTATATGTCTATAGAATAAGTCTCCCTGTCATTCATAGAAGTGGAACCATGAAGCCAAAGTGTATTCTTGTTTAAATACTGATAAATATTATCAGATTTCTCTACCTCTGTGCAGGATTACCTGTTTCTGATAGAGCCATTTATATTCCTTTTCTCAGAAATAGCAGCCTTGCCCATTTTTTCCCACTAGCTAGTTGATTCTTTTCTTATTGATTTGCATATACTTTATATACCAGGGGAGGTCAATGTTTATCTTTATTATGCATTGCTAGTATTTTCTGCCTGTATTTCAATAGCTATATTATTTTCCCCATGTAGAAATGTGGTAACATTGTCACTATTTTTAAGATTCAAGAACATGTTATGCTTATACAAAACATTCCTACTGCAATAATATAAAATAATTTCCTCACACATTCATTGAATTCTTTAATCATTTAAATTTTACTTCAATGTCTTGAGCTATAGACATTTTACCTTGAGAAACACAGAGAAATCTAATTTTTCTAGATGACTATTGAAATTTCTAATTAATCTCTCATCTTCTCACTGATTTGGAATGTCATCTTGATCATAATGTAAACCCCATCAGCCTGTTTGTCTCCCTGTCCAACTAAGCTTGCCAGAGTTCTCCATTGGTTTTGCTGATCTAATTAATTATGAAACACTTCCCCATTTCTTAATTTATAAAAGCTCACTTATTTTGCTCAATAAAGTTTAGGCTTAGGGCTAATTTTTTTCAGGTATTTTCTCATAAATTGTTTTCTCAGTAAGGCTTTTTTTCTGACCAGCCAATTAAAATTGGGCCTCCTCTCTGCTTCGGCTTTACTTTTCTGTATAGCTCTTACACCTTTTTAGCACACTATGTTTTCCATTGTTTGTTTAGTAAAGCCAAAACAGAGAGGAGGCCCAATTTTAATTGACTGGTCAGAAAAAAAGCCTAGCTCTTGCACCTTTTAGCACGCTGTTTTCCATTGTTTGCTTATTGCTTCTCTCCCTCCAGACTACATAAACTCCACAGAACAGAGGTTTTTGTCCGTTTTTTATTAGCATACAGTAATCAATTAAGACATCTGTATTCCACCTTTTATTGTGATTTGTGTGAAGGTTTCTAGAGAAAATCAGTTTTCTATTCAACAATTCATACATACTTTGTTTCATGCCATTGAATGTAATCCCCACAATGTAATCGCACTATCTATATGTGTGATTTGCCAGTTCTCATTTGCTCTTCTTTCTGTTTTCAGAAGTTTGCCCTTAGACCAGTGGTTCTCAACCTTCCTAATGCTGCGACCCTTTAATACAGTTCCTCATGCTGTGGTGACCCCCAACCATAAAATTACTTTCGTTGCTACTTCCTAACTGTCATTTTGCTACTGTTATGAATCGTAATGTAAATATCTGATATGCAGGATGTATTTTCATTGTTACAAATTGAACATAATGAAAGCATAGTGATTAGTCACAGATAATATTTAATTATATATTGTGAAATATTTATTTCTAATGACAAATAAATGAAATTTTGTCTAGAAGCATGGTGTAGCATGGGTTAACAGCCTTCATGCCGGGTACTCATATGTGGGAGTGTCTGCCTGTAGCCTGATCCTCCTGGAGAAGGCTAGAGGAGCCGTGTCTCAGTTCCTAAGACCATTGGATATACTTGTTATAGGCTTAGGCGACCCCTGTGAAAGGGTCGTTCGACACCCCCCCAAAGGGGTCGTGACCCACAGGTTGAGAACTGCTGGTCTAGGAGGGTCTCAGTGCAGGGACTGGTTGTTGTGTGCTGTTGAGTTGATTCTCACTGAGGGTCTCTACATGACAGCGGAGAACATCTTGAGGGGTTCCAGGCTGTAATAAAAAAGCAGGCGCATGGGGACAGCGAATTCGATGTACATTTAAGATAAAATGACGACTCCCTGGAATGACCAGATACAGAATGAAGCAGATATGCCTGTTAAATTGGATAGGCGTGCCCTGAAAAAGTATAGGCGAGAAGCCTATCATCGGGCACTTGTGATTCGCAGCTGAGTCCTGGAAAACATAGTGTTTGGGGATTGATATGGATGACACACCTGTGCTGTCCCACTGCCCCGGTTACAGGTCCCTGGGACTTGAGCTGACTGTGGAGAGAGTAGTGTCTATGGGCTATCCTTAGGAGCTGCTCGGCTTTGCTTAAGATTCTACATTTCCCACCAGGGGACTTATCTTTAACACACTACATGGAAATCTCTTTAAATTGACACCTCTGGACACCTTTTGGTCCATACCCACAAATTTATCTTCATCAGGGGACCAGAAACTAGAGAGCAGCATCCAAATCAATGTATCGAACAGGAAGCCACTGGGAGGTTTTGCATTCTGCGCACGCTGTTCAAGCTCCCAGAGACCTACTGACCTGTTGGCCTGCCTAGTCACTTTTAAAATTAATTGATCCCGATACGCCAGCTGTGAACCATGGGGGCCTCTTCATGCCCTATGCAGTGTGTTCTGGATGTAGGCGACGCTGTTGATCAGATTTATGACCAGGATTCCCTTAAGGACAAGACAGCTGAACATCTTGGAAAGTAGGCAGTCAGAGATGGAAAACAGTCTTGTTTCTGAGCTGGATGAAAGAAGTAGGGAAAGTGTGATTTGCTAATAACAGTGACTACAAATACACAGATAAAATTAGGAGTTATCCTTTTGATTTCCCAGATGGCCCCAAGCCTGGGGGCTCCCATCGACCATGGCAGTCCTACTTTGGCCTGATGTTGGTTGGTGGACGCCCAGAAAACACTCTGTTTTCGAGAAGGTACAGTGATGTGCCAAGGATACTGAAACTGGCAAGCTGACAAGCAGCTTGGCACACCAGCCCCCTTTAGCCTGTCCTAGTCTATCTACTCAGGAGGCTCATCAGATACAATCTGTGATCTGTCGGGAGCAAAGAGTGAGGGCGTTTTGTATACTGGAGGTCACATTTTGGGGGGCATTTTAAAATCAAAGAAATGACCAGGGTGGGGGAACGTTCTTGGTGATCCTGGAGTTTGCACAGGACCTGCAGATGTGTGGAAGGAAAAGAGTTCACCGTTCAAAGAGCTTCAGAGTTTGCGTGATTTCTTGGCTGAACTTCACAAGTACGTTGGCGGCAGCAGCAACGATGCCCAGATATTAGGTGCATCCAGGGACGCATTAAGGAAGTAACTGTTACAGTATATGTTGTTAGACTTAAATTTCTTTTATCCCTATCTAACTCCATTTCCCCTTACAGCCATTGTAGTTCTCTTTCCACTGAGTTTTGCAGGTCAGAATGACTGGGCAAGATAATTGTGCACATAAGTGGTTAAACTGTCACCAGAGGAACATCTGTGGCCAAAAAAGATTATAGGCCGGACCCGGCTCTAAAAAGAGAATGTTTTTAGAAAAATAAGTCGTAAAAGTAAAACTATGTTATCTCTAGCAGACGAGAAATAAGTTGTAAAAGTAAACAACTGTGACCTTGCAGACTGCCCGCATCTTGGTATCTTGTGCAAACGTCCTTCACCACCCCATGCTCTACCGCCCTCGCTTTGCTGGTTTGAAGTGTATAAAGAGAAGGAGAAAGTTTTGCCTGGCGCTGCAGTCTTGATCCTGTGTGGTCAGGCTGTAGTCCGAGTTCGAACTTGTCTGTTTCTGTCTTTCAACTTTTACCTGTTAAATTTGCTCTTCTCTAACCTTTGTCTTTTCTCTAATAAACTTACTCTTAGCTTTTACAGGTTTGTGGTCAGTGGTTCTTGTTGGGCACGACTCCGTAACATTTGGAGGCCCCAGCGAGATCTGCCCACC
>NW_022104341.1:66302003-66312121 GCF_000313985.2 Echinops telfairi | reverse complement strand
CATCTTGGTATCTTGTGCAAACGTCCTTCACCACCCCATGCTCTACCGCCCTCGCTTTGCTGGTTTGAAGTGTATAAAGAGAAGGAGAAAGTTTTGCCTGGCGCTGCAGTCTTGATCCTGCGTGGTCAGGCTGTAGTCCGAGTTCGAACTTGTCTGTTTCTGTCTTTCTCTTTTACCTGTTAAATTTGCTCTTCTCTAACCTTTGTCTTTTCTCTAATAAACTTACTCTTAGCTTTTACAGGTTTGAGGTCAGTGGTTCTTGTTGGGCACGACTCCGTAACAGTAACTCCTGACATGGACGTGTGCTGCAGGACGACGGGAAACCTGTTTGAGAGCGGCTTCTGGAAGACCCTCTGCCAGGCCGGTGACGCACTTTGCTGACCTCTATGCAGTCTCCTTCCATCGACCTGCTTTACTGCCCACGCAGTTACCCAAGCTGCTGCCTCATGAAATCGACCGTGAAGCGCACCCATGCTGATATTAACGCAATGCTAGTGGTATCTAGAAAAATGTCTTTTTAAATTAGTCGTCAATATTTAATGAACATTTTTATTTTCTTGGCCTTTAAAACGATTTGTTTGAAATAATCATTCTGTAAATTACATTGTTATTTATCCTTATGCTTTCTCAGTCAGATTTTTATTACTGTAAAACAAGCTTCATGTTCATCAGAAGTGAAAATGTCACCAACTACCCAAATAATACATTCTGGTTCGACTAGCATAACTTTATTACGTTTAAAAATACCCACCCCCACCATTCTTTTACTGTATGAAAAACCCTTTCATTACATAGCATTCAAATCCACATATGTAAAAATTATGAACTGTCAATCATAGAATTAAAAAGAAGTTAACTAAAATACAAACTTTAGGATTTTCTCCTGACCCCAGTATGATCTTAGTCTTTTATTGCTGTGACATTTGATTATCTGGATTTTTTTGCTTTCATTTTTTATTTGGGAAAGGGCAATAGATTCACTTTTCATGATTTCATGACTTGGTCGAACAACCTCATTGAAGCATATCTCAGGTGTACCCAGACTCGCCCCTTTGGAATGTACAGTTCGCTGTGCACCAGCAGGTTCACAGAGTGCTGCCGCCGTCACGAGATCTGATCTGAGAACATTCTCATCATTAGCGGTCATCTCCCATTCTTACCTTTATCTCACTCCCAACCTCAGGCAACTAGTTAGTCTGTCTTTATAGATTTGCCCATTCAGGACATTTCATATCACTGGAATCATGCATTATGTGGTATTGTGTGACTGTCTTCTTTCCTTAGCATATTTCCCCCCAGACCTATCCATAGTATGAAAACCTAACTACTGCCATCGAGTCGATGCTGACCCTTAAAGGCCTTCTAGGACACAAAGGCCCTATAGGACACAAAGGCCCTATAGGACAAGGCCCAACAGCCCTTGTGTTTCTACTCTTTAAGGGAGTAGAAAGTCCCCGTCTCTCTCCCCGGGAGCAGCTGGTGGTTTGGAACTGCTGAGTTTGCAGTGAGCAGCCCAACGCGGAACCCCAGGGTTCCTAGCCATCACGTATAGGATGCTATCCATAGTGGAGCACGTACTTAGTTCTATTTATGCTGAATGACATTCCATTGTCTGGATAATATTACATTTTGTATCTATGTATCCCTTGATCAGGATTTGGATTGTTCCCACTTTTCGGTTACTCTAAATAATACTACTATGGGTATTCAAGTATGTTTTTGTATATCTCTTGTAAGTCTATGCCTAGGAATGGAATTACTGGTCTACATGTAACTGTATTTAACTGTTGAAGAGTTGCAAGACTGTCTTCTGAAGAGGTGGAACCATTTTCATTCTTACCAGCAATGTAGGAGGGTTCTAAAATTTCAAATTCTTACCAGTATGTGTTGGTATCAGTCTTTTAAATGTAGCCACCATAGTGAGCATGAAGTGCAATTTCATTGTGGTTTTAATTTGCATTAGCCTAATAACAATGATGTTTACCGCCTTGTCATGTTTTCATGTGCTTAATGGTCATGGGCATATGTATTTTTTGAGAAACGCCTTTTCAGATATTCTGCCATTTAGGTGAAGCGCAGATCCGTTTCCTTTCTAGGTTAACCTCGCTAATTCCATCGCTCATGAAGCTACCCTCTTCCTCTGTGTGGCAGTCCGTCAGCATTGCTCTTAATGCGCAGTCCGTATCTGGTCGCTGCATGGCCTCTTCCTTTAAGGAGGAAAGAAGGCTTCTGTGAATGGTAGGACGACGAGGTGAAATAAAGGAGGAGTGAGAGAGCAATTCACCAACACGCCCACTCCAGGAGGAGAACGCATTCTCATCTGGAGAGTAAAATTCGAGAGACTGAGTCAGTGATGTGTAGTGAGTGGAGAGGTCATTGTGCCAAAGGCCATTCATCCAGTCTGCGTTTCTTCCTGCTTCTCTCCTAAGAGGATGCTGTGGGAAGGGGTAGAGGGGACTAAGTCCTCACCCGGAATTCCTATGGCCACTGCAGCTTTACTTATGTTCTTTTATAGAGGCAGAGACTAGGAGCAGGCACCTGGGCACCAGAAAAAACAAGTCTGTTCCCATGAGTTGCTTTTGACTTATATCGGCCCTATACGCCAGAGTAGAACTGCCTCCTGGGGGTTCAAAGACTGTAGTCTTCACTGAAGCAGACTGCCACCCCTTTTGCCTGTGGAGAATGGTAAGTCTAACTGCTGGCCGTTTGATTAGCAGTTGAGTGCTTAAACACTACGCCACCAGGGCTCCTTGGGGAAATGGACACAGATCCCACTATTACTAAATCATTTGTTTTCCTTTTGTGTGCCCTTCCTATATGGGCAGAAGATAGGGTGAGTAGGTTTGTGTATTCCTAGAGTTTCCAGTCAAATTATCATTAAACCTCTATATGTCTAATTGTATCATTAATCCTGAGTTAATGCTCCTTGTACACTCTATAATAAGCCCACTGAGTCTACTCTGACTCACAGAGACCCTACAGGACAGAGTAACACTGAACCTTACAGTTTCAGATTGTTAATCTTAATGAATTCAGACAGTTACATCTTTTCCCCACAGAGCTTATGACAGGTCTGTACTGTCAACCTTGTGTGTGGATAGCAGCCCAATACTCAACCCACTGTGGACATGACCTATGAAGTTCTTCATTCTGTAACAATCTCCACTTTTTACCCCTTATGCTGGGTTGAATAAAGACTTTCAAAGATGCCCACACCCTAAGGCCTAGACCTTGTGACTGTGGGACTATGGAAAGAGTAGTTGAGTGGTTAAGCAATTGGTTGGCAACCAAAAGTTGGTGTATCAAATGCACCAGCAATTGAGGGAGGAAAATTTGACAGTCTGAGTCTGTGACTCCATAAAAGAATACAGCGTGGTGAACCCCATGGGAACCCTACACTGTCCTATGGGATCACTACGAGTCAGAATTGAATGGAAAGCAATGTGTTTTGATGTAAAGTAAAGGCAGATGGGGATATTATGCAAGATTACCTATGAGGACACTATGCAAGATTAACAATGTGGATCCATTGTTATCATGAAGAGAGTTAAAAGAAGGAGGTGAGAGGGCCAAAGAGAACATGCTGGGTTAGAAAGAAGCAGTGGTTCAAAAGGAGAAGAGGCCAGGCTGTGGTTTTGACGATGGAGGAAGGGTTAAGAGCCCAAGAACATAGTCTGCTTCTGCTGCTGGAAGACAGGGAAACAAAATCTCCCCAGAGTCTCAAGGGGAATCAGCACTATTGATGCCTGACATTACTACTGATGACTGACATTTTGTGGTTATTACACATTTGATCTTCAGAACGTCACAAAATTTATAATAGTTTATTACAGCGGATGATTTTTTTGTTGTTGTTGCAGAAAACAAACACTTCCATTTGCTATAAGGTGGGATAAACAATATGGAGGAGAAAACAACAGTATCCATGGTTCCAGGAGGACATGGGAGAGGGGAAGGCAGGGGGAAGGAAGTGGGTGTTAACAAACCCAGGGACTAGGGAACAACACGTAATCTAAAATCTATGGCGAGGAGAGTGTAGGAGGCCTAGTAGGGTTTGATCAAGGGCAATGTAACCAAGAGGAATTACTGAAATCCAAATGAAGGCTAAACATGATAGTGGGACAAGAGGAAAGTAAAAGGAAATAGAGGAAAGAACTAGGAGGCAAAGGGCATTTATAGAGATCTAAACACGGGCAGGTACATATGTAAATATATTTTTACATGACAATGGGGAAATAGATCTATGTGCACACATTTATAGGTTTAGTATTAAGGTAGCAGATGGACATTGGACCTCTACTCAAGTACACCCTCAATGCAGGAACACTTTGTTCTATTAAATTGGCATTCCATGATGCTCACTTTCCCCACACAATCGCTGAAGACAAACTGGATGCATAAGCAAATTTGGTGAAGAAAATTGATGGTGCCGACTATCAAAAAATATAGTGTCTGGGGCCTTAAAGGCTTGAAGATAAACAAGCGGCCATCTAGCAGAGAAGCAACAAAGCCCACATTGAAGAAGGACACCAACCTGTGTGATCACGAGGTGTCCATGGGATCTGGTATCAGGCATCAAAGAACAAAAGTATCATTGTGTGTTTATCTCCCTGATAAGATCACTGAAGACAAATGGGTGCATAAGTCAGGGTAAAGTATAGCACTGATGAAACATACAACTTTCCTCTAGTTCTTTAATGCTTCACCCCCACTATCATGATCCAAATTCTACCTTACAAATCCAGCTAGACCAGAGGATGTACACTAGTACAGATAAGAGCTGGAAACACAGGGACAGATGGGACTATAAATCCCTCAGGCCAATAATGAGAGCAGGGATACTAGGAAGGTATGGGAAAGCTGGAGGGAGAAAGGGGAAACCAATCTCAATGATCTACATATAATCTCCTCCCTGGGGGAGAGACAACAGAAAAGTAGGTGAAGAGAGACATCGTGAAAAACAAGATAAATAATATTCATTTATCAAGGGTTCATGAGGGAGGGAAGTTGGGGATCGGAAAGGGGAAAAATGAGCTGATACCCAGGGCTCAAGGAGAAAATGTTTTGAAAATGATGGCAACTAATGTATAAATGTGCTTGACACAATGAATGTAGTATGGATTGTGAAAAGAGTTGTACGAGCCCCCCCCCCAAATGATTAAAAATGAAAATGACGTTGTTTCCCTCACCTTTGTCATGTCCTTAAGGTAAACATCGATAAAGACTCTCGGTTTGTTAGGATCCCAGTCTTCCTTGTGTTTTTGCAACTATATCAGAAACAAAGAATTTTAATTTCTCCTGGTTTCTGAAGAATGTTTGGTGAGGTCTGTGAATGAATCTCATTATCCATGGATAGATATTTAGAGCTGATTGATAAAAACAAAACCATCGTGGGGATAATATGCTGCCACATTTCCACATTTATCATAACAAGCAATCTTTTTTTTTTTTTTTGCTTACACTTAACCTTGGGTTCATCCTTGACTCTTTTTCTCTCATTATTCTAGAAAAACATTTCAGTTCTGTTTCCAAGATAGGTTCAGCCTCACATCACTTTTTACAACTCCCAACTGCTTGCTATAATTCAGAACATCTAGTGGGTTGTGGGCCCAGGTAAATAAGATTTCCTATGTCTTGATAGTTGTTGGAGCTGACTGAATAGGTATATTCACTGCCATCAAGATGATACTGCCTCATAGAAACCCTAAGAAGGGGGTTAGAACTGCCCCGTGTGGGTTTCTGAGACTATAACATCTTACAGAAGTAGAAGCTCCATCTTTCTCCTGCAGAGTGGCTGGTGGTATTGAATTTCAAACCTTGTGGTTAGCAGTCCAATGCATAACCACTATGCCACCAGAGCTCCTTGCTAAGTATGTCATGACTCATTTTCCTTCTGCTTTTATATATGCTTGTAATTTTCAAAAAGCCCATGTGTTTGTTCTCAATGATGTAATTTACCAATTTTGATAATGGCAGACTGAATGGTTTTACTAAAGTCCATATTGAGAACACCAGGGTAAGATTAATAACCCCCTCCCCCACAAACACACACATGTGTGTGTTCTGGTGTGTGTGTATGTGTGTGTATTCTGATATACATTTGTATATGGGGATGTGTGTTCTGATAAAGGAGTTCTGGTGGCATAATGGTTATGCATTGAGCTGGTAACTACAATGTCAGCAGTTCAAAACCATCACCTACTCCTTGGGAGAAAGATGAGTTTTCTTGGAAACCCTGTAGGATCAGCATGAGTCATATATATATATATATAATCTCCATATGTTCAGCCTCTCTGAGTTCCTTTCTTCCCCTAGACTTTATCTCTGACATCTCTACAATCTGATAGACATCTATTCCTCACTACTGTCTGATAGGATAAGATAGATATATCTTTCTTTCTAGCCTGTGTTAGGAGAAGAATGTAACCCAGAGAGGCTCACCATTTCTGCTCGCTATTCTCCAACAGTGTCTTCCAAATACCTAAATATTACTGGAAAGCCGAGAAGATGAACAGTTTCTGAAAGACTCTCAGGTCTAGTGGGACACAAGTTAGAGTTCATGACCCACCAAAGAAGGGGATGAGATTCAGAAGCCAAAGCACATCTCCCTAAGAAATTGGAAGACTCCTGATAGCAAGTGTTGTTGGGAAGCAACTACGCCTTAAAGTATGCACTGCTCAAGCTGAGGAACCAGAAGTTCCTCTGGAAGTGTTTTGACACCTTTACTTCCAGGCACATAAGCAAAAGCAATGAGTGGCTATGTCCACACTTACACTTGATCAAGAGAACCTGATTCAGGATCACCATGAAAATATGCTACTTAGAAGTTGCTGAGATTTTCCAGAAATGCAACAGAGAGTGAGCAAAGAAGAGATTTTGCACTTCGTGTTAAAGGTCTCCCTGGATATTATGTAGAAATCCTGGTGGTACAGTGGTTACCCTTTGGGCTATGAGCTGCATGGTCAGCAGTTGGAAACCAGCAGCAGCTCCTTGGGAGAAAGACTGGGCTTTCTACTCCCATAAATGGTGACGGTCTCAGAAACCCACAGGGGGTTGCTATGAGTCAGCATTGACTCCACGGTAATGAGTCTGGTTTTCTTAATAGATGATACGTTAATTGGAATAAAATGTTAGAACAAATTAGAATAAAATATGTTATTTAGAAAATATTTTATTAGGAATAAAAGACATGTTAGACTTTAAATAAGAATTGTTATAATGTGTCTCACTGAAGAGAGTGGAATTGCATAAGAAGAGGGATTGTGTGGGCTCCATCATCTGCTTAAGCTTTTGTGCCTGCACCGTGCTTCACGTGGCAGGTAATTTACAAATATACTGAATCAATGTGGAGGGAAAGCTTGGCACGTTTCTGGGAGGAACTGGAAAGCATCTGAAAAACAAACAATTTTTGCTTTGATACAGTGACAGACTTGAGTTTTTCTTTTCAGTTTATAAATGCTTACATCTATTGAATAATGAATTAAAATATTCATGCCAACTAGTTCTAACATATCTTGGGACGCATTAGACCCCCCAATGAGCTTTCTCTGTCTGTCACAACCTTAATGATGAAGTCTACTGAACCAGAGGCAAGCGGAAGGAAGTTGATGCTTAGCAAATCCACTCCGTTTCTCAAAGAGAAGTTTGGAACGAGAAGGTAGGATGAGAAAATGTGCTGCCTCTTCCTGTGTTTACTTGATTACCAAAACAACCAGTGTGTTCCTGCCGAGAGGCAGCTTCTCTCACACCTCTGACCTGAAGGGAAACAGTGCCAAGTCCTTAGAGCGGTGCCTTCAACCGAGAACCAGTCTTATCCATGTCCTCTCACGGACAGGGATTTTATAATGACACTGCTCTCTAGGAATATTAACGAATAACAGTCACAAAGACACATTTAACATCCATAATAAGAGCAAACACCCAAATCGTCCCTAAGACAAGTAACTGATCGTTTTTCTTTAAGACGTGCTCGCAGGTAGGAGTCACAGTATGGCTCGGAACATTTTGGTGCTTGTGCACAAGAACTTCTTTGCCAAAGGTGATCCAGTTACTGCCAAGTAGGCAAGTGTCCAAAACCCATGCTACACAGGTTCCCGTATTTCTTCTCAACAGCTGAAATGTGTGCGGCGGGATTGAAGGTGCACATGTCTGTGCATCCAGGAATGAAGGGTGTCTCGCCCTTTCACGGGCCTTGCATGACAGTGGCGGTGTGTGGGTCTCTGTGCATGTGTCGTGTGTAGCCAAGTACCTCAGAGCAGAAATATGAATTATGCAATGTGCCACAGATTTTTTTTGTTGCTTCACAGCAAACCCTTTTACCTCGATATTGCTTAGTTTCACACTCTGAAAAATGTGGCCTTGAAACGATGATTCTATCCACTTCTACTGTCAAAAATCACACTTGCAATCTGATTGGACAGTTTCTCTATTTCTCCTTTTTTATCCTCCTCTTCTTAGCTCGACTCAAATTCAATTCAATACAGGGCTGGGAATTTCTGAAATATTTAGAAATAGTCAACAAGCATGAATTCTATGAGTTCCTACTATGTGTTTCTAGAATGAGGCCATATAGGTATAACTGTACTAAATAAATACTGTCCAAGAGTCCAGTGAAAGAAGATACATAATCCAGCACATTGGACCCTGACAATAAACCTGATCAAGGTTGCTCTAAGCTGGTGTAGCAAACATAAATTCATAGTAATCAGGATCTATTTAACTAGATGACAAATTCCGTGACTTGTACTAGACAATGGAAACTTTAAAGGCTGATTTAGGAAGATCAAAGACTGCAGTCTCCAATATGGATTACAACTCAACATAAGAAAAGAAAACCCTCAAAATGAACCAATAAGCATCATGATAAAAGAAGAAAAGCTTGGATTTGTTATGGACGTTATTTTAGTTCAATCCAAAATCAATGCCCACGGAAGAAACAGCAAAACCAAAAACAACAAACACAAATGACATATTGAATGGGAGAATCTGCTGCAAAAGATCTTTAAAGTGTTAAGAAGCAAAGATATCGCTTTGAAGACGAAGGTGCTTCTGAACCAAGCCGTGGTATTTTCAGCTGTTTCATATGCATAGGAATATGGGGCAAAGAAAAAAAAAAAAGACCAAAAAGAATAGTTTCCTGAGAAGCAAGCTTGGGGAAACTTCAGCTCCTGTACTGTGGACATGTCATCGGGACAGACCACATCTGGAGACGGAGAAGGACAGCTTCCTTGGGGAACCTAGCGGCTACGAGTACGGCTGGGACCAGGCCGTGCGCTGCTCTGTTCTACATCAGGTTGCTTTGTCAGATTAACAGCAACAGCAAGGGCTGTCTTATGAGTAGTCAGACAGCCTCGTCTTAAAGGACCACCAGCAAGTTGGAGAACAGTATTCTATCCCTGGAGTTCTAGAACTGAACCTGGGTTCTCCTGTTCATTAGATGTGGGCTGTTGGAAAATTTGCGTCACTTGTTTTGAACCTCAGATCTCCATCTATACAGAAGGGGATCAGCTATCCTCCCTCAAAGGTTCTGTGAGAAAGATTTAGAAGAGCCATAAGAAAGGCATTTTGTTTTCTGGTGCTTGGCATCCAGTCACCCAGCAAGTCTCTTGGGACAGACTGGACGCTGTGTGCAGGGCATGTGGACACAAACTCATTGCCACAGAGAGGAACAGAGCACAGAGCTATGTGGGAGGAAGGCTCTCGGGCCCCAAACAGTCAGTGCCTGGTTAAAGTAGGCTTTGTTTTCATTTAACTCTCACAGCCACCATACAGTGTTGATTTTTCTTATCTTTTTGAAAAGGAATTATGAGGCAGCTTAGCCAAAGTGACCAAGCTAATGTAGTGGAGTGAATTGCCAAGGTGTTAGGTAAGATCTAAGCACAGTGGAATTAAGCTCAGGTAGATCTAGGACCTTAGCATTTAATGAATAAAAGAGTAAGGGAAGTGAGAGTGAATGTAAGCGTGTTTAGACATTTTTTTGTTTTCTTTCGTTTTTGTTTTTTTCCCTCCCTATAACCTCATAATTTCCACTTTTATTATACATGACAAAGACTGAGTATCAAACTTTTAAAAAAATCATTTTATTAGGGGCTCATACAACTCTTATCACAATCCATACA
>NW_022104341.1:66297686-66299310 GCF_000313985.2 Echinops telfairi | reverse complement strand
AAATGATTTGAGAATGATGAGGGCAACAAATGTACAAACGTGCTTTACCCAATTGATGTATGTATGTATTGTGATAAGAGTTGTATGAGCCCCTAATAAAACGATTTAAAAAAAAGAAAGTAAAAGTTTAGGAAAGGATGATGGCAACATATGTACAAATATGCTTGATACAATTAATGTATGGAATGTTTTGAAAGCTATAAAAGCCCCCAATAAAATGATTTTAAAAATACAGTACAAATTACTTTAACCTAGCTAGTAATCCCAAAGTACTAACTTACGCAATGTTTTCCAGCCATTAAGTGCTGAGGACAGAATTCACAGCAGGCTGCTGCTGTTCCACATACCAGCAGTTCTATTTCTCTAGACCATTTAAATTCCAAATCTACTATGTTTTCTTGGGATTTCTTTTGTTTATCTGTAAAATGAGGAATATGAGGTTAGGCTACATGATACACTGGACTTTTTAAAGTGAATTTTAGTTACAAGGTTTGTCAGTGGTCCTATGGAATGTTATCTGTGCAGTTTGAAAACTAAAAGAATAGATTTGAATTTGACCCGGGAGAATTTAATAGGTATTTAGCTAAAGCACCGTTAATGTCTCAGCGCCAAACCAAATCAAACTCCGACTGTCTAGACCAAAGCAATGCGAAAGAAGACAGAAAACCAAAATACATTCTTCCAAAGACAGTAAAATATAACAGCACAGAAGAGTGTAATTATTTGGAAAATTCGGGCAAAATCTGGTAGGAAGACACGCTGAGGCCAACAGCTCAGGAATGCAATGGGTTGAGCACTCCCCCGTGTGGTCCTACTGCGCAACTACACAAACAAGCCAACTAGCTGTTGGGGTAACTTGGTAGATCTGTGTTTCCTTCCAACCATATGTCCCCGGACCTAACGCCCTTAATGAAACTCTGGCTGTGTCAGTATTTTAAGGTAACATTCAGTGGCTATACTGACCTCAAGATATGGTGCAATTCAGTAACAATCCCAGAATTCCTGGCCCTCCATGCCCTGGAGAGTTTGCCTTTCTATCCTTGGCTTCCTAAGAGCACCTCTCTTTCCTTGCACCCAGCAAGCATTCTGGCCCTCTGGCCCTCCACGTGTGCAGCCCCTGGCCTGACGTGCCCTCTCCTTCCCTTTCTACTAGAACACATTCTGGCGGCCTTTGAAAATCCACATTCAAAACCAACCCAAATCTATGTGACCCCTGTGCCCAGGCGACCAAGGACCTGAGTTATTTGGGGAGGAATGTAGGAATTATTTTAGCCTTGCAGCCTATAGCCACTAGTGTTCTGTCATGAGAACACTGATAGCTGCGATTTCAAGTATACTTTACTTCTCTTTAGCCCAAGACTTTGTTGTGGTGGTGGTGGTGTTGATTTCCACTCATAGCGACCCTGTATAAGAGAGAACAACGTCCACAGTGGCTTTCTAAGCTGTCGTTGTGGACCAGAATGACAGGTCTTTGCTCCTGAAGAGAGGTTGGGTGATCAGCTGAGAGCTTCACACGGAGCCCCTTCGAGCACTCTTTACTTTCTACTTTAACCAGCAACAAATCCTCCTGAAGGAGGGATTGGGTTCCTTATCTCTATTCTTTTCTCCTCTACACCCCCCCCCC
>NW_022104341.1:66283861-66297586 GCF_000313985.2 Echinops telfairi | reverse complement strand
TTTTATGGGGGGCTCTTACAACTCTTGTTACAAACCATACATCAATTGTATCCAACATATTCATACATATATCCCAACGTTCTTTTCTAGACATTTACTTTCTATTGAGCCCTTGGGATCAGCTCCTACTTTCCCCCTCCCTACTCCTGCCCCCTCAACCCTCGTGGCTCCCTGATAGATTGTAGATTGTTCATTATTTTCAAATCTCAAATCTCACTCCCACCGCTGTCTCCCTTCCCCTCTGATACCTGTTGTTCTTCCCCCTGACTGAGGGTGTGTGGTCATGTGCCATTCATGAGATCGGTGGCCCCCTTACTCCCCACCATTCCCCCCCTTCCCCTACCGTTTTAGTATCTCTATTCCAATTCCTGTTCCTGGGTTCCATGTGTTGTAAGTTTTATCTCTTGCTTATACCTATGTAGATGCTCCTGTCTAGTCTAGATTGGGAGGCAGCACTGAGGTCGTGATAGTGGCGCGTGGGGAGGCCTCCAGGGAACAAAGGTATATTGGGTGACCCATTAGTGCTCTACTGCAACCGGCTTGACTCACCCCCCCCTCCTGCAACCCCTCTGTGGGGGGATGTTTCATTGTCCATAGATGGGCTTTGGGTCTCTGCTCCAACCCCCCTCCATTCTCACCAATGCATTTTTTGTTTGTTTATTTTTTGTTGTGAATCTTCTGATGCGTGTTGCCCAGTCTCAATGACACGTCACAATCCCACAGGCTGCTGTGCTTCTTCCATGTGGACTTGTTGCTTCACTGTTGGAGGGCCGCTTATTTAACTTCAAGCCTTTAAGACCCCAGACACTCTGTCTTGTGATAGCCGGGCACCGTCCTCTGCCTTCCCCACATCTGCTTATGCACCCATGTTGTCTTCAGTGATCGTGTAGGGGGAGGGGGGTGAGCATCACAGAATGCCAATTTGTTACAACACTGTGTTCTTGTATTGAGGGGAGATATGAGTGAGGCCCAAGCCCATCTGCAGCCTCAGTGTATTGCCTTATAAATATGTGTACATAGGCCAATACCGCTATTGTTATGGATTAATGTATTTGCATAAGTGCACACCTCTGTTAATCTCCCTATCCATGCCGTTGCTTCTTAGAGCTTGCCTCAGTTTCCTTTTGCCTCCTCCTGCCCCGCCATCACTTTCCCCCTCTTTCCACCTCTTAGTGCTTCCTCTCCACTAGGTTGGTGTTGCTCTAATACTCACAGGATCTCTACCCTCTCCTAGATGCTGGCTCCGCTTCCCTAGTTGTTCCCCAAAAGACCCTGGATTGGTCCAGGTCTGTTTGCTGGTCCCCAGGGGACCCTCCCCCCTGGTGCTGAGGGGGATCCAGGGCCTGCCCCTCCTCACGGGAAGTCCATTCTTGGGGTTCCTCAGGGGCTCTGTGCTCGGCTTTACTCTGATTGCTGATCTGTTATCCTCCTTTCCCACACTGTCTCCCCCCATCTCTGTATGCTCCAATTAGGGGGCAACATGTCTTGAGCTGTTGGTAGTCCCACAGTCCACTCTGTGCCCGAGCAGCTCCATGCAGGGACCTCATGCTCTGGGCATAGTGTGCCCATATGGAGTCTAGGCCGACTGCCCCTTTCTCTTTTCCCTTCTTGGTTTGCTTCCGTCTGGGTCTGGTAGGTCGGTTCCTTTCCCCCACCAGAAGGTCGAGTGTCGTTCTCTGTGGCACACTCTTCCAGAGTGAGGGTCAGGCTGGTTCTGCTTTCCTCTCCACCTTCTCTAGATAGTCACACGGGTGCTATGTCCAAGAGTGAACATGACAATGCCACGTTCCTACAGCAAGCCCTCAGATGGGTTCCCATCGTTCCCCAACATGCCTGTTAAACTTTTGACTATTCAAATTTGTTCCTAAAATATATTTCAGCAAGCACCTCCAACTTCCTAGCTTTATGTAGATATTTATATGTCGTATACATATTTTGAGAATCCTGCGAGCCCTGGTGGGCTGGAACTGCATGGCCCAAAGTTCGAAACCACCCGCTCACTCTGTGGGAGAAAGACGGGGTTTTCGATTCCCATAAACAGTTATGCCATTGGAAACTCAGAAGGGGCAGCTCTACCCTTGTCCTCTTGGGTCGCTATGGGTTGATATTGCATCAGTGGCACAAGTTGCTCCTGGGGAGATAGATGGCATGGCCCATCTGCTCCTGTCAAGATTTATAGTCTCAGAATAGGTGTGGGGTGTGGCTACGAGTTGGAATTGACTTGATGGCAGTGGGGTTGGCTTTGGTTTATGTATGTCCTACTTTCGTCTGAAATTATGAGGTGACAACATGGGCTTCTATTCTCAAGGTAAGTAGTTCAAAACCACCAGCTGCTCATAAGGAGAACAGTGATGTTCTTTTTGCTGTAAAGAGTTACAATTTTGGAAACCCATCAGGCTGATTCTGCCCTGTCCTAGAGGGTTGCTGTGAGCTGCAATCAACTCCAGGGCAGTGAGTTTTCATAAACGAAAAAAAGAAAAATGAAGTTATTGAAGACACGAGTTCTACCTAAGACTATCTTTAATTGGCAGTACAAAACATACTTCACTTGCTAATAGTCATAATTTTTGGTGAGAACGATGTGATTGAATAGACTATTTGACAATCTAGATTCAAGCTGAGATTCTCCTTTCAGTTTGAGTGCTTCATTTTTACTTGAAAGGCTATTTTAAGAATAATCAAAAGGTCAAACTCTCTTTCAGTATCCCTCTGGAAAGACATGCAAAATCCACGCTGGAAACCCTGGATGTACAGAACAGACTCCAACTCTCCAACCCGCCACTCAGGAGTCCTTAAGGCTTAGCCTTGCTTAGCGTTCTCACCTGTCTCTGGGCATTGTCTTCTCTGTTTCTAATTCCAGGTTTGATCCCAGGTCTACTAGACAACGTATGGGCTCATTTCCATGCCTTTACATAGGCACAAAGTGTCCTTGACTCATGTTGTCTTTTTGATGGATCTTTTTACATCTTCCAAAAGTATCAATAGAAAAACCACAGGCTTGAGCTTTCCCAAATCCTCCCTATCCTGACATCCTTCTGGAGAGTTTATGGAACATTTTTACATCGTTCCAATACTTATCTATATTTGAGTGTATTGTAGGGTATTGGGTTATTTATCTTAATTTTCAATTACGTTTGATGGCAGAAGCTGTGTATCCTTGATAATGTTCCCCTTGCATGGTAGTAGTTCAAAAATATGAAGGATTAGGTGAATAACAGTCATTGCCATTAAGTCTGCAGACTGTGCCTCTCACACATAACTCTATCCTCTATAGACCTGTCATTGTAGGAAGCAGGTCCTGATCTCCACAGTGGGAATCTTTGCTCTCCTGTGAATGGAAGCAGTTTTAGATTTTCCTCTACCACAACCTTCTTGCAAGGGCCCTTTCCTTCATGGCCCCAGCAACGGGAACACAGTCTGCTCTGTTATCCTTAGGACGTGCGATTGTCTGCACCACGGCTTTTAAGAGATAGGAGGGGCATATCCAGCTGGCAGTCTCTGGTAGTCATTTTCTTTTCTTTCTGGCTGTTCTCTGTCTTCTGACCCAAAAAGACTTTTGGGAGCATGGCAAGGCTGATTCAATTCAAAGAACTCTAAAACTCCCTAACAGTTAATGAATGCTGTCTTGTGCTGGTAAACAAACAAACAAACAAAAACAGGAGAAGAAGAAAAACACAAAGTAGATGTCAGAAGAGACTCAGACGTTTACTCTTGAATGGAGAGTAACTAAGATGTTGGAGGAAATTAGGAATTAAAAGAGCTGAGCAGAACATTTCAAAGGGTAATTCGGGAAAGCAAAGGAAAGTATTGTAATGAGACACTTGTGCAAAGACTTGGAGTTAAAAAGTCAAAAAGGAAAGACACACGCAGCACTTCTTCAGTTAAAAAAACTGAAGAAAAAGTCAAGTCCTGAGTTACCACTTGGAAGGATGTTGTGAACAAAGAGAAATGATGTTGCATTATTGTCAGAAAGGACATTTCAAGGTTGACTGTGAAGTACAAGTCTATCTGTGAAAGGATTCTGTCTATCCGTCGTTAAGGAAATCTAACCAATACAACTATTTTTCAAATTGACATACCAAACATTAAAGCTCAAAAACAACAAAACAAAACAAAACCTCACTGCCATCGAGTTGATGCTAACTCATTGCAAACGTACAGGACAGCGCAGCACAGCCACTGTCAGAACTGTTTCTGGGAGAACTGTTTCTGTCTTTTTCACTCAGATGCGCTGGTGGTTGTGAATTTCCGGTCTTGCAGGTCTCAGTCAAAGGCATAACTTTTGTGCCACCAGGGCTCCTACCACAAAAGCTAGTGATGAATAAATTGAAGGATTCTACCAATGTCTTCAGTTTGAAATTGATCAAATGTGCGCTCAAGCTGCACTGATAATTGGGGATTAGAATGCAAACCCTGGAAACAAAGAGGAAGGAACAGTAGTTGGAAAATACAGTCTTAGTGATAGAAACAAAGCTGGAGATGGCATGAGAACTTTGCAAGACCAATATCTTACTTATAGCAAGTATCCTTTGTTTCAACCACACGAAAGATGACTCTCCACCGGGATTTCTCCAGATGGAATACATGGAAATCAAATTGACTACATCTGTGGGCAGAGACGATGGAGACGCTCACTACCAACAGTTAAAACCTGGCCAGGGCCTGACTGTGGAACAGACCATCAATTGCTCATATGTAAATTCCGGTTGAAGTCGAAGAAAATTAAAACAAATCAATGGGAGTCAAAATACGACCTTGAGTCGATCTCACCTGAATTTCGAGAACATCCCTAGAACAGATTTTCTACATTGAACACTACCGACAGAAGACTGGATGCACTGTGGGAGGACACCAAGAACATCATTCATGAAGAAAGCAGAAAGGTCCCTAAAAAGACAGGAAAGAAAGAAAAGATCAAAGCGGATGTTGGAAGAAATTCAGCTAGAATTTCTAGCAGCTCCTGTTGACCTACTCCTACCACTATTTTAAAATTATCTTGAGCAAAAGTTTATTTGCATGAATATTAGTGATATTGCTCCCTAGTGTTGATATTCTGCATGTTTACCTTCCTTGGAAACAGGTACTAATATGGGTTTCTTTTAGTCAGTTTGCCCGCTAGCTGTCTTTCCAATATCTTAGTATAGACAAGTGCGTGCTTTCTGCACTGCATCAGTTTGTTGAAACATTTCCGTGGAAATCCTGTCAATCCCTGCAGCCTCGTTTTTCTCTAATGCTTTCTTCAGTGCATCTTGGACTTTTCCCAATACTTAGCACAAATGTGTCCAGGTGGCACTATGAGATCAATATTGGGTTGCTTCCTACAAGATTTGCAGTTTATACCCGCTGGTCAGGGTGCAGGTAAAATGATGAGGCTGTATGCTCCTTTAAAGGTTTATGGCCTTGGGAACTCTCAATAGAGTTACTATGCGCCAGAATTGACTTGATGGCATTGAATGGGTGGCAATCTTTCACACAACCTGTGAGAACCCTCTAATTGGAGGGCGAGTCTTATACCTCTATTTCCTGGATGATACAGAGTAAGAACTAGAGCACAGTAATTTGTTAGCAGATATTGAATGAATGACTAAATGTGTGAACAAACCCCACTGCTTCTTAAAAATCATTCTAATCTCCCGGTGCACCAAAAATATGTGGCCATGAAACATAGGCACGGAGAGTGGAAACTATTATTATTAATCACCTAAGACCATCTTGGCTTCCTTCTTGACCTTGATTAGCCCTTGGCATTGTATCATAGTTTTGGCTCACCTTTCAACTACTGGTTTTGACTGTTTTGGCTTAGAACATAGCTAACCTCTGATCATACCATTGGATTAGACCTCTGCCATCCAGACCATGGCTTTGACCTATTCTCCCTGAGAGCAGCTGCCATGTCTATTTTGCTCACCATCGACCACGAAGTTGAGTGAACATTTTACAAATCCAACTGAAATGCTGCCCTTACTCAGAACTATCTGGTTCCTAATGGAACTGTTGTTCAGAGGATGAGGGACTGACAGAAACTTCTGATGAAATGCTGTGGAGCTTCATTTTCACTAAGGAAGAACATGAGGGCAGGCTTTATTAGAAGGACGTCCCATAAGCCAATATACCGAGTAACCCCAAGTGAAGCACACTTAACATAGCCATATGAACCTTGTGTGTGAAAGGCCAATGGGTGGCCAGTTCTCTATGCATATGGTGCTCTTTTTGCTGAACTTCTCTCCAGCTCCTTTGCTTATTTAACTTTCTCTAATAACCAGCAGATGGCTTCTGTCTGGGAAATCCTCAGCTGGTGCTTAGCAATGGCAGATTCAAGAGGAGGCTTGGGACTTGTTAGGGGTGGGGAATCCAGATGTCCACATTCAGGATGCCAGGTGAAGCTATCAAGCATTGTATAATTGGCTTTGGAGGGAGCGAGGACAGCTAAGGGGGCATCAGGTGGATCCTTCCAGAAAGGGAGAGACTGGAAGCCAGGCAGAACCAGAGAAGGCAATGATAATGGAAACCAGGAGTAATAGAGACAAATTATTTTATTTCTGGAGTCCTCAGTACCTAGAATGATGTATCACACATGTAGATGTTCAAGACATGTACAATGAATATAAACTGGGAATGACCATTTTTTCATGTATTCATTCATTCAACAGATATATATTGAGGCCCTACTGCACACCTAGGAACAGGAAATATAGTTGTGAACAAGACGTGATTTATCAATATATCCATCTTTGGTTTGCATGAAAATGATGACATGCATTCATGCAAGAGAATAAGCAAATAAACACTTAAATTTAGAGAAAGAAATTCAGATTGGGCAGGATACTGAAAGTTTGGTACTCAGAGGAAGGAGAAAAATCTGTCCGACAATGGAGAAACTCTAGGGAGGGGTAGGAGAAACCCTCCTCTGGCTCACTTACCTGCTTTTCCTACAAGGAGAGTTCACGTGACACAAAGGGCACATGCATACAAGGTCAAGCCATTTATGACTGTGAGTGGCAAGACGTCCAGAGCTAGTCACTATGTTCTTAGCATCTGTCTTCAGGGGCTTAGGGTCCAAGCACAAATGCAGGAAACATTCATTCCTTCATCCAACACACATTTGTTGAGCACGTCCTTTGTGCTAAACAGCGTTGTAGACCCAGGAACTAGGGCTGAGGAGATAAACACAGCAGAAACAGATAGTCTTCATTTGAGAGAAAAATAAAAACACAAGAAAAAGTAACAAACAAATAAATTATACTATTTGGGGTAGTGATAATTGGTATATAAAAAAGGAATAGAGTTTTACATATAGTTATATATATACATATATATGTGTATTATATATATATATATATATATATATATATATAGAGAGAGAGAGAGAGAGAGAGAGATAGTAGTGGTGTGTGTGTGTGTATAGATGGGTTCATGACATTTGAATAAGAAACTTCGGTGATTCATTCAGGGAATTAAGCAATGGGCTGCTATCCTCAAAGTTGGTGGTCCAGACCCACCAGCCACAATGCAGGAGAAAGCTGAAGCTGTCTGCTTCCGTAAAGACTTACAGTCTCTGTCTCCCAAAGAGGGAGCTCTACTTTGTTCAATAGAAAACCAAACCAAACTCATGGCCATCAAGCCAACACTGACCCATAGTGACCCTATCAGTCAGAGCAGGCTGCCTTTATGGGTGTCTGAGACTCCAACTGCTTCTGGGAATAGAAGCCCACGTCTTTCTTCTGAGGTGCAGCTGGTGGTATTGAACTTGTAGCTCCCTGGGTAACGACTATGCCACTAGGACTTTGTCCTATAGGGTCTCAGAATTGACTTGATGGCTGTAGGAAGGATAGAGATTTAATGAACTGAGCCTGTAGACTCAGGATGGTCTTGGCGAAAGCATCCTAGATGGGAGGAAAATGTTGCTTTATTGAATCATCTCATGTTTATATAAGTCATATATATCTACATATAGATGAGACCTTGCGGCACAGTCGTTAAAGCACTCATGTGCTAACCAAAAAAGGTCAGCAGTTTGAATCCACCAGCCCACCCTGGGAAGGAGACGTGTGGGTTTGATTCCAGAATGATTTATAACCTTGGAAACCCTACGGGAGTTTCCTTTGTCTTGTCAGGTCACTCTCCACTGGCAATCGTTCAGTTTGTTGTACTGTGGGGGCTTGTGAGTTACTGCGGTGCTGGAAGCTTTGTCACTATTATTTTAATTACAACCAGAGTCATCCAAGGTGAACAGGTTTCAGCTGAGTCTCCAAATGAAGAACAGACTACGGATAAGGAACAGGCCGTTCCCTTTGAGGGATCCCCACTGACGGCCTCATGGAGATCAGCAGAACCTTGTCAGAAGGGGGTCGGAGATGAGCTCCCCAGGCTGGAAAGTTGGGAAAGAGCTGCCTGCTGCCAATGGAGTCGGCCATAACCGTGTGAGTGTGAATGACGCTTTCAGGACCTTCATTTCCCGATGGGGCACAATTCCAAATGAGGAGAAACACCCATCATCCACCAATACTTGGAACGTGGAATATCCAAACTATGAAACTCAGAGGCCAAACTCATGGCCATCAAGTCAGTTATGAATCATGGTGACCCCATAGAACAGAGCCAAACTGTCCCTGTGCCTTGCTGAGAGCATAGAAAGTAGAACGTAGGAGAGCAGAAAGCACTGGCTTTCTCTCTGGGAGACGCTGATGGTTTTGAACTGCTGACTTGGTGGATCTCAGCCCAGCTTGTAACCACCACACCATCGGGGCTCCTGCACCAAGGACGAATGAGTCTTAGGTACATGGGAAGTCTGAAATTGATCAAACACCCAATCAAGATGCATTGATACTAACTGGTTATTAGAATACAAACGTTGGCAATACAAAGAAAGAGACAGTCGTTGGAATATATGGTCTGGGTAATAGAAATGAAACTGGAGATCACATGAGAGAATTTGCAAGACCAACAGCTTCTTCATTAAAATATCGTTTTTTCAACAACGGAAACTGTAGACCTGGACCTCGTCATGTGGAATACACACACAACACATTGACTACATCAGTGGGAAGAGATGATATAGAAGTTCAATATTCACAAGGAAATTGAGGCCATGTTCTTTCTAACTGTGAAACTGACCATCAGTTGTTCATATATAAGTTCAGAAAATTACAACATTAGAGGAAAGCCAAAACACAACCCGAGTGTCTCACACCTGAATTTTGAGAACATCTCAGGAACAAATCGGGTACATTGAACACTAAGGACAGAGACCTAATGGGCTGTGGGAGGACATCAACACCATCATAGATGAAGACCGTTATTAAAAAGTTAGGAAAGAAAAAAAAATTAGGTCTTTTATCTTTGTGACCTTGATGAATCAAGCACCCTTACTCTGTGTATTTCTAATGTGTTGCTTTTATTACTAAAAACTGCTAAAGGTAACCATTCTAAGAAAGAGGCTAAAATGGAACTGATAACTCATCGTATCTCACCAGACTAGTTGGCGCATTTCTATTCTGACCCTGGCAGTGTGGTGATGATGCGGTGCCCTGCCACCAGTTCTTCGAAGGAGAGAGATGAAGACAGTTAAAATCTCAGAAACCTGCAGGGGTAGTTCCACCCTTTTCTATCGGGTTGCTCTGATTCAGAATCAGCTTGATGGCAGTGAGTTTAACAACCGGAGCGACTATCACCAAAAGTAGAATGCTATTGGATCTTCTGTCATTACCCGGAACTACTGTACATCCCTATACGTGTCTGTGTGTCCACCAATTGGACAAATCTCTCACCTCCACTCAATGTCCTGGATTTTTAAACTTTTCTTCTGTGATTTCCGGAATGTATAACTCATCAACAAAATCCTTTAGGTCTTTAACTTTTTATGTGATTGCTCCCTTCACCTACTTGCTCTCAGGAAGACCAGCCTATTCGCTGGTGAACGTGTATCCCTCACGTTCCACCTTTCTATTTAATCCCTCATACACCCCTGCTGGGAAGTAAAATGGCACAGCTGTATTGGAAAAAGGTTTGGAAGTTCTTCAAAATGATTTTTAAAAATTGCTTTCTGACCTAGGAATCCATTCCTAGGTTGCTACTCAAGAGAAATGAAATTCTATGTCCATATAAATACTTGTACAGGAATATTCAGAACAGTCTTGTTTGGAAGAAGCAAACCAAGTCAGAAAACCCAAATGCACTGCTGCGGAGTGCATTCTGACTCACAGTGACCCGACAGGATGGGGCAGAACTGCCCCACAGGGTTTCCAAGACTGTACATCTTTACAAAAGCATCTTTCTCCCCCAGAGTAGCATGTGGATTTGAACTGCCGACATCTGGGTTATCATCTGAGCACTTAATCACTGCACCATCAGGAATTCTTAAGAAGAAAGGCTTCCCTGGCTGAGAATTGAACCTAAATCATGACAATAAGAATGTCAAATGCTAACTAGCCCTCTTGAGAGAGTTGGACCACCAATGTTCCCTAACCGAGAATGAGTAAACGATGCGATGCATAATTTTGCATTATTTTGGTGATTAAAAAATGAAGTACTGATGCATGCTGCAAAATAGAAAACCCTCAAAAACATTCTGTTCTCTGAAAAACGCAAAACACAGACCAAAAAAATCACATAGTATATGATCCCAGTTAAGAAGTCCTCGTGGTGACGTGGTTACGTTTTTGGCTGCTCACCAAGGGGCTGACTGCTTATACCCAACCAACGAATCTGCAGGCAAAGAACTGGCAATCTTCCTCCAGAAAGACTACAGCCAAGAAAACACGAATGGGCCATTATACTCTGCCACGGGGCGTCACGGTGAGACAAAATTAACTCAGACACCCACTAACAATCACAGTTCACCTAGATGAAGTTTCCAGAAAAAGCAAATCTATCAAGACTGGAATGGGGATCATAGAAAATGGACATTAACTGCCAATGGATACAGAGCTTTTTTAGGGGTGACAAAAAAAAATCTGAAACCAGAGTACAGTGATCATTGTGCAATGTATTAGCACATTCGTGTGTCAGTTAATGTTCATGATACCTCCTTGAAACAGGATGGCATGTGATGCGGATGTAGCCTCGTCTGGCCCTGCATTTTCCTTAAGCATGCCAAACAAAGTGCTGAAAGGAATTTGTTTTTGTGTTTGGTTCTCAGTCCCCGTCATTAGCAATTTCTTCATATCAGATGTAGTGCCCTCTCTGCTTTTTATTAGCCAGGTAGCTTTCAGTGGAGCCAATCTGTTTACAGATTAGAGACATTTTCTTTGCTTTTGAGGATACTACTGAGTGAGACATGCTTAAATCATGAGCAATAGCATTCACTGCGTATCCACCTTTGCATTTTTGAATAACCTTTTCTTTCATTTCCAAATCACTGCTTCTCCTTGGCTTCCTGCTGTTTCATTTCCAATTCACTACAACTCCTTGGCTTCTTGCTGCTGCTATAGCACTGATTTTGCCATGAGATTTTTCATAGGAAATTTAATATTTCATAGGAAATATTTCATAGGAAAATTAAACAGGAAGATAACACTCTGGCCCTCAAGAGACATGCAGCACGTGAGATGCCACTGCCTACCGGTCCAAATACACACTGTTACATAGCAACATTTTAGAGACAAAGTACAGTGCATGCATACACCAGCAACATAGAAGTTTATTACAACTCTCAAACATACAGATCACATACATGGCATCGACATTATACAATTGGCAGCACAATAGCTTTGTGTACAACAGACATGCTGTGTCTGGGAAACTGCTGTGTTCACTTTTTCCAATTTCTGAGCTCTATTACAGCTTTATGCGACTGCAGACTTATATGCAGTTGGATGCTACCTAGACTGACATTATGAGGCACGTGACTGTACACTAGAAGTCAATGGGTTTTATACTTCAGTGACTGAATTTTATATTATATCTAAATATGATTATTAAAAAAAGAAGTCAGAATGGCCTTTCTGTCCTCAAAACACTTCCCAAGATTTCCAGTCCAGGAAGCTTCTATTTTAGGATGACTTGGAAACTCCTCTCAAGTTAGGTATTGATTTTATATTACTTGAAACTTAGGACAACAGTATCTACTGATGGACGAACCATTGAATCACTGTGCTACGCTTTTCAGCTTAAATGACCAGAAACACATGCCGAGGTTTGGTGTTTATCTTCTGGTCACTGTACCCTGGTGGCGTAGTGGGGTTTCCACTGGGCTACCACCTGCAAGGTGGGTCCTTAAAGAAAGACAAAGCGTTCTACTCCCACAAAGAATTACAGTCTCAGAGACTCACAGGGGCACTGTGAGTCAGACTCAACATGATGGCAGTGCGTTTGAGTTTAAGAAAGTGAACTTGCTGAAGTCCTTCCACGACTTCTTGGCTATGGCTTATAGTTTTACTGTATAATCAAGGTCAAAAGCAACATTTTAGACTATTTTTATGCACATAGGCAGGATATCAAAGAAATGGGCAGGATGAAAAGAAATAAGCAAAATGATATGCTTTTCCAGCAATGTGTGAGGGTGGGTGACTGAGGCTGAGATTCATTTCTGGAACTATCCCAAGACATAGGTGATTGAATGAGTGTGCTAAACCAGAACTGTTCTTACTTAATTTTACCATATCCCCATTACACAGGTGTCACTCACGAGGGAAAAAATAGGCTAGTGCTGGTGGCCCAGAAAATGAAACAGAGCAGGAGCCAACTAGTACCCCTGGAGGACAGGCGTTTGGTGCGTGGTTCTGGTGTGATATTGTGGAAGAGTTGTGAGGGTCGGGACCTGATACTACTCTGCACCATCGTATGTCTTAGACCTTCCCTTCTTCCCTCAGTGGGCTTTTGTTTTCTTGTGGTTGTTTATTTGTTTTATTTTTTTAGGAGAAAGATGGTGGTGAAGAGAAGGAATGCTGACCGAGCGTGAGCCTCAGCCTGGTCGTCAGATCAGCTCAGTCGAGTGGTCTTAGGAAGCCGTCTCAACTTTTCCTTAAAGTGCTCTTGCCTTTTCTTGACTTCGCCCCCTTGGTTATGGGTTGAATGATGCTGCACAAAAACATACGTTGAAATACGAACCCCAGTGTCTGTACGAAGAGCATTGCTTGAAAACATGGGGTTTCTAATCGACTCAATGGCAGTGAGTTTGGTTTTGGAGTTTTATTGCTGTATTAGGACCCCTGGTGGCATTGTGGTCACACGTTGGGCTTGCTAACTGCACCAGCCAGCTCCGGGGGACAAAGATGAAGCTTTTTACTCCCGTAAAGAGTTACAGTCTTGGAAACTCACAGGGGTAATTCTACCCTGCCCCGTGGGGTTGCTACGAGTCAGCATTGACTCCATTGCAGGGGTAGCGATGCCCCAGGGGGAATGATTGATCATGTTCTCTAACATAGAATGACAATAATGTCTCCAAGGTGAATCAGAGACATATATCAACCACCAGATAGGTGAATAGATTTGGGGCTTGCTCACTAATGCTAGCCCCAATTTAAGAATAATTAGTCCTATGACATAGCCCTGTTTGATGCTCGCCCTCAGGAAGAGATCACGGAAGATATGGGTGCTAAAGCAAAGTGTGGTCAAGAAACTAGATGGGGCCCAGCTTTCAGAAGGAATAGCATCTGGGGCCTTAAAAGTTTGTTTTCAGACAAGCAGCCCTTTAAGTGAGGCATCAATTAAGTCCACATGGAAGAAACACACTAGCCAATGTGATCCAAGGGTTATAAATAAAAAACATGCAAATACAAAGGAGGG
>NW_022104341.1:66223861-66278861 GCF_000313985.2 Echinops telfairi | reverse complement strand
TCCGAAGATTCTGCTAATGGCTGAAGACCATCTGGCATCAATTTGATGTTAGAGAACTGGAGGGACACCTGTCTGACCTCACCTTGCCTTGGCATGAGATAGGACTTTGCCAGGGCGCTCCGTAGAGATTTCGTGACTAGTTTGATTTATTTAGCAAACCCTCCCAAATAACCTTGATAGTTTAACCACACACCACTGGGGCTGGTGATAGGTGCTTCAGTACAGAGGAGAGCTGAATGGAGGGATTAGCTTTGATCTCAGGTTTGCTCTTAATGGCTCTGCAGCCCTGTTGCAGGTGTCTTATTCCTTCTTACACATCTCTGCCGATTGCTGCTGCCATCTGGCCCTATGGGGCAGAAGTGGCAGGGAGTCGTCTCCTCACTGGAGCTGTCAGGGCCTTGGCACAGCTGAAAGAACTGTAGGTGGTTCATTGACCTTTTACTAAAGGCAAAGGGCGTTAGGGTGCGTTTGTCCCTTACCTGATTAGCATCAGAACCCACCATCTATCAGGGGCTTCAAGGTCATCACCTTGAAGTTACCTGCATGAACAGACAGACACCCACACATTCAAGCCAGAGAAACAAAGACACGGCGGCTACGGAAGAGGGTGGGTGTGGGCTGTCAAAAACGAAACCAAACCTTAAAAATAGAATCCAGAGACCTTCAACGTCCTCTTCCTTTAGGTTCCTGTGTTTGTTTCCTGCCTTTTCCTCTTCCTGTACACAAGAGGGCGCTGGAGCCCATGATACCGCATGTCAGCATGCCCCATAAGAAGATCTAGGTAACAGCAGAGCGGTCATCCATGGCAGATGGTAACATTGGCTCTGCTGGCTTGAGGCTCAGGGGCCCTGTGTGTGGCACTAGGTGCAGATATGGTAGTGCCAGGAGAGGAGGGATAGGCACACCCAAGTTCTTGGCCCTAGTCCCCAGCGGGGTTCTGGGCCCTCTGAGAGGCACAGGCCAATGTCGAGGAGATCCTGGAAAGGAAAAAAAAATGTTGGCGGGCGAGACCCTGGAGCAAAGCTGCCTGCGAACTGCCTGGTTGAGGGACCTTTCCACCTGGAGGGAAAAATACCGGGGGTTAAAGGAGCTGGCATCACATTTCCAAAGGGCTTTTGTGTGGAAGAAGGGATTGGCTTATTTTTTGTGTGGCTGCCACAGCAGAACAGAGACAACGAATATTGTTAGATCTAGAGAGAGAGAAGTCAGCTCAGCATATGAAGAACTTTGCTCCTCTGGGCGGGAACTTGACTTAAGCAGTCAGAGCTTGCCCTTGGAGGACGAGCCTGAGTTCACAGTCGGGAAGCCAGTCAACCCGGCTCAGCCGCCATTCTCTTCTCAGTGAAATGAGGATCAAAACGCTCCCTCCTAGGTGGTTGTGACGATTTGATAATTTGTATAAGGGAGTTAGCCTAGCGCTTAGCATTTTTCTTATCTGCGAGTTCATTGTGTGTGTGTGTAAAACATCTGTAGTAGAAGCTGACCTTGAACGCTTACTCTGCCAAAGTCCTTAGGCCACCTCTCATTCACTCATTCATGATCTCCACGCCTCCAAATGGCCATGTGAAGTGAGTGTCCCCTCTCCCCTTCTACAACTGCAGAGGGTGGGGTCCCGAGAAGGGAAGAGGCTTGTCCAAAGTTCGAGGACGTGAAGGCGCCACGCTGAGACCCAATGTCAGGTCTGTGCTTTGGCAGAGCAGCCCCCCAGCCAGGATATCAGGCTGCCTGCCCGTGTGGATGTAGGGCAGGCTGCTGGTGGGTGTATCTATCACACACAATGACACAGGGGCACATATGCTGCTCTGGCAAAGGCAAGGGACATTTTCCAATGTCAGTCCTAGCAGCGGATGAATAATTGAGGGAGGGGGATCACCAGCAGGGGCAGAGAGGAGGCCAGAGCCGCATCAATTCCCCTGCCCCCAGCAGGGGCAGCAGAAGGTGCAGCTGGCGAGGTCCCAGAGTGGGGCGCCAGCACAATCATCTTGCCGCTGGATTTCGCATGGCTTCCCCGCTCCTTTCTCTCTCGTTTTTTGACACTTGTGATTATTATCAATCCTGGTGGCGCTTCCGCACGGGAGTGCAATGGTTACCATGGCATGCTTAATAGCGAGAGCAGATGTTTGGCAGGCAAACTCCATGCATTCTAAATACACGAGGCGAAGTCGGTGGAGGGCGTAATTGATTTGCTGACTGCAGTGGGAAGCCAGCCCATGCCCCAAACTGGGCCAGGGCCCTCATCACGTCCTCTCTTTTACATGTACTCCATCTCATCAGGAGCTGACCCCAGGGACCACTCTGGCCTCGCAGGTCACCCATCCCCAAGGGCTCCCTCCTCCTGTGCTGCCACTCTCAACACCTGCCGCTTCGCACCCCCCCCCCCCCCCCCCCCCCCCCTTTCAGGTCTGTTTTGCCTCTGCCCTTTGCACAAGCTGTTCCTCCCTGCCTGGAACGCCATCGATCCTTTTTTTACGTGGGTGACTCGTCCCCACAGAACCCTCAGTTGTCAGCGGGGCCTTGGCTTTCTCCAGGTTGCCTTCTGGAAGTCAGACATAGAAGGACCACCCTGTGCTTCCTGTGTCCGTGGTCTTCCAGCTGGGCTGTCCTTGTTGATGTAGTTGGTGATCTGCCCAATGGAGGTGCCCTGGCGGTGCACAGTCAAAAGCTAATGAACAGCACAAACAGCTACATGCCTCTGGCAACCTCTGCGGGCAATGCTACTACGGCCTATGGTCAGAATCAACACATGCCAGTGTGTTTAGTGTTTGATTTTCTTCCCAAACAAATCTATGGTTCTTGAGTTTAGGCACTAGATTATTTATGAGAACAATCATGACTCTAATGATATGAAAAATAAAGTGAAATACGTACTTGTACACAAAAGTTCATTCTTGATCATTAGAATCAAATTCCTTGCAAAATACCTTACCACCACCAAGTGGCCATGTCCTCTCCCTCCAAACAATATGATTAGATTGGCAAACAAGGTCTTGTGCCTGTTCCCATCTCTGTTCCCAACAACGACTTCATCCGGAGGATGAAGTTCCCTAGCTCACTTCTACCCTTTGAAATCCCATCCATCACCCACAAGCATCTCAACCGCTTGGAAATCTTTGACATACCCTGCCCCAAGAAATGTGACTGGTCCCTGCAGGGCAAGATCTAGAAGAAAGTTGTATGTTTCATCATTGCTACCCTGCACCCTGACTGGCTCGTCTCCCTGAGTTGCCTACAGATGGGCTTTGGGTCTCCACTCTGCACTCCCTCTCATTCACAATGATACGACTTTTTGTTCTTTGATGCCTGATACCTGATCCCTTTGACACCTCATGATCACACAGGCTGGTGTGCTTCTTCCATGTTCGCTTTGTTGTTTATCAGCTAGATGGCCGTTTCTTTATCTTCAAGCCTTTAAGGCCCCAGACACTATGTTTTTTGATAGCCGGGCACCATCAGCTTTCTTCACTACATTTGCTTATGCAGCCGCTTTGTCTTCAGCGATTATGTCGGGAAAGTGAGCACCTCAGAGTGCCAGATTATTAGAACAAAGTGTTCTTGAGTTGAGGGAGTATCCCAATGTCCATCTGTTTCCTTAATATGAAACCTAAAAATATATATACATAGATTTATTTCCCCCATCATATATAAATATATTTACATATATATATATGCCTGTACTTAGATCTCTATAAATTCCCTTTGCCTCATAGTTCTTTCCTCTATTTCTTTTTACTTTTCTCTCGTCCCACTATCATGTTCAGCCTTCATTTGGGTTTCAGGAATTCCTCTCGGCTACATTGTCCTTGATCCAGCCCTGCCAGACTTCCCTCACCCTCCTGGCCATCGATTTTCAGTCATTTTGTCATAAAAATTCTGTTTTTGAATAAATAAAATGGTGACTCTTATGTTCCAAATTTAACAATTATAATCATCACAAAAAGTGCCATTGAGTTGATTCTGACTCATAATGACTCTCGGTTGGTTTGGCTAGGTGCCATCGAGTCAGTTCTGACCCATACGGATCTTATGCACAACAGAACAAAACACTGCACAGTCCTGCGGCATCCTTATAATCATGTCTATGCTGGATCCCATCACTGCAGCCACAGTGTCACTCCATCCCTTGAGGGTCTTCCCATTTTTCACTGCCTCTCCATGTCATCAAGCAGGATGTCCCTCCCCAGGGACTGGTCTCTCCTGACAACGTGTCCAAAGTCATGATCCTATCACCACCCACAAAGCAGGGGCCTTGTTGCGGCTACTGGGCAGGTCCGGAGCTTATTACTGCGAGGTTTGTAGCTCAAAACCACGGCACCTTTCATGATAGATATGGGACCGTCTGCTCCAGGGAAGTTGTAAGCATTGGAAAACCTGTGAGGGTCACTGTGAGTTGGAACCGACTAGATCGCACTGGATTTGCTTTGGGACTTTTGAACGCCCCAGTGATCGCTTGGAGAGCTCCATGCAGAATGCTCCTTAGAGGCAAGGACAGTAACTGTCTTAAATCCTCTGGACATGTTGCCAGGACAGACCAGTCCCTGGAGAAGGACGTCATGCTTGGTAAAATAAAGGGGCAATGAAAAAGAGGAAGGCCCTCAAGGAGATGAATTGACATAAGGGTTTCAACAATGCTCTGAAGCATAGGAACGATTGTGCAGATGGCACAGCACTCACGTGTAGTGTTTGGCGCTGTTGTGCATAGGGTCAATACGGGTCAGAACACATGGTCACCTAGCAACAGGAAAACAACAACAACAAATGATATCTTGATATGCTTATGTGTATGAACCTTGGGTCTTTTCAGCACCATATGGGACAGAGCCAAGTTGTCCCCACGCCCTCACCTCAGGTACATCCATCTGAGAGCTGTGCTTCTGAGCCAATCTACAACTCAAGGACTATTCGGGTTCCCAGCTAATGGCAAGACCCCATACAGCTTTAGTGTGTGGAGAGCTACATCTGCAGGGGAGTCGCAGTGATTTGTAACACGGAGTCTGTGTCTTCTCTGGTCTGGGCCCCAGGCTTCTGATCTGGAGAATATCAGGGTTAGCCTCCATCACTTTCTGCATCATTGAGGTGATCATATGCTTTTTCTTCTTTAGTATGTGGATATGGTATATCACACTAAAATATTGAGAAAGTATTTCACTCTCAAAATAATCCCAACTTAGTACTGTATTGCTTATGTATCATCGAGTTTGACCTGCTAGTATTTTGTTAAGTATTTCTGAGACTATGCTTTTGAGGAATGTGGTTCTGCAGGCTTCTTTGCTGGAAATGCTTCAGTAGTGGGTATTTCCGTTCTCTGGTGTAATTCTTTCCTTTCGTGTGAGACAGCCAGGTTAGATTCCCAGCTAATATACTTCATGTGTATCTACCACCCATCTGTGAGTAGGGGCTTAAGTGTCACTACTGTGCTCCATAGGGTTTAGCAAAGCTTCCAGACTAAGAAGACTAGGAAGAAAAGCTTGGCAATCTACTAATGAAAACCAGTCAGTGAAAGCCTATAGGCTACAACAGTGTGACTACAACCTATCAGGGCCTTGGTGCAGGATTCGGCCATATATCCTTCCTTTGTGCCCAGGGTTACCCTGAGGCAGGGGCCAGCGCACAGCAGCGAACCAGAACAACAAAGCGGCTCCCCATGTGGAGTCCAGGTCATCTCAAAAATGAAGTCGGGCCATGTTCCCACCCCCTTCACCTTCTGGAAGAGCTTGTGCAAACTTAGTTTTTTCTTCTTCTTTGGGTATTTGGTAGGGTTTTGTAGAAGATCCTGCCAAAATGAAGACTCTTCATATTCAAGAGAACTGAGAATCCTTCTTGGGGGACTGAGGGTCCTTCCCAGGGAAGAGTGAGGGAGATGTCCACCTCGGGTCTCTTTGGAAGCGCTCTGCTAATGGCTAGTATGAGAGCAGCTTGTGTGTTCTCTCTCTCCAACCTGCAGCCCACGGCGTTCCCTGACTCTGTGAGTCATTGGGAAATAGAGGACAGATCTTGGGCTTAGCGTCGGTGAGACTTGAACATAACCCCTTGGCTCGGTCGCTTCTCACTCCTATGGCCTTGGATTCACATGACAAACCCATCCAGAGTCTCTTTTCCTTCCTCTATGAGTGAGTTCGATACATTTGGCCCACAGGCTATTGTAAAGCTTCAGTGTAATGATACTTACAAAAATGCCTGGCATAGCACATTAGCAATGTGCGCTAACTAGCTTCCTTCCTGGGGAAACAGGGATACCTCATTGTGCTCAGGGGGAGGGGGGGGCCTTACCTGATTAAAAAGGCTGTTTGCTCACCTCTAAGTCTGGGTTCTGAGATGGGGCTTTCTGAAGAGAGTCAGAAATGCAAAGAGGGAGCTCTTTTTTGTTTTGTTTTTGCCATCTATTCAACTAGATGAATGAGTTTACCTAGAAAACAGACACATTACAAAGTGATTGGTGGATGGGAGCAATTTGTTATAATGCTCCAATTCCGCGACTTCTTTTGTGGTGGAGTGAGCACCCTCTTCAGTTACCCAGGCTCCAGAGTGTTGCTTCCTAATGGGTACTGTAGAACAGGCAGCTATTAAAAGTCTAACTAGCTTCTAGAAGGCTGGTTCCTTTTGATGGGGGCGGGGGTGGGGTGGGGGGAGAAAGAGAGAGAAGTTCCATGAGTCAGCTGCTTAACAAAATGCTTTGCTGATGATGATATTAGTCCATAGGAGCAATTTCATCAGATGGGGAAACGCATTTTCAAGAGGTAAGATTGGCAGCGCAGAAAGGACAGGATGTTAATGAAGCTGTCACACCGCGATGGCGGTGCTATTTTATTTCTCAACAGTAGAGGGAGCTATTGTTTCCTAATTTTAAAATAGGGATTTGCAGGAAGGCGAGCCCTTCTAAGTCTGGAAGAGGGCCCTTCTTGAGTGGACTGGCATGGAGTCCCATGATTTCCTTAGGAATAGTGCATTTCACGTGGAAACGTCATCTGGTGTACTTTGGACATGTGATCAGAAGGAGCAGCCCCTGGAAGAGGACCTGCTGCTGGGAAATGTAGCGGGACAGCCCCCAGAGGAAGCTCCCCAGTGAGCTGGATGGGCACAGTGGGTGCAAACAGGGAAACCATTGTGAAGACGCCACAGCACAGGGGTTGTTGTTGCCTGGACAACACCCCTGACAGAAGGAGAAGTCCCTGGGTAGAATCAGAAGGCGAAGAAGATCGTTAGTTACACTCATTAACACACTGCATTCAATTGTCACCAGCAAGGCACTGTTCTAAGCACATTACATATGTTACATTACTGAATTCTTACCATAGCTGTTAGGTTGGTCATAATGGTACTGAAGACTAAGCCCACTCTGGAGATGGGGAAACTGAGGCATAGTGAACACAGGGAAATTAAGCGATGTTCCCAAGATAACATAGCTAGTATTTGACCAAGCCGAGATTCAAACCCAATTTGTACTCTCATCTCTTAATAATCATTAACACCACCTCACAGTGCACTTCCGAGCCCTTTCAAGTCTATAAACATTCGATGACATAGGTACATTTTATCACCCTGTTTTATAAATACAGAAACGGAGACTCAGAAGATAAAAGAGAGGAAAAAGAAACATTGTGCCCTAAAAGTTTTCTGAGAATTTCCAAAGGCACTTTTAATTCTAAAGTTCTCAAATTCGATGCATCAGATAATTGGCCAATGACACAGAGTTAGAACGTGTCCGCGGGCAGCACTTTCTGCTACTACTCTATTCTCTGCATGCTTTCCTGCCCTATGCCAGGAGCTGTCTGTGGGGAGCTGCAGTTAAAATTCGGACCGTTGGTGGTGCTGTGGGTTAGGTGATGGGCTCTGTTCATCTAGGCTGACTGGAGAAACAAATCCAGAGACCCTCCTATATGTATGAGAAAAAGCCTTATAGGAAAGAGTAATTGCGTATTAAGAAAACATCCAAGCTCAATCCAGATCAAGTCTTTAAGATTGACATAAGCCCATAAGTCTGACAGCAGTCTGAAAATCCCTCTTCAGACTCATGCAGCACATGTGATGATACAAAGTACAAGAAGATCACAGGCTGATGGGTGCAAAGTCTTAAGGATCCAATCATGGTAGAAACATCTCAGAGGTAGTGTGGATTTCCCCGTGGCTCCTCCACCTCTCCAAGTGGGCTTTTCAACTGGAAGGTGAAGCAGAGGGAGAAATGCCACCCCCGTAGAGTCATATAACTTGGTTGACTTCCAATCAAGCTGCAACCTGATTGACAGGCTTCATTCCACCCCTTCACTCTTAATACCCATAAGTTGACCCAAGAATATAACTACCACAGGCTACTAACTGCAAGGCCAGTGGTTCAAACCTACCCTCCACTATGTGAAAAGCAGCTGAAGCTGTCTGCTTCCAGAAAGATTTCCAGTCTCAGGGAGCCGACAAATGGTGGCTAAGAGTAGGAATAGAAGCCTGGCGCCATAGTAGTCCTACATTGGGCTGCGAACCACAAGGTCAACAGGTCTCAGGTCCTATAAAGAGTTACAGTCTCAGAAACCCACAGAGCAAGTTCTACTCTGCCCTGAATGGTTGCTATGAGTTGGAACTGACTTGATGGCAACTGTTTGAGTTCTGGGCCCGAATGGGCCCCATGACAATGGGTACAGGTGAGTCTGTGTGCTGCAGTGTCCTGGGTGACTCCAGGTAAGCATCATGACCGAGATCAGAAAATGTGAGTCCCACGTTGGGTGCTCTCACTTGGTCGCCTGATGACTTTGGCTTTTCAATCGCTCTGGGGAAATATGCTTTCAGGAGACAAGACTGACCAACAGAAGAATGCCAGAGTTATTTTCATTTGGACAGGAGGAGAAGATGAGTCCCTTACGTTACGAGCTCTACTTTCAGTAAAACAGGTGTTCACACTCGATGGTCTCAAAGGGCTCTGTCAGGGCTAATATCATATGAAGTCATGGGTCTTCATGACATTTCCGTCATGTTATTGAATTTTGGTCTGCTAGCGGGGGACATCAACCAAAGAAATGAGTCTAGCTCGAGGTTGCTCAATCTTAGCACTGTTGACATTCTGAGATGAATAATTCTTTGCAGTGAGGGACTATCTCGCGCATCATAAGATTTTCAGCAGCACTCCTGGTCTCTATCTACTAGAGACCAGCAAATCTCCCTGTCATGGACTGACTATGTTCTGCCAAAATGTGACTCTTGAATAGGCTAGGATTGCCTCCATGTTGTGATCACACATCATTATCCTCCATTTTGTTAAGGAGGCAGGGCTGCTAAGTGATGCTAAGTGATGATTAAATTCCATTTGCTATGTTGATGAGTCAGGATTAGGGTGGGATACAACACCCAGAGTCACAGCCTTGATCCTATAGAAGATGAACGTGGCGCTTCCCTTGGGTGTGGCTTGCATCACTTGTTATTTTATAAAAGGGAAAAAAGCAGAGAAGAAGTGGGACCTGCTAGCACCCCGAGAGAAGAGGCAGGAGTGAATGGAGCACATCTTTGGGAGCAAGTGTCTCTATGCTAAGAACCTCTTAGAGCCATGGGAAGACAGCAGCTGTGATCTATGGAGATTTCCCAGAAACGACAGAGCCACAGATGTTGAAAGGATGCAGGGATCATCCCTGGAGCTGATACACAGAGAGAAAACCTTCCCCAAAGCTGGTCATCTTAATTTGGATGACTATTCTCCGATCAGGAGAAACTAGGTCCTGGAGAAGGACATCATTCTTGGTAAAGTGGAGGGGCAGCAAAAAAGAAGGCGGCCTTCCATGAGATGGATTGACACGGGACTGCGACAATGGGCTCAAACGTCCGAACTGTGGTGAGGAGGATGCAGCACCGGACTGTGTTTGGTTCTGTTGCACAGAGGATCCAGAAGAATCGAACTAACTAGATGGCACCTAACAACAGCAAAGCCTGCTACACTGTGAGAGAATAAATATTGATTTTTTTTTTTTTTTTTAAAAAGTCATCTGCGTGTGGTATTTCTGGTATAGTGCTGTTGTCGGTCTGTTAGACTGTGGTGCCACTGTGAAGCTGGAAGCAAGTCACTGGTATTTCAAACGCCAGCTGGTCACCCAGAGTGAACAGGTTTCAGCAGAGCTTCCAGACTAGGACAGACCACGAAGAGGGACTCAGTTGCCACAGCAGAGGAAGTAGCTGCTGAAACCCTTATGCGCAGCTTCAAAGCAGTTCTATGGCAGTAACATTGGACAACGAACCACTCCCCTTCCCCTGTGTGCTGGCAACAAAAATTCCCTGCTCTAATAGTGGTGATGTACACACTGTGGTAGACCAGGAGGAAAGTTGTTGAGGGTCCACAATCATAATGCTGGTGATCATCATGATAATAATAATGCTATATTTATTCTACCGCTACTATGTCACAGGTCCTACTCTTAACCATGTGCATGAGTTTTCATTTCAACTTCACAACCACTTTTATTAACAATATCAGTAATCGTTGATGACATTTTATAGAAGAGAAAACTGAGGCACAGAGAAATTGCACAATTTGACGCAACATTGAAGAAATCTACAAGCAAAATATAGAATGATATTGGAAACGTCAAAAGATGATGGCAGGAATACATAAAGGCACGATACCAAGAAGAATTGGGTCAACCATTTCAAGAGGTAGCACATGTTCCAGAAGGTGATCTCAAAAGCTCCCCTCCAAAGGGGCCCCAAGATTGGTGCTAGGTCATTTACACACAGACTATGATGGAACAAATCACCTACATCACTAAGAATAGCATTTAGTTATGCCTTTTTTCCCTACTGTATCCAGACTTGCTCAATGAAGGAATTAGAACCTAGATTTATATTCTAGCATAAGCTTCTGTTCTTGTTGCAGTCAGACACATTGTGTGGCTTAGAAATGAAAATCTCATCTACTTTCTCCAATGACAAGCGGTAGTGCTCTCTAGAAGGAGCCCTAGTGGTGTAGCGGAGAAGTCTTTGGCTGCTAACAGGAGGGTCGATGTCAAGGGCAGGTTAGGCACTAAGTTGATGTAAGTTTTCTTTCCTTTCTTGTATTAAACAAGTACTTTTTGACCCACTTCAGGGCCTCTAAACCTGTCTCCTAAACATGGCAACTAATAACATTGGAATCTAATCTTTATCACTAATGCACAATCCATCTGGGAGAAAGTCATTTCTTCTTAAATCAGGACTAATCAACAGGGCCTCAAGACCCAGCTTAGTCCTGCCATGAGCTTGTAGAGACAGATGGAAAATGGGCCGGGCAGATGGAAAACCTCCACTTCCAACAGGAACTATTTATTTGTGAAGTTGGAACTGCTTGGAATGAATATTTTGAATTAGGAGGATGAAATATTGTAAGATTCACAACAGGGCTATGAAATGAACTAATGCATTGTGTCTACCAGCATTACTGTGAGGCAGGGAGTAGGAATAATAATGGGGCTTTTAAAAAATGGTCCAAACACATCAATTATCTACCCGTGTGTGTGTGTGTGTGTGTGTGTGTGTGTGTGTGTGTGTGTCAGCATCAGTGGCTCCCTGGAAGCTGTTTTGCTGATGGCATCATCCCTCATGCCCTTCCTAAGAGAGACCATTGCTTTGCAAGTCCCTTTGTCCCTGTGAGCAGGTTAGTCTGGAGCATGAACATTATAAAACACATGGCTACTATTTTACGAGAACCATTTAGTGTCAGAGACTCACTGTAGTGTTTTCCTTATCTTCCATATAGCCCTTAAGAGACCCTACAAATTAATGATAAGCCTAATGTACAGTGAGAAAACGGACATATAATGATAGTAAATGACTTACCCAGGTCACACAAGTAGTATGTAGCAAAGCTTTTCTTGTGCCTAGTCTTGCTTCTCTGATCCTTTCCTAAACGCTCCAGAGTAATCAGAACATGAATGTGAGAATAAGAACTGGCTCACCTATTCCTTGCATGGAGTCTAAGGTCTTCACGGGCATCAAGGCACTGCAAGATCTTATCTTACCGTCAGCAGCCCTGCTTCTTTCTGTTGTTACCTAGGCATCATGCTCCAATCATAGGCAGTTTCCTGAAGAGAGAGTAACTCATCTTGTTCATTTTAAATTTGTTAACCAGTACTGCTGGTCCTTCCCACCGTAATTGCTGAATGGAGAACATAAAGGAGGAAAGAAGACAAAGATGTTCTCTTTTTCCTCTCCAGACACAAGTCACCCATGACACTTAGAAGCCCCACAGAGAAGCTGCACCAAGACCATTAACACCCCCTCAGGTAGCCGAGGGTGTTGGGGAGAAAAGACTTCAATCTGGGAAAAGTGGTTTTTGAAACATGTCTGTCCCACATCTATGTTGAACATCCAAGAGTTTCTTTACTCCGAAAATAGAAATAATTCCTGTGTTATAGGCTGGCCATATTGGGTTGTAAGTTGAGCTGCTAACCACAAAGTCAGTAGTTCAAATCCAGTAATCCACTAAAGATGAGGTTTTCTACTTCTATAAACAGACTATCAGAAATTCATAGATCTACCCCATTCTAGCGGATTTCTATGAGTCAGAATCAACTTGATGGGAACGAGCTTGGATGTAGAGGGATGTCAAATTCGTGATATCAGAAATCCTGTCCCATGTTGGTGTTATTAGGTGCCATCATCTTGGTTGTGCCCCGTCGTGACCCCATCTGCACACTGCCCAGTCCTGCTCTAGCCTCACGATTGTACCGGCATCTAAACCCACTGTGGCAGCCACTGTGCCAGCGCATCTCATCGAGGACCCTCCTTTCTTCCCAGGCCCTCCACTTTACCAAGCGTGGTATCCTTCGCCAGTGGCTGGTGTCTCCTGACATGTCCAGCGCATGTGAGATGAAGGGTGGCCATCCATGCCACCAAGGAGCACTAGGGCCATACTTCTTCCAAGACAGATCTGCCTGTCCAGGGTATTTTTAAAGGTTCTTACCAGCACCAAAATTCAAATGCAAAGATTCTCCTTCCATCTTTCTTATCCAATGTCCACCTTCTCATAAATATGAGGAAATTGAAGTTACCATGGCTTCGGTCAGGCGCTCCTTAGGCCTCAAAATACTATCCTTACTTTTCAGTACTCTAAAGAGGCCTTGTGCAGCAGGTTTGTCTAATGCAATGGGCTTTTTGACATCTTTCCTGCTGTTTCCACGAGCACTGATTGTGGATCCAACTGAAACAAAATCCTTGAAAACTATAGCCCTGTCTCCATTTATCATGCCCAGTTGTGGAGATTTTGGTCTTTACACTGAGTCACAATCTACACTTAAGGTTGAGATTCTTTATCTTCATCACCAAGTGCATTAAGTGCTCATCACACTCAGCAAGCAGGATTGTGTCAGCTGCATGTTGAAGATTGTAAATAAACCTTCCTCCAGTCTTGACGCTGCAGTCTTCTTCATAATAAGCCAGCTTCTCGGATGATTCTCTCAGCATCAGATCTAAGGAATGTGGTGAGGGATATCATCCTGACTCACAACTTTCCTTGTTTTAAACCATGCAATGTTCCTTGCTCTGTTTGCACAAATGACTCTTGACCAGGTACAGTTTCAAGTGAACACAATCAAGTGTCTGGAATTTCTATTTTCTCTTAATGCTGTAAGTAGTTTGCTGTGATCCGCATGGTGCAGGGCCTTGGCATAGCCAATAAAACACAAGTAAACGTCTTTCTGGGGTTCCCTGCTTTGGATCAAGATCCACCGGACATATCCCTTGATCCATGTCCTCTTTTGAATCCAGCTTGAAGCTCTAGCAGCTCCCTGTCAATGAACTGCTGCAACTGATATTGAATGATCTTCAAGGAAAGCTTACTTGCATGTGATATCAATGATATTGTTCTATAGCTTGAACATTCTGTTGAGTCACCTTTCTTGGGAATCTGTACAAATATAAATCTCTTCCAGTCAATTGGCCAATTAGCTTCCTTCCAAATTTCCTGGCATAGATGAATGAGTAATTGCTTCCAGTGTCTCAACAGCTTGCTGAAACATTTCAATTGGAAATGGAAAACATTATCCAAAAATAAGGCTCCAAAAAAAAAAACAACCCCCAAAAAACAAGGCTCCAGGAATTGATGGAGCCTTGTTTTTGGATAATGTTTTCTGTGGAACTTCCATTTCTTCCTTATCTACTATTGACACTTACTGGTCTGTTACCTCCTGAAATGGTGGAAAGTCGGCTAGTTTTTTTTGGTACAGTGACTCTGTGTATTCTTTCCATCTTCTTTTGATGCTTCCTGAATCATTCAACATTTTGCCTACAGAATCTGTCAACATTGCAACTCAAGGCTTGAATCTCTTGAGTTCTTTCATTTTAAGTTCGCTGAGCATGTTCTTCCTTTTTGTTTTCCTAATTCTAGGTCTTTGCACATTTCAGTATATTTTACCGTCTGCTCGAGCTGTCCTTTGAAAATTTCTATTCGGCCCCTTGACTTGATCCTTTCTTTCATTTGTTTTAGCCACTCTATGATTAAGAGCAAGTCTCAGTCTTGTCTGACATCCATTTTGTTTTCTTTGTTTTCTATATTTTTAATGACCTTTTGCTTTCTTCCAAAATCTGCCCCAAAGCATGTGATTAATATTGACCATTTCCTTCTTCTCCCTTTGGATGCAGAAACTTTTGCCCAGGACAGCAGAAAGCAGATTCCAAGCTGCACCATTTTGTGGGAACAAATTTCCTTGAATTCTGTCAGTCTGGCTCTTGGAAGGGAAAAGACCCGCTGCTAGCAGCTGGCTAATAACCTGGAATGGTGAAGAACTCGGCAGGTCTAGCATGGATGGCTACTGAGAACTTCACAGGAAACAGATTTTGTCTGTGTCACCATCCTATCCTATACCTGAGCAAAGTCATGAAGCTTTTAAGAGTCCCAATTTCTTCATCTAGACAATGATCAACCATTTTTCTCAAGTTCCACCTGCCTTTCCTAATCCACTCTTGCCCTTTCTTATGTTTTCTTGTGAAAATATTGGGTACCCAGGGAAGCATGCCTGGAAAATGCACAGGCTCTCACAAGTTTCCCTTACCTAGCAGTGTCTTTCAGTAACTTAGGCCAAGTTATACAAACAATCCCAATGTCTTAATGGCTTGCATTTTGTTTACACTCAAGGTTTACCTTTTGTCGATGGCATTGGCCCATAATGTGTTGACTTTTACTTTTAACCAGGTTGTCTTCATTTTAAGTCCTGTGCTGCTGCCAGAGACACCTTTGCTTTTGGGTCAGGAAATAGATAACATGGAAGAATCATACAATAGCATTTAAAATGACTTTTATATTACTTCTCTCGGTGATGCTTTGGAGTGCAATAAAGTCTTTCTTCAAATCATAATGACCCCATGTGTAACAGAATGACATGCTGCCTTGTCTTGCACCATCCTCACATTTCTCACTGTGAGTCCATGGTTGCAGCCACTGCGTCACTTCATCTTTTTGAAGGTCTTCCAGCCACTTCTTCACTGGCCTTCTGCTTACCCACACCTGCTATTCTTATGCCAAAGCACGGGAGATGAAGTCTCATCGTTCTTGCTTCTCAGGAACATTCTGTTTGTCCTGCCAGGACAGATTTGTTCAGTCCATGGCATATTCAATACCCTTTGCCATTACCACAATGCAAGGCATCAATTCTTCTTCAAATAATTCTTCTTCAAAGATTGAACTGATCCAAGCCATGATATTTTTAATGGCCTTGCATGCATGATACATGCAAAGGTGGACAATGAATAAAGAAGACCCAAGAAGAATGGATGTCTCTACCATTACTTCTACCACCACTCATCTGTTAGTTTACAATGATATGGTGGCTTACATGTTGCTGTGATGCTTGAAGCTATGCCGCCGGTATTTAAAATACCACCAGGTCACCCATGGTGTACGTTTCGAACACATAACCCACTATAGCTTCAGGGCTCCTTATTTATTGTAAAATCATTCTTATTTCTAGCCTCCTTTTTAAGATAAGCAATTGGAACTGCCTGCTATTCAGTTCCTAATAAGCATGAAGTAATACTTGGGGGAAATTCCAAGTTCCTGTAATTTGGATTGTTCAAATATATCTTTGAATCCAAGAGTATCATGTGAAGTATGACGACCTAAACATTTAGTGCAACACACACTGTTTTAAATAAAGCCAGCGTGCACATCCTCTAGCTCAGGCTAGCTGACACTACATTAGTACATCTTGAGTTTTAATAGGTGGGTAGAGTGAAGAGTGGTGAAGGGCATATGTTCTGAGTCTCAAACGCTAAAGTGAGTGCAGGAACACTGGTGCAATTTTTGGAACCACCAGGTCAAATCTACCTAGAAACAAGTCAGGCTTCAAAGTGTTTGGCAACCAGTGTTACTGGTGATTGGAATACAGAGTCAGAGATGAGAAGGGTTGGTAATTAAAAAGTAGGGCTATGGTGATAGATACGACGCTGGAAAGGATTTTGCAAGATCCATGACTTCTTCATTGCAAATACCTATTTAAACACAATAAGTGGTAGCTACACTACACACAATGGTGGAATATACAGGAATGAAATAATCTGTGTATGTGTAAAGAGACAATGGAGAAGCTCAATATCATCAGTCAAATTAAGGCCAGGTCTCCTTATGGAACAGACCACCAATTGCCCAAATGGAAGTTCAAGTTGAAGTTGAAAAGTAACACACAACTATGAGAATCGAATATGACCCTGAATAAATACCATCTGAATTTAGGATCATGTCCAGAATAGATTTGATGCATTGAACACTAATGACCAAAGATCAGGAGAGTTATTGGATGACATAAAAATAGCATACATGTATGTATGATATGCAAATTATGTGATAATAAAACTGTTGGGGGGCGGGGGGGGGGGAGAAAAAATACACAAAAAACAAAACCAAAAGATATCATACATGAAAAAAGCAAAACATCATTATAAAGATAGGAAAGAAAGAAAAGACCAATGTGGATGTACAAGAGACTCTGAAACTTGCTTTTAATAGAGGAGATGATAAAGTAAATTAGATAAACAGAAGATATCAAAGCATATTTAGAAGATAAAGTATAATATTATAATGAAACATGTGAGGGTCTGGGTTTAGGAAACCAAAAAAGAAGAACTCAACTCGGCACATTTCAAACTTGAAGAACTCAAGCAGAATTCAGTGACAATATTAAGATAATATCATCTCAGAATGATAATATTAAGGATTCCGTGGACAAGATATTGAACCATGCAGGCAGTATTGGACACGCAGGAAGGAAGACTCAGAGTCACGGTATCAAAAGAAATGGTAGGCGTTCAACCATCTCAGGGGGTAGCATATGATCAAGAACTTGTGGAATTGAAGAAAACACAAGAGTTCTTTGCTTCATAGACATGGATGAAAAACAAACCCCAGGAATGGATGGAATGTAAAATGTAAATATTTCAGCAAACCGATGCAGGGCAGGAAGCACTCTCTGATCTATGTCAAGAAATTTAGAAGATTGCTACCTGGAAAACAACCAGCAAGAGAACCCTATTTGTGCCCATTCCATGAAAAGGTGGCACCGTAGAATGTGGAAATGATAGAATATTATCATTACTATCACGTGCAAGGAAAATTCTGCTAAAAAGTAGTTGCAGCTATACAGTTTCCAGAAATGTAGGCCCAATTTAGTAGAGAACATGGATGAGGGATAATATCATTGCAGATGTCAGATGTATCTTGGCTGAAAGCAGAGACTACCAGAAATATGTTAACTAGAGCTTTATTGATTATACAAAGACATTCGACTGTGTTGATCATCCACAGATGATGGGTAACAGGACAAAGCATGGGAATTCTAGAACATTTAACTGTGCTCATAAAGAACCTGTATATAGACACAGATGTAGTTGTTTGAACAGAACTAGGGGATACTGAATGGTTTAAAAGCAGGAAAGATGTGTCCTGCATTCTGTCCTCTCAAACTTATTTAATCTGTATCCTTTAGCAAATCATCCAAGGAGATGGGTTATATTAAGAAAAATATGACATTAGGACTAGAGGAAGATTCATTAATGAATAACTTGAAATATGCTGGCAATATATCTCAGTTTGCTAAAAGCAAAGAGAACTTGAAACACTTTTGTTGAAGATCAAAGAATACAACCTTCATTATGAATTTTACTTTAATCTAAAGAAACAAAGTTTTCACGACTACATCAAAAGACACCAAATGTTAAATGGAGAAAGGATTGGAATTGTCAAGAATTTATTTGACTGGGATCCATAATCAATACTACGGAAGCAGCAGTCAGGAAATCAAACAACATATTCTGTTGGACAAATCTACCACAAAAGACTGCTTTCAAGCATCAAAAATCAAATATATCCCTTTGAAGATTGAGGTGCATCTGACCTAAGCTATGGTATTTTCATTTGTTTAAGGTATGGAAAAGCTGGGCAATGAATAAGGGAGAGTGGAGAGGATTGGTGCACTTGAACTATGATGCTAGTGAAGAATATTAAGGTACCCTGCACTGCTGGAAGGATGAACAAGCCTATCTTGGAAGACGTATACCCAGAGTGTCTCTTAGAATCAAAAGCTATGAGACTTTATATCTATCGAGAGTTATCGATTTCTGGAGAAGGACATCATGCTTGCTAAAACCGAGGATCAGTGAAAAAGAGGAAAATGCTTAATGAGATATATTCAGTGTTTGCAACCATAGACTCAAATATAACAATTAAAATGGTGCAGACTACGACCCTGTTTTGTTGTACATAGGGATGCAAAAAGTCAGAACTAATTTGATGGCACTTAACAACAACAAAAACCTAATTCTTTTGCCTGATGTAAGCTATGGGGGTCCCTAGGTTGGTATTAAAAAGTCTTTCACTGGAAACAGGATCACATGCCTCAGGCCATCCCTGATATCAGTGAGGTGGGGAAATATCATTCACTAGGGAAAGGAGAGGAAATAAGTTTTGAATAGTAATTACTTTGAAAATTAATAAAATCACCACACAGGGAAACAAGAATGACCACCTTTTGTGGTTAGGACATTGTGCAATCTTTGAAACTGCCTAACTATTTTAGGGAAGAGCCTCGCCTACAGTTGTTGGCAGTTACTATCATTGAACAGAGGCTTTAAATTCTTAGCTTTATACATATTTCAGGTTACAGTCCTACCTGTCCCTGGCTACTTCCTGTTGGGCCCCATGTTCATGATGGGTCAAAGATCCAATTCTGGTTTCTGGAGGATGCGTAACCTGTGATGTGTATGTGAGTCTGGGAGACAGAAAGAGGGAATGACAACTATCAAACATTAAAACTCGAACTGACTGCCATTGAGTCACTTGTGGACAGTGTAGAGCTGCTGCTGTGGGTTTATGAGACAGTACATCTCCATGGAAACAGAAAGCCTCGTCTTCCTCCCACACAATGGCTGGCAGTTCGTCACCGCGGACCTTGTGTAGCCTACTATGCTGTCAGGGCTCCTCTGTCAAACAAACACGACCAGGCGAAACAGAGTCGATGCAGCTTGCGCATGCTTGTCCTTTCCTCAGAAAGCTAATTTCTCATTTTTCAAACTCAACTGCCATTGATCAATGCCGACTCACAGCGACCCTACAGGGCAGGCTAGAAGTGTCCCTTTAAGCTGCCAAGACAGTAACTCTTAGTGGGAGTAGAAAGCTCGATCTTTCTCCCTCCTCACCTGGGAAAATCTAACTCATCATCCTAAGCTGTAGACAAATATAATTTTCTCTCCTGTCCTATACATTCTCTTCTTTAATTCACTCCCCAAACCTAGACCATTCTGTAGCAGAGAGACATGTTTTGTTTTGCTTTGTTTTTAAGCCCCAGTGCTTGAATGGACCAGGAGCAATAGTAGTGTTTTATTATTGCAGCAATTGATCAACATTTATATTCCCTTGGTCCCGAGGGAAGGAGAAAAGAGATTAAAGGCAGACAGATTTTGGATGAACAAATTGGAGTCATCAGACAAAGAAAAGCTGACAGTTAGTGAGATTCCCCATCTCTGAGGGTGATTAAGCATGGAGGGTGAAGGAAATTCTCTTTAAGGTTGGTTCTACCAGCATCTTGGTCATTGTTTCCCTGAAGATACATCCCAGAGGTTTCCCTTGGCAAAACAGAATCTAAGTTAAGTGTCTCTCTCATGTAAATGTGAAAGACTGTAGGAGAGTGCTGTGTGTGAGTTTTAGCAAGAGTTTGGTACAAAGCACCAATTGCTCTCCACCAAGGCAGTCTCACTAGGCCTTTGTCAGAAAACAATCTGCTTGTGAATTCAATCTGGAATCCTTTCCCAGCAGCACCATCTGCTCAGGATTATCCTGCCATCTGACCATTTACCCTCAGTCATCCCCTTCCTCTAGGTAGCCCTCCCATTGCTGCTTGTCATCCACGCATTGTACAATCTGGACCAACAGAGGCTGAAGAGAGATTGGGCAGGAGAGAGGTGGGAGGATGGTCACCAACGCTTGCAACTGAGGCCGAGAACTGTCTGCTGAGGCCCCAACACGCCTTCCGTTGAGACCAGGGAGAGCACATTTGGCCGAGGCAGAGCCATATTGTGCCCCAGGCAGTCTGATGGCTCCACAAATAATATTGGTGCTCTTTGTTTGGAAACTCTTTGTGGAGGCTTCTCACGTCCCCAACAGGCTGTGCTGAATGCTGGGCCTCCCTAAGACGTTGCCTTTTGCACAGTCCCACAGTCCACTGTGTAGGCAGATGATGGCCCTGTATGCTAATGAGGGGGATGCTGGCATTCCGGAGGCACCCTGGCTGGACTCTGGGCACCCTGCTTTGTTGCTGAGGAGCATCTGGACTGTAGCCGAAAGGCTCTCGCAAGAGGCGGCAGCAAGGAGCGCGAGAGAAGAAAGAGCAGCATTTGTCTTCAGAGCTTCACAGTTCTCTGGCCAGCTCCGAGGCTGTCCAATTTCTGATCCCAATTAGAATATCAAATCCTGGCTTGGTTTCTCTTAATGATCTTGGGGAATTCCTCCGAGGAGTCAGGGAGCACTTAGTAAATTCTTTGGACAGCACCATCGCTACAGACATGCTTCTGGTTGTGTGAACGCCCCATGTCAAAGAGACCTGAAAACACGCTTTATTATAGTGCCCAGTAGGCAGCGATGAAGCTGGGAGAGCTAGAAGAAGCAGAAAGCTGTGGTTTCCCCTGAAATGTTCAGGCGGAGCTCCATTCAACAGCATTTACCAGAGCCCACTTGCTGGTGCATCGGGACTCTGTGTTGAAGCCAAAGAGGAGAAGGACCTTGGAGTTACCTCTAGACTTGTGGAGAAGACCCACCTTACATAGTAAAGATAATTGAGTGGGTTGCTTGTTGTTTCTGTGCTACCTGCTTCTTATGCAGCAGGTTCAAATCCTGCTTCACTCGCTCAATAGCTCTAGGTCATTAGGCAAGAACCTCTATAATGGGGAAGCGGGGCCCTTTGAGCTGGTTTATTGTGAGGAGTTAGTGTAAGAGAGAGGAGGAACGGGAACCTGAAAGACGTGGTCTCTGTCTGCCAGGACCTTATAGTGAGCCAACTATTGGCTGCAAGTTATATCTGGACCCGATGAAGACACTCAACGATTTGACCTACTGAATCAGGTAAAGTGAAATACTATATAAGAATAAAGAAACAATCTAGTGCCCCTTTGGAGCCTGTCTAGTGCCATGCATGGTGCTGGACCATTTTCACACATTGTCTCATTTCACATGAATGACTCCATGACGTATGCAGTATCAAAGCAGAAAAGGTTAGTGAATTGTTCAGGATCACGCAGCCAGAAAGGAACCTGCCCAGCAGCTGAGATCCAGCATTAGTTAAGCCTTCAGGCCTCTTACAATCTGCGGAGACCCAGACTTTGAGAAGCTAGGGCAGCCACAGTACCCATCACGTCTCTCCAGGGCATATTGAAGGATCACCAATCATTGGCAGACAGGCACCATTTATGAAGAGTTTGCTGGAGAAAACTTCAAGACCATAGACACAGTGCTTGCTTGGCTCAGTGTTTATTCGTCCTCACTGATACATTATGAGCCCATAGAATATCACTGATCTGAGGGAAACGAATGAGATTTTCTATAAGCAAACCAAGAAGTCTCAGCAAAGAGGTCATCAGGATACACCGAAGTACAGGCAAGCCCTACTTACGCTTCATTCCACTTTCTTGTTTCACAGCCAGGTTTCATGCAATGTCTACTTTCACATTGTCACATTGATGACGAAGTTTTCTCTCTGACTTTAGGCGAATTTTGTTTCTTTTAATATTGACCCAGAGAAAAGCTAATGAGTATTTACTTTAGCAATGCACTAGTCTTGGAAATGAACACACACAGTTTTGCTGGGGAAAGCAGTGAAGACATCCAGGCAAAAAACAAAATAGAAAAACAAAACCCAAAGGCATTTGTCACTTGCTATAGAAGGCAGATCACCTTAAAATTTGTTTTTACTGTGGTAATGTCATCCCACACAGGCCATTGTTCAAAGGTTTTATTTATTTATTCATTTATTTATTTTGAAGCTACCCCAATGCTTACAGCTAGGGAAAGTCACGGAAGCAAAGTACTCCTCAAATACATCCAAATGGTGCTGCTTTCAGCACTCATAACTTTCCTGTGAAATAGAGGGGAGATAGGTGCTCCTATTTTAAAGGTGAAGGAAATGAAGCCCTGGGAGATTTGGGAACTTTTCAAGGCTACAGCCCCCTTAAGCGCCAGGGTTGGATTTCGGCTGCTTTTCAAGCCTAATCTTCTTCTACTCTCCATAGAAATAATGTTGTGTATGTATGTCTGGGATGTTACTGTGGCTTGAGACCTGACCATGATTGCCTTACTCTAGAGGTATTCTGTATGTCAGAATACAGGTCACACATGTCCTGTGGTCACACAGCTTCAGGGGAAACGATCATGCTGTATTCTGTGTAAATAAGGTCCCCATCATTAATGTAATTTGTGAGTGCTGAAGCTACCTATCAAGGACTATACTGATGGTGAATATAAAGAAATTAGCAAGATAAAATTGTTGTCTTTCAGGACCTCGTGATGTACTCTAATAATCTCCTCTTCATATCTAGGGCCTCTTAATATAGAAACTCCCTCTACAGCCCATGTGTGGCCACCAGAGCATCCTCAGGGCTCAGAGCCAGCTAACTAGAACCTTTTGAGAACCTATCCTTCTGGTTAATTATTAATTGAACAACCCAACAGCTTTCTTGCAATTCTCTTCTCTGAACCTCATTTTCCCTATCTGTTGAAAGGACTTGGTTTTTTAGAATCGTCACTGTTGGATAAAACAGCTCAACTTCCAAGCAATAACGTAGCTGTTGGTATGTATTACATTTTGGATCAACTTTTCCAATTTTCCCCATTTTATATGTTGGTGGAATGAAGAATCCATGTCTTATTAGACTTGTGTTTAATTTATTAGACTTGTGTTTAGAATGTTTGGGGCATTCTAGGATGATGGGGGGGGGGGCCTAAGCCAGTTTACCTAAAGAGGTGTTTATCCTGGATGATAAATTAAGGGTTTCAGAACTTTGTTTTTTGTAGGTGGTATCAAGGGGTTTTTAAATCATAGAAACCCTATGAGACGGAGTAGAACTTCCCCCTTGGGATTTTCTAGGCTGGAATCTTTATGGAACTAGATTGTTGGGTGTTTCTCCAATGGGGTCACCAGGTGGGTTCAAAATGCCAACCTTTCAGTTCACAATGAAGTGCTTCACTACTGTGTCACCAGGACTCCTAGAAGATGCTACAGATAATGTGTTCCTGTGTCCTCAAACAATTTTGTTCTTACGATGTTTTGCTTTTCCTTTATTCCATATGCTTTCATGCGACATTTTACTCTATAAAATGATTTTACTTTCAGTTTGATTTTTCTTTTGACTAACTCCTTCATTCTAACTTCCATACCAGTTTGAAAGTCAGTATGCAGGTCATCCAGTGTTAGTGATGGTGCTGGGGCCACCTTTGCCTCTGTAACTCCAGGCAAATGTAACTTCAACCCGCACACGCATACCACCTGTATGGCCCCATGCACGAATAACTCGGCACTGTGTGGGAGGAGCAAGATGGGGGAGGACCTTAAAGACAGAAGATCTCTGAGGACATGCATGATGTTGTGCCTGGATTTCCTGATCCAAGGAAGTAAAGAATCCTTAAAAACCTTGAACTAGTACTTTTAGAAAATTTCCCCGGAGAAACTCTTATATATAATTCTGCTTCTATTCTGTGACATTAAAGTAATATATTGTTACTCTGTGTATTTCCTTTATAATGAGAAATCCCTCTTGGAATGGAAATTAGGAGCAAGGCTTTCTTACTTAGCCAAGAGCAATGTATGTAGGCCTACTACATACAAAGCTAGACACTTTGGTGAGTTTATCTAGTATGGTTTTTACTCTATGGAGTGTTAGAGTTTACAGAAAAACAGCTTGATTAGCCCTGTGTGAGGGTAAAAGCAATAATAATCAGCCTTATTAAAATAGAAGGGGTTTCATGTATTTGGGCTTTTGCATATTGGAAACCTTGTTTCCTCTGCTCACTCCAAGCATCTCATGAGCCAACCTCATAGCCAGAAACCAATTCCAAGTCAAGAGCATCTATTCTGACAATGCCTCCACCCCTACGCGACCCTGCTGGCCTGAGAAACACGTGTCTGGGTAAAAAGGGAGATAAGTGAAGCATCTGTTCACACAATAGGGGCTTGTTATCATAGCTCTTTTAAGTACCGCAGGGCTGGCTCCAACAGCATATTTTCTCCCAAGCGAAATCTCCGCAAAGCCTGGTCGATTTTCAGAGGGCTCAGCGACAGGTTGTAAAGGAGGTTGTAGTTGTGAATGAGGCGTCTGGCTCGTTCCTTCTCCAGGAGTCCTGCGATTGGGGGGTGGGGGTGGGTGGGAGGTTTTGAAAGCGGAAAGAGAAAGCAAGTGTTAGAAACCCGGTGAGCTTGTTGAATGACAGCCAAGTAAATACTCAAATGGTCATGTTTATACAATTTATGTTTAAAAATTCAGGCAGCACCCTAAAAGTCCTATTTACAGTCCTGAATATATATATATACATTTCAGGAGGCTCTGGGGGTGGTTTGGGGGCAGAGGGGCAATGAAATCTGTAGATCAATTCTAAAGCTATTTAAGCTGGTTCTCTGAGCCATTAAAACCTTAAAGGCTGCTTTTGAAAACAGGTGGGTGCCTGCTAAAAACAATTTCTAATTGTTCTGGTTTATTTGCATCTTGTTGCGGTAGGCAAACATGTGGATAAACGTGCAAGATTTAAATAGTTCATTTTAAATGCACTTCTGGAAATGTGTTTGCTGTGACTCCTGCTTGCTGTGGCGGCAGGTGAATCAGATAACTTCTTGGGGCTTGGATCCTGAATCTGTGTAATAGAGCTGGTGTGCCTTATCATCAAAGGGTAGGTACATAGAGGTGCTTGCCCTTTCTACATACTAAGTACGAATAGCAATCTGCTAGCAAACATTGCCTTTTCTGATGTCGAGGTTAGGAAGATTCCCATATCAACCAAGAGTCTAAGTGCAGATTACTGCATATGCGAAAATCAAGAACTCCTCCGTAAGTTCCACGTTATGGATTTATACTATACTTGGGAATATATATATATATATTCCATATATGTAAAGAGAGAATATAAGGAATCAAAGAAATGGTTTGTAACCCTAGGAAGCCCTTCACCAGTTGGGAAGCTGAGAACTGCAGAAAATTAACCGTTGTGCAATAACAAGAATAGTTTATGCTGATATAAATTGTATTACATTCCAGGCATTGCTCCAAGCATTTTACCAAGATGAACGCATTCTATATAAACTCATTTTACAGAGTAAGACACTTGACACATGCTCAAGGTTGTTCAAGTCCGTGCATTTAGCCACTGCAACAAAGAATGAGGGAGAAAGAGATAGCAAAAATAATGATCCTATTTCTCCCAGTACCCCCCCACCCCCCCACCCCGCACTTGTTCCTTGAATTTCATATGGAGGTCTAGGCTCTAGAAGTCAACAAAAGCTTTGCAATGTCTTTTACAGTAATGAAATGTATATTGTTGGGATGATGCTCTTCTTTCCTCCTGTATCCATACAAATGTTAATAGTCATTGCAATATTTTTTTCTTCTCTAAGAATCCAGAGGGGATCCCTTGGCCATTTTGTAGAAAGGCACTACTAATTCCTTTGAGGTGGACCTTGCCTTCTCTGTCTAGGGAACCAAGAATGATTTGCATTTTAGTGTGCAAAGACTTGGGCTCGATGTCCCCCCGCCCCCTCTGAACTTCCCTTTAATGGGTATATTTAACAGTGGGCTGTGTACCGGTGGAATCCTCATTTTTATCCTCTCCTATCCCCGTTGCTGTCAAGTGCATTCTGTCTCATGGCAGCCCTGTAGGAGAAAGCGGGATGGCTACACCTTTCTGCCACAGCTGCTGATGGGTTCAAACTGCCAGTCTTTCAGTTAACAGCTCAGAATTTAGCTACCAGGCCTCCTATCCTACCCTACCCTACCTACCTTACCTGTTTTTTTTTTTCAGTTTATTTTACTAACTAAACTGTTGACCCTTTCTTCCATATAAGTCCTCTTCTTTCAAGCTGACCAGCTTGTGCATCTTTTAAGTTCTTTGGGTTGGGCGACTGCTCTCAGTCCTTCCTAGATGTGAGACTTCTGGGCATTTCCCCAAACCTTACCTCTGGAAATATAATCATGAGCTTTGGAATAAATTTCTGACTGTAAGACTTTGGGAACTGTACTCCACCTTTCTGAGCCTCAGTTTCCTCAAGTGCAAAATAGGGACAATGAAATGGTATGCAAATTATTATATTAAGTGCTTAGCATAGTGTTCAGTATTAGTAAACACTCACTAAAGGCAGGTATTATTATAGGACATTTAAAATAATTATGTTATCAATATTTCTTAAAATAGAATCTGCATTTTAATAATACATTATTAAAATTCCTGACATTTTCATTATACATTAAGTAAAAATGCAGAGCAATTTTGAAAAATACATCAAGGGATCACCACTGGGCAGGCATCTTCTACTGTGTTCTAACTTTCCCACAGGCAGAGGAGTCCGAGTTTCGAACGTAAGATCACTGATTAAAATTTCTATCTGTCCAATTTTCTCTGTCAGTAGGGGATGCCCAGAACAGCTGCATCACCCCCCCCCCACCCTTACAGTCCATCTTCGTATTACAAAGCCTGTCCTTTTGCCCTCGGAGCCAGAATAAAACAAAGGTAGCATGCATCTCTTGAACATCCACTTCATTTCACAGTTTATAAAACATTTCAAACTTCTTATCTCATTTGATCCTTTCTTAACTCTTGGGTCTTGTTGCATACTTGGGAGAAGGGGCCGGGAGAACATCAGCTTTGGGTCTTGAATATTGGTGGACTCTTCCTGAGCTCTGAAGTACTTTTTTCTATTTAGCCTTTAGTTCTTGGGAAACATTTCAAGTCCACCTAAATATTGATCCCAGCCAGTCTTCTTTCTTTAGAAATCCTTTCCCCTCTCCTGAGGCTGTTTACTTGACCACTCTCATCTGAGGATATGCACAGAGCTGGTTCCCAGAAATACTGATTGATGACGATCTGCCTGCACCCTGGATCAGAACACTCTGGCCTACCTATTTCTTCACACATAATAAGGGCAGTGATTCATCAGTGGCAGAGTAGGGATCATCTGTTCCTCACTAGCATGGGCCCTGCTAGTGCTCTAAACACTGTGGTTAATAAACCAGCAAAATGATCTCAGTTAATCCCCTTTCCTCGTTAAAACGGTTATAGACATTACCGGATCTAGCTGACACATTTTGGCTGTTAAGGTCTAATGAATCTCATAGAAACAGAGAAAACAAGCATAAATAGTGAGGAGATCATAGGGAAGACATTCCAAATATAATGGAATCTACTTCCAAAGTCAACAAAATTCTTTTTCCTCAGAACAGTTCACATGGTTGAGAAAAGTCCCAGTCTTCAGGGAGTCTCTTAGCAATGGAGTTTTATGATCCATTAACCACCAACATGCCTCATCATTGTTCTAAAGATGTCTTTTCTGTCTCCTTCTCTTTCGTTTTTAGGGGGGCGAGGGGTCATGAAAATGTATCACTACTCTCCTATCTCAGAGTCTTGATATAAATATCTAGATACAAGGTTATTTCAATAACTTATTTATCTCCTTTCCCCTAGTCTCTCCTTCAAATAACCCATCTCAGCGTCCATTATGTTCTCCTCTGGCTGAATCTTTAAAGAAAACCTGGTAGAGATTAATGTCCAATCTTAGTTTTTATGATTCATAATAGGGTCTCGATATCGCCATTTAGGATTTCTGTGAGACGGAACAATCTTGTTGGCAGTGAATTCGTTTTTTATTTTGTTAATACAACATAAGCTTCGAGTCCTTGTGTACTCTCTTCCCGTCTTACATAGCTCTACCTTCTAATCTTTACAGCAGATGGCGGCCCAACTATGCAAATGCCCTGGCCTACTATGCAAAGTGGACTTCTCCTTCAGGGCCAGCTCACATTCTTCCACGTCCATGAAGACTTTTCGGAATACCCCAGCCCACATTAGCCAGTGGACTTCTCCGGGCTCGGCACTCCTTCATCTCTTCAGTTATGAAATGTCTTTTTTCTGTCTGTGTGTCTTTTCTGTTTTCAAACTGACATTGAACTATTGACAGTCTCGATGTCATATCCAAAGTGACTGCAAGCTTTTAAGAAGAGTCCATCGACCCTATCTGGCTCATTGTTTTTCTGCTTTCACTGCTGGTCCAGCCCCTAGCATATTGCTACGCTCTAACACACAGTTAACGCAGCCTATCTGATTCAGGCGAGATACGTTTTTTCACTCCCTTTTGTAGGGGTTTCCCTTCCCTTTCTGATACAAGAGCCCTGGTGGCATAGTGATTGCACACTGGACTGCATACTGCAACGTCAGCGGTTCCAAAGCACCAGCTGCTCCTTGAGAGAAAGTCAGGGCTTTCTACTCCCATCGACAGTGTCAGTCTCAGAAACTCACAGGGCAGTTCTACCTTGTCCCATTGGGTTGGCAGGGAGTTTTTTGACTTTGACATAATCATTAAAAGCTTTTTGATCTAATACCTATACATCATGTGGTCTAGAATTGAGTTATCTTGGAAATCCAAAGCAACTCAAAATAAAAAAGGGAAACAAACACACACACTGTAAATGACAAGACATACATTACTATAGTTACACGCCTGCTTCCTGTGGAGAGGACTGGAAAGGAGAACGAGTAGACTGACTATTCATGGGCCATAGTATCTGATTCATCACGACAGCCTCAGTCCATGTACTTCTGCCCCTGCCCCTGCTCTCCATTCTCCAGGACTATAACCGAGCTGGTACTCTGTTCTCTCTCACGTGGGCATTACAGTACCTCCCTTTCTCTTCTACTGTCTCCATTGGCTCCTTCATATGTTGTATCCTGTCATTACAGAAGTACAGCTTCGTCATGTATTTTTTTTTTCTGCTTGGAAACTCTCAGTTAAGTCCAAATTCTCTGGTCTGGCATTTAAGATTTCTCAAGATATACCTCTATCCTGTATTTCCAAATCTAACATTTAATATTCTTCTTAAGAGCCCTATAGTCTATCCAAACAGAACTCTTTGAATTGAGCTCATATATACAACGCTCTGCTTAACTAACTTCACTCCTTGACAAAAAGGTCTCTCTAGCTCACTTCTGTGTGTGTATATAAACTGCAGTTTACCTTTAATGATCAATTTAATATTAGTATAGCCTTCTCCCATTAATCACCCTACCAGGAAAGAATTTCCTTACATGAAAAGTCCACACAGCACATACACTCAAAAGGCATTAATCAGCCTTTGTCTTAGATTTTAAAAAATCTACATTCATTTATTCCCTGAAAAATGTAGGGTAGAATTGTTCAAGGTCTTTGAGATGAAAACAAACAAATAAGCAAACAACTACACATGGTCGAGGTAGTACTAAACTTCCAAATTAAAAAAAAAAGTCATCACATACAATCATGGATGTTAAAGGAAGAGAAGAGGCCAGATGAAGGCTGGCATAAATCTCTCTAGGGTAATCAAGGGAGACTCAGAAAAGCAGGGCTTGAGTTCAAACATAAATGATGCTTAGACATTAATTAGCCAGGTGGACGAAACGGAGAGGTGGCAGGGGGTGGGTGAGGCGGAGGATAGAGAGGCAGCCCCATTAGCTGGGGAGCTGGGGTGAGGAAAGGCACAGACACATGAGAAGGCTAGGTACATTTGCAGCCAGGCGAGCTATTCATCGCGGCTGTGCAGGGTCTACAGAGAGAAGAGCGATAACAAGAAAAGAGATTGATCAGAGAGATAGGAAACAGATTTTGCCTTAAGAAAGGGTTCATCCTTATTTACAGTAGGCTGTTCATGCAGCATTTTCATTAGAGGAACTGGAAGATTTAATTGTGGACTAGACACAAGCAGTAGCATGGAAGGAGGATTTTAAAAAGGAGGTAAAGATAGTGGAAGCAACTTGGGGGGAGGATTCATGTTGCATTCAGCATTGTCTTTCCTTTTTGTATTTTATGCAGTGCCAGGCACATGGCTTATAGATGAGCTGTGTTTAGTCAACAACTAAAAAAATAAACCATGCGCTATCTACTTTTAGATTACAACACAAAAAGAAAGCCATGCCAGTTGTAGAGTTTATACTTCACCTGTGTTACTCAGATCACACAAGTAGAGTGCGTTTTCAAGCTTCCTGAACCTATCTATCCATGTCTCACATTCTTCAGACTCATTCTTCCTGATGAGATCCACAAAAGGCTGGGACACTGCTCTGATCTTCAAGGTCTCCGCAGGGGGACTTTCTGGCTGAAGCTCCTCATCTGGGTTTTTCTACCAAAACAACACACGCATTTCACTGGCAGTGACATGCAACCACCACCCAGAGCTTCTCCAGGTTTCTGGCCAAAGACGAGGCCACACAGCTAGCAGGATTTATTGCAAGGTCTGGCTTTGCGAAGCTGGGAGGATGTGGTTCAAATCCTCAGAGCAATAGGACCTTATCTGCCAAGTGTGGCTGGATAGAAACTACTGTGTTGAGTTTTGTTTTGGAAAGGTTGCAATCAGGTTGTTAATTTAGTTCTCATTTCTGACTTGCGTAACTTACACAAGATAATTGGTGACCGATGGAGACATTTCATGATGGTCTACCCTTTTTCCGCACTAGTAGGATTTATAGGACATGGACTTCAGGCAGTGTTTATAAATTTCTTGGGGAGCAAACCTGTGGATCATGAGGATGAGATTCTTTCCAAAGAGTGAATAAACAATAGTGATGTTATCCCCATCTCGTAAGCTCATATAAAGGGTCGTGAATGCATTGTTAGTTCTGTCTGACCTGTTCATCTTAACAAAGGGAAGTTGAGGCCCAGAGAGTGGACGTGAGTTACCAACATCACACAGTCAATGGAAGACAAGGACTAGAATCTCACAGAGCACACCAGTGTTTACTTAAGTGCGTGACTCCAGACCCCAGATGCACTGGGACAATCCATGGCAGGTTGGGGGTGGAGCGTGAATGACAGGGAGGCTGTAAGAGCAGATACTTGGATTCTTATCCTGGATGGTGGGCTATGGAACACATGTCTTTAATTGCCAGTGGGGTACTTAGTTAACACTGGCTGGAAGCCAAAGACCCTATGGGGTATAGATCATTTCCAATTCATCTTGGTCTTTACATAACAGAGGCACGATAAGTGTTTTTGTTTGTTTGTTTCTTAAGAATAAGTAGACTCCTGAATCTCTGCTGGATGTCACATGAGGCACTCTGCCACCTATCCTGTAGAGACAGTGGACAACTTGTTTTATCGATTTAGCATCGCTTTTCCAGGAACGGCCCTCTTGCTGAGGCACATGTTGGTTGAGGGAACTGCCATGCTGTAAATACTTATTTCAGACCGGGGAATCTAAACAAAATGGGTCGACAAGTCCATTGTACTTGAATTTTGGAAATATTTGTGAGCGATAATGCCAGAAAAATAGAGACATGGATTCTCATTCTCCTTCTCTGTGTGAGAGGCCAACACTCCAACAGCTTTTCTACTTTGTGTACTGCAAATGAGACGAGGCTGGTTTTCTGAGAGATTGGGAAAAGGAATATGAAGCTGACCATAACAAGAAGGGAGGAGCTATCGGAGACCCCCGTGGTCCTTGGTTTTAGTTCACTCTTGAATTTCTGTCCTCTAGGAGATGTTCCCTCATGGGGACGGATCTAACTAACTCACCAGGGAGACTTCAGAAGAAAGGCTTGGTGATTTGTTTCAAAGTATTAGAGCCACTGAAAATCCTATAGGAAACAATTCTATGCTGCACCATGTGGGCTTCCGTGTGTCAGAATCAACAGGGTGGCAACTTCCAATCACCTAACTCTAGTAGAGTTGATTCTGCTAATTCAGTGCAATTGCAATCCAAATGCTAATAACTTACAGATCATAGTATTATTCCTGGAACTTTTATAAACCATCACACTCCACCAACTTTCAAGTGGCCACATCTCTCCAACGTGGTTAACTTTCTCTTAAATTTCTCATGTACAAACTGTAAGATTCCCATACATTTAAAGAATATTAATTGCAATGAGAAGCCAAATTTTAAGCTAGTTAACAAATGAGGATTAAATTGCAGCTGGGAAATATGAAGAAAAAATGCATTTTGTTTGGAATAAGCTAATGCTTTAGGATATTGCACCTACATAGATAACCAACAACTAATGCATTTTAAGGGATTAATATACACTAATATTACTCTGGTAAAATACATTTGGGGAAGAGCAGAAAGTCATCATGTAGTAAATTAGAATAATGGTTCTTATATAGTTTTAGAGCTTTGGATCGCTTTGGAAATCTGATGACAGCTTTAGATAGTCTTTCCAGGTAAATGTGCACTTGCAAATGTTTTGGCGTGTTATTTTAGAAAATTCTATTTGAGACAGTTTTACAACGTAGCAGATAATATTCCCTTTAATCTCAAAAGACAAGAGAATGGGGTTTGTGTGTATCTGATTTAGGTTCAACTAACTCACTGCTAGCAAGTGGATTCTGACTCATCACAACCCCATGTCGTGTCTCCAAGGCTGTGAATCTTTATAGGAGCCGACAATCCCCTCTTTCTTTCCTGGAATGACTCGTGGGTTTGAGCCGCTGATCTTGTGATTAGCAGTCTAACATTTTTACCTGATCGCTCCCCCAGGACTCTTTGACAAACTAAACACATGACAATATTCTGTTACCATTGTGTCAGGATGAAGTCTAAATTCCTTGTTTGGCAAGTAGGAACATTTGTATTCTCATTCTTGCATGTCATCCCAGTCTTGTATTCTTAATTCAGTAATTCTTGTATTCAGTAATACTTACACATTTTGTCTCTAGCTAGGTAAAACCATGCCATATTCAGAAATAAAACCAAAGAAAAAGATCTGCACACACATTGCTTTCTCTATTATTAAACCCTTGGCCATCTCTTCCTTGATTCGTTGAGCTCCTACACATCCTTCAAGACCCAGCTCATATTTTAGTTCTTGTGCAAAGCCTTTCCTGCCAGCCACAGACTAGGCAAAGGAGGTTTCTTTGCAGATTTGTTTCCCCCACCAGAGATCTGTTAGTGAATCCTTAATATGTCCCAGCATGTGGTTAGTGGCTGACCTCTAGTGATTTCTCAAGACGTGTTTACTGACAAAGTAAACTGGACAGCAGGACAGTTGCTTTATCAATCACCTGCTTCAATGTCCCTCTCTGAAAAAGTGGGACAATGAGTGTGAGAAGAATCCATCATCACAGAGACACAGTAATAACCTCAAACAAGGGGCGAAATAAAAGAGCAAAGTATTTTTTTCTTTTTATAATCTTATTCACAACAGACTTAACACTCAAGGAGAGAAGCAGTTGCTGTTGTTTCTTGCGTGGCAAGAGGCCTGCCAAAATGGAGACTATTTTCTAAAATATTTCAAAGTGTGAAGTGCATGGAGAGGCCGCCCATCATTTAAGAAGCATTATGTTCTAATCCGGGTATTCAAAAAAAACAATAACAACAGAGAAACTCAGGCTGTTTTTCAATTCTGCCTGCATTTTCTCTTGGCTGAGTGCTGGAAATATTAAAAACAAATTTCAAAGACTTGCCAGGGTTTTTTTGTTTTGTTTTGTTTTGTTTTAATTAAAGAGCCCATTACATTTAAAAGTGTGATGTCTGGGAGAAAGGTCACCCTTGGTTTCTAGAAGCTGAATTTAAGATGTCGAAACCCATCTCACACAAGCTTTTATTTTTGATGGCAATGGATGGATTTGCCACGGGATTTGGAAGGACACCCACATAGATGACACTGGGCCCTTGCCTGGGGCAGATGGCAGGCCCTATAGCCAGCAGTGAGTGCCATACACCAGGAGGCTTCCACTGCCTCCGCTCTCTGCCCTGGGAGAGTCTTGAAGTCAAAATCAGTCTGCATAGAGTGGCTAGATGAGAACCAAACACCCAGAGGGGAGGATTCCCCCGAGCCTTGGAGAATAGGAGGCCCAGTTATCTCTGAGGGCCTTCCCCAAGTCCTATCTGTCCAGGTGCATACCACATGTTCAACTTTGCTTTCAGGGAGCTCAGGGACTTCAGGTTCCGCTGGGGTGGCTGGGACTTCCTCCCCCTTCTTTCCTGAATAAGAAAGAAAAAATGGAATTGTTTAGGGAAGACATGGCATGGGGGTTATATCTGACCTCCTTTAGCTACACGTGGGGGAAGGGAAATCAAAATCCCTATCTGTTCAAGGACGATTCATATGAGGCAGAGGTCAGACGTGCCTCCACTTTGCATCCTTCTCAACCCTCTTTTGATACCAACCATCCCTCCCATGACACTTCACTTCTCCATTGCGTTTAACAAGCCATTGCAATGACCGCACAGAGCTCACAAACAACATCAGGGTGCGTTTACAGGCACTCAGATGACAAAATAGAAAAAATACAGCTCTCTGGTCAACAGCATCTCTTCTCAGCCATGCTGACAGGCATGTCTTTCTTTGGTCCTGGGCCATATAGCCCTGTGGCCCCCTGGCCTGAGCCCTGCTTAGGCAAGTGTTACAAGTGCCCACAGGGCAGCACGCTCTGCAAGCCAGTCACTTTCCAGAAGGCACTCAGCTATACTCCTGGGAATCACACCAGTCTGTCTGGTAGTGTCTGCAGCTGCTCCTCAGCGCTCAGTGCCGCAGCCTCTGGTACCTCTCTGCCCCTGTCGGCATCTTACGTGTGCTCTGCTGTGGCTCTTCTTTCTTGATGGGAGTAGGTATTTCTGTACCTGTTTCTAAGATAATTGACAAATTCCCCCGATTAAAGGGTCTCATACCCTGCTCTCATGGTGTCACCCAATCATTTGGTGGAAGTTACAAAGACCACGGACAGAAGAGCCACCCCCAAGCAATTTTCCTTTACCACATTCAATCTGGTCCCTTCTTATACAGTCAGGCAAAAATATCTTGAGACTCTGTTATGTGTTTGGAACTGTGTAAGGGGGTGAGGATACACTGGTGAAGGAGAAAGACAGGGTTCCTGACCTGACTGAGCTCACGCAGGGGAGGTTGGTGTTAAATAACCACTGCAAGTCATTCTTCAATTACAAATGATCTTAAAGAACATGGACTCCTGAGAAGCGAGGATGGTGAGACTTTCTTTGGCTCACTTACTTTGGATACAAGGCGAGGAAAGATCAATCTCTAGAGAAGGACAGAGTGTTTCATGAAACACCCCCCCCCCCCACCTAATACAGGTGCTATATATGGAGGAAACCCTAGTGAGTCATCATAGTCACTGATGGAGATCACAATGGCTGCCGGTTAGAGCAGCCCCTTTGAGACAGACCTTAGCGAATTAGCCAAAATCTAAGTTGTCCTGGGAATCAAACATCACCTAGTAGCACGGATCCCTGCTGCTTTCACCCCATATGCTAAAAAACAAACAAAGATTTCTTGTTTATTGTGGGTGACAAAAAGGCTCAAGTTACTCAGAGGCCCAGAATTTGAGAGTTAATGGATTCTAGCAGCATAAATGGCAAAGGGCGGGACGATGACTGCTGGTGTCCGATAGACCTGAAGGCTAGTTTCCATTGCTCTCCTGTTCCCCATTCCCCCCAGGTGGGAATTTTGTCCTGTGTGGAAAGGAGATACTGCCAGTCATGTACAGGAACATTGTGGGAATAAAGTGGAAAAAGAAACGCATAAAATATTTATGACACGGAGAAAATGCTCCATACTGGTCCTAGTGTATTAAGCAAACTCTAGCTCCCCCAATGGAGCAGACTTGGCATCCATGACAACGAGCCGGGCATCTTGCTGGGCACTCTTCACATACATGATCCCTTTTAAAAGAAGATCTAGAACCAGATCTTGTTGCAGCCCAGTTCTCTTTACTGCCTCAACTTCAAAAAGCTCAATGAAGAGAAAATGCATGCAAGTCCTCCTGGTCTCGTTTAAACTTCCCTCTCCCCTCCCTAATACCTATAAACATATAAAACGGTAATCGTTCGCACATGTAGGAATTGTTTGAAAATCCCAACTGAGGCAGAGCTAATTCTTTTTTTTCCTTTCTCACACAGCAGGAAGGATAAATAATAACCATCTGTCTAGTCTGCCAGTTGAAGATTTGTACTGAAGGAAATATGCCAAGCTGGCTTCTAGAGTTTTCCAGGTGTGGGAAGGGCCAGGTTTTACAGGGCTTCCAGTGGACTCTGGTGGCTACACAGGCAGCCCTCCCCCTGCATGGCAGCTAATGACTTGAAATCCGGGGTCTTCAGCGCTGGTTGCACATTAGACCCACCTGGGGAGCTTTAAAAATTGCCACTGCTCAGGCCTCGCAGTAGACCAATTAAATCGGAATCTCCCAGGGGTAGAAACCCAGTCAGTACTTTTAAACAACTCCCTAGGTGTTTTTAAAGTGAAGCCAGAGTGGAGAAAAAGTTGATTTAAATAAAAGCGTCTGGCCTCATGGGGTCTACTGAATGACGCCTTTGTGAGAAGGAATCATGTCTGCTAACTATCTCTTAAATGCCAGACATCTCCCACATGCTTAGGACTAGCCGTGGGGGCATGCATGATCCTACTTTGACAGATGAGAAGACTGGGGCAACAAGAGAGTCTGTTCTTTACGACAACAAACGCAGGCCGGGTTAGGAATTGTGTTTTGCGTGTGTGTTCGTTGCCATCAAGACAATCCTGACTCGTGGTGACTCTGTGTGTGCCGAGAAAAACTGCTCCAGGGAGAGGGGAAGCCTGGGAGCTGTCCACAGCAGATCAGCAGGCCTGTGCTCTGAGGTGCCTCTGGGCTCGAACCACCGACCTTTAGTCTAGTAGTATAATGCGTATGCCTTTGTGCCACCCGTGGATTCCACAGTTAGCAACGGCCCCGAGCAAATCCAGATATTTTCCACATGTGAAACATTCTTTCTTTCATTAGTTTAGCAAACATTTGGGAAGTGTCTGCTATCTTTGGGTTCAAGGTGATTTTAATTTACATTTCCCGATGACAAATGGAGTCTAGCTTTCTTTTGAGCATTTGCTATAACTCATCGTTTGCTACTATTTTTTTTTATAGACTATCTGGATCTTTATTCTCAAGAGAGAGAATGGCTTTTAATATAAATCCCTATAGTTACATTGATCACATTGCTTAAATCTTAACTCATGTTCTGATCCTTGGAAGGCACACCGTTAAGCACTCAGTTACTAATGAAAATGTAGGCAGTTCAAATCCATGCAGCACTTTTGAAAGGGAACGGTCCTGTGGCCAATGAAACACAGCGCTACTCTGAAACACATGAAGTCAGAGGAGTCAGACTCCACAACGGCTCTCCGTCTGCCGCCGTCGGATCGCTCAATAGGGAAAGTGTATCGAACTCTCCCCCAAAGGTTAAAGGTTTGCCTATTTCTCCTTTTAGTTCTGCCAGTATTGCATTCTCTATGGGAGAAGACATTATCTAGGTGAAGCAGATTTAGATTTGTTATGATATCCTGGGGAATTGACTCTTTATGAAACCATTTAATGAACTATTCTTATATCTAGTAATTTTCCATACCTTAATATCTACTTGATTGGATAGAAATAGAGTAAACCATCTTTTCTTTTTTTATTTCCTTAGTGTTCAGATTTTGGTGTTCTTATATTTAAAGTGTGACTACATTAGCAACATATTTTTGCTTTCTTTTTCTTTTTAGAAATTAGTCTATTTAAAGTGAATCATTTTCTATTTAATGTAACTTTTGTTATCGTTGAATTTAAGACTAATATCTTATTATTTTTCTCTTTATCCATCCTGTTCTGTGTTAACAATTTCCCTGTACTTTCTGGCTCTCTTCTTCATGAAAAAATATCTATACAATTATTCCATTGTCTTTCACCTCTTACCTCATTATCTGTGCATCCTTTAGTGTTCTTTTAAGGTTTACCTAGAAGCCAAGCATCTTTGACACATTAGAGTTTAATACAAATTTGTACTTTTACTGCTTTCAGGAAAGTTCAGGGTCTTTAGAATATTTAAATCCTTTTCACCATTCCTTTTTAAGAGTTGTCTGCATATTAGTCCTACTTATATTTGAACCCTTATAAGGAATTATACTAATATTACTCTTGCTATTATTTTACATTTTCAGTCAACATGCATTCAGATTTGCCATTTCCTTGTCGCTTTAACAAACCCATTGCAGATTCATAACAACCCTGCAAGACAGAGTAGAGCTATCCTATAGTGTTTCCAAGACTGTAAATCTTTTAGGAGGCAGCTAGCCGCATCTTTCTCCGGCAGAGCAGCTGGTGGGTTCTAATCTCTGGTCCTGGACGGCAGGAGACTATCAATCACTATGCCCCTGGAGCTGCTTCTCTTTCTCTTATCCCTCCATATTCCATGCTTCTATCTGGAATCATTGTTCTTCGAAATGAGGAGATGCCTTTTCTAGAAGGAGCCCTGGTGGTATAGTGAGTTACTCACGGGGCTGCTAACTGAAAGGTCAGGAGTTCCAGATGACCAACCACTGGGAGATAAAGAATCAACTGGATGACAGTGAATTCATATATAACAATATATAGATATACATATATGTACATATGAATCCACACATAAATGTTTATGAATGTACATACATGCCCAATAACTATATTAGTATATTTGCATACACACAAAACATATATTTATATTTGTGTGTTTTCATACATGTAAAACATATACACACATAAATTCATGCGTGCATGTATATACGCACACATGTATATTTATGTTCATATGTGCATGCATGTATATATGGCTGTATACACACATGCACACACATATATAGTTTTGGAGACTGTAACTGTTTACAGGATAGAAAGCCTCATCTTTGTCAACTGGAACGGTTGGTAGTTTCAAGCTGCTGACCATGCAATTAGCAGCTCAATATGTATCCACTCTACCACCAAGACTACACACACACACACACCATCCAAAATGAAAACACTGTTGTTAAGTCAATTCCAATTAGCAGGGACTGTACAGGCCAGAGTAGAACTGTTTCTTAGGATTTCTGAGACTATGGGAACAGGAATCCAAATCTTTCTCCCATGTAATGGCAGTGAGCTTGACTCACCAGTCTGTGGTTAACAGCCCAACACATAACTAACTAGCTGTGCTCTCAGGTTTCATTGACATATATGTGGGTTTCAATAGTTTGTTGAAAAATGGAATTTATATATCCATGTCCATACACGTACATACCCATACAAATAAACATACACACCCTGGTGGCATAGCCACCATATGTTGGACTGCTAACCAAATGGTGATAACTTCAAATTCACCAGTTACTCCATGGGACAAAAATTAGACTTTCTGCTCCTGTGAAGATTTATAGCCTCAAAAACCCAAAAGGACAATTGTACTTTGTCTTATAGAGTCACTATGAGTCAAATCAACTTGATGGCACTGAACTTGGCATATATCATATACATAGTTTTATTACATTTCTAATGATGACTAATTCTTTTGAAGATGATTTTACTATGCATTCACTTTTGAAGTTTAATTTTACTGGGTATAGAATTTGAGGCTGGCAGTTATTTCCTTTAAGTGTTTTAAATATATGATTTCATTGTTTTCTATTGAAAAGTAAGCTGTAAGTCTTTACTGATTCACTGAAGGTAATGTGCTATTTTCCCCACTGGTGCTTTTAAATTTTTCTTTCTTTTTAAAAAAAATCATTTTATGGGAGGCTCGTACAACTCTTATCACAATCCATACATCAATCGAATCAAGCATGCTTGTACACATGCTCCCCTCATTCTCTTCTAGACATTTACTTTCTTTTTTAAAAATCGTTTTATTAGGGGCTCATACAACTCTTATCACAATCCATACATACATCAATTGTGTAAAGCACATTTGTACATTTGTTGCCTTCATCATTCTCAAAACATTTCCTCTCCACTTAAGCCCCTGGCATCGGGTCCTCATTTTCCCCCTCCCTTCCCGTTCCCCCCTCCCTCATGAACAATTGATAATTTATAAATTATTATTTTGTCATTTCTTGCCCTGTCCGATGTCTCCCTTCCTTCACTTTTCTGTTGTCCATCTCCCAGAAGAGGGCACATGTAGATCCTTGTAATCAGTTCCACGTTTCCAACCCACTCTCCCTCTACGCTCCCAGTTTTGCCACTCACACCACTGGTCCTGAATGGATCATCGGCCCGGGATTGCCTGTGTTTCCACGGCTCCTTTTAATCATCCCAGCATTGGCCACATGGTGTTATGTCAGAGCTGGAAGCACCAACCACTCCCTTAGAGCTCAGCCCCGCCAAAGTGGTCAGTCCCACCTATGTGGCTCTCCCTTTGAGGTTCAAGAACCATATGGCATTATTACAGAAACCCTTTCTACAGTTGTTTGTCATCTTCTCAGTGATTCTAGAACCAACTGTGTGGTAGCAGCATACCCTTAGGTCCCCCCTTACGGGGACCCATATCCTTTGGTTCTCCAGACTTAGGTATGGGAGCTTCTTCCAACAGTTAGTAATATTTGGACTATTTCAATATTTTCTCTATCTCTCACTCTTTTTCTTTAGGATACTGTGGTAGTTACATAATCAATTTGAGAGGCTTAAGAGTGAAGGGGTGGAGTATAGCTGGAGAAACCACGTGGAGACCCCTTGCCAGTGCTGGGATGCCTCTACCGCCACTGGGTCCACAAGACTTTTCACCCACTGGCCTGTGATCTTCCTGCATTCGGCATCATTGCATTTGTTTTGTGAGTCTGAAGAGTCTGGTATCAGACATAAGAGCTAATATCAGACTTATGGACTTGATTTGGACTGGGCCAGGATGTTTTCTCAATATTCAACTGCTCTTGTATATAGAGCTCTTTCTTATACACATATGAGTGTCTATGAATTTGTTTCTCTAGTCTATAAGACTAACAGTTTCTAACACCTTTATAATCAATCTTGAGCAGTGAAGCTCCTCTATTTGAAATTTCTAGCAAGGATTCTTTTTTTCTGCCTGAATACAGATTTATACAGGATTCCCTTTCATTCCTTCTCTCTCAGTACCTTGTATTTTGATCCAAAGAATAATCAGTAAATGGTTGATGGATGTAGCAAATAGAGTAATTACTACAGCAGATTAATATCAATGCATAATTTTTCACCTGTCATATTTTAAATGTGCTAATTACTAAATATTTTGCCCAATTCATTTTTATACTTCCACTAAATAATATGCCTTGGAAATCTTCCTGTATCAGTCCATCCACGTTATGTTTTACAGCTTCATAGAACTTGAACAACAGGTTGTACTGTAAATTAATTGAGTGAGTTCTGAAGAACTCTGTCATTATTTCAATTTTTGAAAACTTCCAAAAACATTTAAAGAGGTGGGGAGGAGAGGGAATGGGGGGAAGCTGCACTAGATATACTTACTTACAGTCTTTGAAGTTTTTGTTTGCTTGGGGGTTTGTATGAGTTATCACTCGGATAAGTACCTAGGGGTGATATTCCTTAATCTAAGGTTCTCTGGGCCATGTACCCTGGACTGAAAAAAGAACAAACATATCTCCCTTGGAAGAAGGACAGTCAGAATGTTCCTTGAAGGTGCAGGTGGCAAGAATTCATCTCATCTAGTTTGGACCTGTTATTATGAGAGAGCAGTCCCTAGAAAAGGACATCATGCTTGGTCCTAAGGACATCATACTTAGTAAAGTAGAGGGGCAAGAAACAGAGAGAGAGAGAGAGAGAGAGAGAGAGAGAGAGAGAGAGAGAGAGAGAAATACTCTCAATAAGGTGAATTGACAATGGCTGCAACAATGGGCTCAAACACAAAGAAATTTGTGAAGATGTCTTAGGGTCTGGCAGTGTTTCCTTTTATTGTACGTAGGGCTGCTGTGGCTTGGAACTGGACCTAACAACAAGGAACTATGCAACTGAGATTCTAACAAACAATACCAGCAACTTCTTCTATACGTGGACTGCCTTAGTCTTAAAGGACGACTGTGAGGAACACAACATGATAAAACAGAATTTGGACAAGTAAACTTTCATGGCCCAATTGAGGTCTCTAAGTAGCACAGAAAATTTATTTTACTGCTAACCTAAATGTTGGCTGTTAGAGTCCAGTCAGCACTACTTAGGCTTGGTAGTCTACGTCCATTAATATCATAGCCAAGAAAAGTCCATTAATATAATAGCCAAGAAAAGTCTGGAGGGCAGGTCCATGTTGTAACACATGGGACCACCATGAGTCAAAACTGAGTGCATGGTAACTAACAATAACAAAGCTGATCCCACCGGCCTAAAATTTTGCCCATTAAAACAATTCACTTCTACTTTTTCTTCTTTGCTGGTGATCCGTTTACATATAAGGAAAGAATTGCATGGACTCTTACAAGCAAACTACTCAAGCTATGGAGCGGGACCAAAACAGCCCTAGGAAACAGGAGTCTGACTAGGAGTATGCAGTGTAATCAAAAGGTTTCTTTGTTAGCACTTTTCTGGGTCTTGTAACATTGCCTAAATCAACGAACTAACTCAACTCACCTCTAGGTAAATCAGAAGACATCTCAGAGGAAGCTTTGCTCAACAGCTCAACAAAATTCTGCCATCTGCCCAAGAAGAGAAAGCAGTGGTTTTAATGACAAACACATGATATTATTGATCATCATTATCATTTTTCTAGAGCAGTGTTTGCCAAAGTGGGTTGTACCCCCCCACTGGGGACACTGGAATGATCTACGGGGGCTAAAACAATTTTTAACTGCAAGGAGGGGTGCTGAGAATTTTTTTTTTCTGAGAAGTTGGTGGTAGGCCAAGTTAATACCAAGCCGTTTATATTAAAAGAGCTTTTTGATACTGGTATTTTGGGTTTAATATGGGAAAGAAAATCTGACGCATTTTTATTAGAAATAGTTTTAATATAGGGAATTATGCACACCCAAAACTAATGTAGGTGTTGGAGATTCAGATCTCTGTAATTTGCTCTACCGATTTCTGGTTGATATCTTAGTTGCCCATAATTATGAAGCTGATGACTAGACGGTATAAACACTAATGCCTCCCAGGTTAAAAAGTCATTATACAATTTCAAAATAAATGAATAAGTGAAATCCCCACCACCTCACCATTCCACCTTCCAAATATCATGCAATTGAATCATGCAATTGAATCTCATAGAGAGAAATCAAATGGATTTCAGAATCTCAATGCTAAGGAGGTCTAAGAATGTATTTTTTAAATTGAAAATAGAAAAAAAATTGTTTCTATCTGAAGTTTTATTTTTCCCAAGTAAAATATATCATCGTTGTTGTTTGGGACCATCAGATAAGTACCGCTGCACACAACAGAAGGAAACACTTCCAGTCTGCACATTTTGCACAATTGTGCTTGATTCCATTGTCGCTGCCTCTAGGTTAAAGGGCTTCCTCTAGATTAAGGACCTTCTTCTTGTTGAGGGTCTTCCTCTTCTTCACAGAGCCTTTACTCACTCATACATGAATTCCTTTTCAAGGGACTTGCCCTTTCTTCTAGGTCCAAAGTAAGTGAAATGAAGTTTTATCACCTTTGCTTCTAAGAAGTATTATGGATATACTTCCTCCAAGACAGATGTGTGTGTTCTGGAAGTCCAGGGTGATTTCAGTATTCTTTGCTAACACCACTGCTGACCACACAGTCAGTGGCAGAAACTCACAAGTGGCTGAATGGAAGAAAGAAGAGGCTGTTTATTTCCATACAGATGGACAGTCTCTGAAACGCTGTGTAGAGTTGCCATGAGGCACAATCAACTCCATGGCAGTGGAGTTTTAGGAGTTGCTAGTACTGTAACTCAAAAGGACAGATTCTTCTCCACTTTTCCGTATTAGCTTTCCAACTTTCACATGTATATCAAGCAATTGATAAGACCGTGGTCAGGCACATTTTAACCCTCAAAGTGACATCCTTCGTCTTCAACACTTTAAAATCCTGTGTAGATATACTCAGCACAATGCATCATAGTTTGATTTTCTTGTCTGCTTCTTCTAGGAGCACTGACTGTGGATCCAAGTGAAATGAAATCCTTGACAACTTCGATCTCTTCTTCATTTAACAAGAAACTACTGATTGATCTCGGTGTGCAGATTTTTGTGGGTTTTAAAAATCATTTTATTGGGGGATCATACAACTCTTATCACAATCCATACATCCATCCATTGTGTCAAACACATTTGTACATATGTTGCCATCATCATTCTCAAAACATATGCTTTCTGCTTGAGCCCTTGGATTTTTGTTTTTTACAGAGTTGTAAACCAACTGAAGGCTGCAGTATCTTGATCTTCCTCAGTAAATTCTTCAAGTCCTTTTCATTCTAATTGCAAGGTTGTGTCGTTTGCATATCACAGGTTGTAATTGAGCCTTCCTCCAATCATGATGCTACATTATTCTTCATACAGTCCAAGTTCTCAGATTATTTGCTCACATATAGAGATAATAAGTGTTGGGAAGAAATACAAGCTTGACACATGCCTTTCTAAAGTCTAAACTATGCAGTGTCCCCTTGTTTGCAGTGTCCCCTTGTTCTGTTCATACGACTGCCTCTTGGCCCATGTGCATGTTCCACAAGGGCACAACAACGTGTTCTGGAATTCCCATTCTTCTCAATGTTACCCATAGTTTGTTATCCACACAGCCAAATGCGTTTACATAGTCAAACACAAGGTAACATCTTCTTTGTATATTCTGCTTTCAGCTAAGATCCCTCTGACATTAGTCATGACATATCTCACTCTATGTTCTCTTGTGAACCTGACCTGAATTTTTGGCGGCTTCCTGTGGGCCTACTGCTGCAACAGTCTTTGAATGATCTTCAGCCACATTTTACTTGCATCTGGCATTAATGACATTATTTGATAATTTCTGCAATCTGTTGGGCCACCTTTCTTCGGAAAGGACACAAATATGGATCCCTTCCAGTCACTTGGCTAGATAGCTGTGTTCCAAATTTCTTGGCATGGATGAGTGAGTGCTTCCAGTGTTTTATCAGTTTATTCAAACATTTAAACTTATATTCCTTCAACATCTATAGTTTTGTTTCTTTTTTTTTAATATTAGTGGAGCTTGGACTACTTCCTTCAATATCATCCATTGTGATCACTTGCTCCTTCCAATGGTTGACCATTTACTGCTTTTTTGGGTACCATGACTATGTATTCTCTCTTTTTATATTCCAGCATTGTATTTTTCCATAGAATCCTTCAATATTTCAATTTTGTCGTGAATTTTTTCTTCATTTCTTTCAGCTTGAGAAATACTGATCATGTTTTTCCCTGTGGTTTTCTAGCTCAAGTTCTTTGCACATTATATTTTACTTTCTCCTTTCTTCCATTTTCTTTAGTTATTCTTTCATATGCATGTTTTAGAGTACATTTTATATCCATTAAAAAAAATTTCGGCATTTTTACTAACCGTTTGTTTTCTTTAAGGAACCCTCATGACGTAGTGGTGACTCATTGGACTGCTAACCAAAAGGTCAGTGGTTCAAAACCACCAGCCGCTCCACAAGAGACAAATGGGGCTTTCTACCTCCATACAAAGTTGCAGTCTTTGAAACTCACAGAGACAGTTCTAACCTGGCCTCTATGGCTACTAGGAATAGGCAAACTTGATGGCAGTGAGTTTGTTTTTTTATGGATGATGTTATTGATTTCCTCTCACAACTCTGTCTTTGGTCATTAGTTCAATGTGCTAAATCTCTTCTTGAGATGTGCTCTAAAATCAAGTAGCATATATTCATGCCTTTATTTTTCTTCCATGGACTTATGTTAATTTCCTTCAGCTTCAACCTGAATTCACATGTAAGCAAATGATGGCCTATATCACACTACCCCCTTGGCTTTACTGATGATATTGAGCTTTTCCATGATCTCTTTCCATAGTTGTAGCCAAATTAATTCCTGTGTATTCCATTTGGTGAGGTCCATGTATGTATTATTAAAAAAGAGTGTTTGCAATGAAAAAGCCATTGATCTTTCAAAATTCTATCATACATCATCAAGCTTAATTACTATCACCATGACCATATTGTTCAACTGTTGAGCATTCCTCTTTGTTTCCAACTTTTACAGTCCTAGTCCCATTAAATATCAATATATTTTCATTGTATGTTTGATCAATTTCAGATGGAAGAGTATAATAGAAATCTTTAATTTCCTCATTACTTTTAGTGGTTTGTACATAATTTGAATAATTGTCATGACTATTTTTTGTGGTAGTCATATACACAGTACCCTATTATAGACAGCATTGTGTTTCAAGACAGATCTTAAAATATTTATTTTGATGGTGAATGTGACATTTAAACCTGTTTTTCATTCCCATCATAGTAAAAACTTTGATTGTCCCACTAGAAATGGTCAATTCCAGTCCATTTCCACTTGCCAATGCTTAAGTTATCAATATTCATGTGTTTCATTTCATTCTATTTTTGATTTCTGATTTTTTATAGTTTCATACTTCATACATTCCATGTTGACTGATGTTTGCACCTTTTTTTCTCTCATTCTGAGTCATATGTCATCAGAGAGTGAAGGTCCTGATATCTTTGCTTCATTCATATCATTAAGATGGACTCTTGTTTTAGAAAGCACTTCTGCTGTCATGTGTCTTCAGTGCCCTCTCACCTGAGGGGCTCAGGTTACAGCACTGTATCAGACAATGTTTGGCTGGTGTTTGGTGACTAATCCCTCAATAGCACACCACATCTTCCTTCTTCCTGTCTCTTGGTCTTATAACATACCCTCTCATATATATATTAGCAAAAAGCAGTTTCGTTTGCTAGCAACATAACAGAAAGTGGTAAAAGTTTTTCCTTGTTCCTGCCCATCAAAAATAAAATAAAAATGAGAACAGGTTGTGAAATACATTTTAGGTTTTCTAGAAGATTTCTATTTTAATGAACCATATTTTTAGCCTTCCCAAGTGTAAGAAGTACTGCTTACTGTCTTTGGCATATATCCCTTGACTTGTGTTACAGCTCTTTGAAGAAGTTCTTTTCCTGGTCTCCCTGTGCTTTTCTCTTCTCTCCTCTTTCTTCCTTTCCTTCCTATCATTTGGGGGATGGCTGCATATATACGCAAACTCCGCATCAATTTCCAGTCTTGGCTCTCACGCAGGGTCACAAATGGACCAATCCTTTCTCAGTAGGCTATAGGTACTCATTTACATAATATGCTGTGCTGATCTGCACAAATCTATTGACCAATTCCTGCAAGGTGCATGGCCATCATAGAGCAGGCTGCAGGCTATGGCCAGACAAAAATTGATCAAATTACAAATCATTTACAGCTTACCCAGGAAATGCCAAGCAGAATGGACAAAAATAACAAACCCCGTGGTATAGAAACCCAGGCAAAAGACAACACTCTAGGATTTAAAGAAAACATTTCCTCAGTTTTTTTCCGCAAAGAACTGAGGCATGAAATCACGTACAGTAACAACACACCACCATGACTTAGTACCAATTAAAACATTTTTATGTGAAAATCAGAGAGCCCCTTTCTTTTCTTTTTTAACTTTTATCATTGTGATTTGTATGAATATTTATGGAGCAAGTCGGTTTTCCATTCAATAATTCATACACATTTTGATTTGTCATATTGACAATCCTCACAATGTAATTAATATCTCTCTTCCCACTTACTCCCTGTATTTACCAACTCCAATTGTCCTTTATTTCTGCCTTATCTGGCCATTTAAGCTTTATCCCTGAGGAAATGCTGTCTTTTTTGATCTTGTAGAGTTGGTTGTTCTAATGAGTGCAAACTTCCCTGATGTTATTGATCACTTTATAGACCTGTCTCCTGTTTGATTGAAAGTTGAGCCATGGGGGTGAGTTAATCAGGGAGTTATTTAAAGCTGAAAAACGCTTTGGCACAGTATCAGTAGTAGAAATCAGTTATTTTGGCCCAGCATCCATTCTTTCTTCTCCTGATAATAAGCCAGTGGCTGTTGAGTTAATTCCAACTCACGATGGCTCCCTGTGTGCCCGAGGAGAACTGTGTTCTCAGTGGCAGACTTTTCAGAAGTAGTACAGAGGACCTTCCTTTTGTAGTGCATCCAGGGGACACAAGCCTCGTCCTTTGGTTCACAGAGGAGCGCATTCAGTATTTGCATCATCTAGGGATTCTTCTTCTATTAATAACACACCGATTTCCTCTTGAATACTGTGTAGACAGACTATACAGCAAAAACCACATGCCCTTTTCCTAGCTCAAGTTGTGATCTACCCTGCCTTAAGTTGCCGTCTCTCAATCTTTTTCTCTTTCCTTCTCTCTTATCAATTCTTTATTCTGGTCTTTTCTGAAGTTTTATTCTTCCCAAATGACATATAGCATAGCCTTCGAACCATTTTGTGTGTTATATTAGAAAAAGGCAGTTTCTGTTTAAAACTGTAAGTGGTGAAAATATTTTCTTCTTCCAAAAATCATGAAAAATAAAGAACCAATTGTGGAAAAGATTCTGGCTTTTAAAAGGCATTTTACTTTCATGTGACTATTTTACTGAAATAAAAAATGAAACATTAGATATGTAACTGGTTTGTTTTGCTACATCTTCAAAATTTCCTCTACCTGATTTTACCCACCAGGAAAGTTCTCTGTTCACGCAGGTATGCTCATCTAATGGGTGGTTAAAGCATGGCTCCAGGAGCGTCGTGTCACCTGGGCTCTCACGTAGACAAGGCATACAGGAGTGGCAATGCCACAAATGAGATCGCTCATGACTATGTTAAATATTACAGCTCCAGGCAGATAGATAGGAGAGAGTTGGATCTATATCATTCTCAAGGAATATTGTTGCTATTGGTTGCCATGGACTTGAATCTGACTCATGGCAACTTAGTAACAGAATGAAAGGCTACCCGGTTCGGGCCACCTGGATGATCACTGATGTACCTGAATTCATTTCTGTGGCATCCCGTCTCATTGAGGATTTTTCTCATTCTTGCTGAGCCTCTACTTCAAACAGGATCTTTTCTAGCCAATGATCTTTCTCGATGACTTGCCCAAATTAAGTGAAACAAAGTATTGTCAGTTTTGCTTCCAAGGAGTATTTTGATTGCATTTCTTCTGATATACCTTGGAGTGCTTTGTATTGTCTGCCCAAATCCTTTTTTATTGTCTAGCTTCTGTTTACAAAATCTATTGGAAAGGTTATAGCACGGGTCAGGCAAATCAGTCTTCAAAAGGACATCTTTGCTTTTTAAAACTTTAAAGAGTTCTTTTACATCAGATTTGCTCAGTGTGATACATCGTGTGATTTCCTGATTACTATTTCTATGAACATCAATTATTGATCCAAGTTGAATGAACTCATTGAAAACTTCAATTATATACATTTGTCAATACTTTGTTTATCAGTGCACAAGGAAGATTCATAATAAGTTACATAGTAGCACAAATCTAGAAGTGGACGGCAATGGAATACTTTCCTGATTTCCACACTGCCTGCAATTTCTTTCCAGGGCCTCTGACCCAGTAGTAAACGAACAGAGCCGTGCAACAATAAGAACTCTGACCATTGATGTTTATACATTACACATCAATGTATTCATTACACACAGGGAATATTTTTTTTCAGAGCACAGTTCAGACTTTGAGATACAGAGACTCTGGGAAATACACTCTGATAAAAGCTCTGGAAAGACTGTCATCAGAAACTCTCCCACCTCTCTCTTTTTCCTTCCCCTTCTCCTTCACAGCTTTATTAACATATAATTATCGTACCATACATTTCTATGGGTAAGCATATTTTTCAAAGTTGGAATCTTCTCTTCATTCTTGTGCTCATTACTATTAGCTCCCCACTCGCCCCGAGCCTCTCCAACCACAACACCAAGAACCTCTTCACCCAGCTTCTGTCTTTATAGATTACCCTAGTCTGGACTTCATATCAATGAAAGCGTGCACATCCCTCCCCTCACAACAGTAAAATCAATGACAGAATGAAGCACAGAAGAACGCAGAAAATAATAAATAACTAGAACACATTTAAGATGGGTGCAAGGGAGAACAAATGATAAGGTGTCATGTTGCACCCTAACTCCATCAGCTCTAATCTGCTTTTCAGTGCACTCTGTCTTCTGGCTAGGCTATCCCCATCGCCTGGTGTGAGTGTCAGGTACCACTATGTCATCAATAAAACCCTTAAGACGCTTCTAGTCGATGTTTACTTCCACTTGTATTTTGTTATGTTGCCCTAGGACATTCAGAGAGCTATAGCAAGTTAAATGTCTGAATAGATGTTAGTTGCCATAATAAACATTGTAATTTTAATCAGAGGGAAAATTGTTTGAGGTGGGGGATGGAGAGAAGGAAATTCAAAACTCTTAAAGTCATATTGGAATCAGGAAACCGAGGCTGGAAAACAAAATTTGTGGGTTTGACTCACACTCTGGTAGACCTCTGCTCAAATGTTAACTTCAATTAGCCCAGTAAAACATCATTAGTGAATCTTCTGAGTACTTCATGTATATCATCCCATTGACTAGAAATAACCATCCTATGAAAATGGTTGAAAGGAATAACTTGCTAAAGGGCATCCAATCAATGGAGCAATCAGGATCCAATCCCAGGCTGACTGAGTCCAAATCTTGAATTCTCTATCCTTATGCTACATGGCCTTACACAAAAAGTAATTTGGCTTCAGTTACATTTTTTTCCTCCTATTGAAACTCCATGGACTCTGCTGACATTTATTATCACAGAAATCTGAGGCCAGTCTGATTTTTGTTCTATTACAATTAATCTTGCCTTATATATTTGGTTTTGTTTCATTTTATTTTACTTTTGGCCTATATCACTGAATACTGTTTTTGGCTTCATAGTGCAAAATAGATTATCCATCTAGATGTGGATACATATTTTTCTAAATTTAAACTATACTGAGTCCTTTCAATCTATAAAGAGCGAGTTCTATTTTCCCCCAGCCCTAGGAATTTTATTCAGTTATAAATTTTCATCTTAATTATATTTCAGCTTTCTAGTCCCCCCCTCTCCTTTTACAATATCAGGGTGATTGCATCTACTCTCATTCTATTATCTATCATTTTATTCTCTATTATTTTCAACTAGATTTGATCAAACCTCTTAAGTCTGACATTAGGTATGATTTCCCTGTATATTAATGATCATTTTATTGTGTACTTTCAATCTCTGAATTCTTCTACACATTAAAAAATTTCCTTGATAACAATATATTTTCCCAAGCTTCTAATTTCTTCATCTTCACTTTATGTCTTTCAATTTTACCCTGACATCATTTAAAGTGGTTTCATTATCGTATTACTTTTAAATTAAATAGAAGAAAGGTAAAACTTCCTTCATTCTACCCAAACCACCATGGTTTCTAGTTTTTTCCTTAATATCTGTAGCAAATGATTTTCAAAGGTTTGTTTTTTCTTGATGATTCCTTTTTCATATTCTTCAGTACTTCTGTGTTTTAGTTGAGGATATATATATATATATATATATATACATATATACACAGCCTCATTTTAAATATGTAATATAATTATATATAATACATAATTTACATGTATGAATACATTTAAATATATAATATATGAAATTATATTATAACAAAATAAGTATGTTATATTATATATGATATAGTTATAAATAAATAAATTATACATGATATGTTAGAACATATAATATATAATTATATTTCATTTATATATTATATACTCACACATAAATTTATATATCACATAAAATATATTATACTATATGTTTTATAACTATATATATATATATATATAAAACATTTCCTTTACTAAGCTTCAGGTACACCACTTGTCTGGCAGTCTGCAGTACTGTGGAGGCTTGCATGTTACTATGATGCTGGTAGCCATGTCACTGGTGTTTCCAATACCAGTGTGAACAGATCTCAGAAGAGTTTCCAGAGTATGAATGGACTATAAAGAAGGATTAGGATGTCCACAGTAAAACTTATGGAGAGCAGCAGAACATTACCAGATACTGACAACTCACGAAGCAGAACACTGTCAGATAGAGTGTGAGAGATGATGTTGGAAGACATTCAAAACGTGACAGAGGAAGAGCTGCCTTCTCACAGTAGAATTGACCATAATGACATGGATGGAGTAAACCTGTTGGGACTTGCATTTTTGGATGAAGCATAACTCAAACTGAGAACGATATAACCTCTATTAATAATGATATGTGGAATGTACAAAGTATGAATCTAGGAAAATTGGAAATTGTGAAAAATGCAATAGACCACACAAAGATTGATTTTTTAGTCTTTAGGGAGCTGAAATGGGCTGGCTAATTTGAATCAAACAATCACATGGTTTACTGTGGCAGAAATGACAAATTCAGGAGGAATGATGTTGTATTCATCATCAAAAATGACATTTCAAGATCTCTAATGAAGTGTAATGTTGTCTGGGATTAGATAATGTGTATCTGAATGCAAGGAAATCTAGTCAATATAACTCTTATTCAAATTTACACAATAACCCCTAACGCTAGTGAGGAAGAAATCAAAGAATTCTCCCAATGTCTTCAGTTTGAAATTAATCAAACAGGCAACCAAGGTGCATTTACAATTATTGGTGATTGGAATGAAAACATTAGAAACAAAGAGGAAGAAACAATAGTTGGAAAATATGGCCTTGGTGATCCAAATAAAGTTAGAGTTTGATGATAGAATTTTGCAAAACCAATGCCTTCTTCATTGTTAATACCTCTTGTCAACACTATAAATGAAAACTATTCATATGTACTCCTCCAGATGGGATACACAGAAATCAAATTGATTTCATCTTTGAGAAGAGACAATGGAGACACTCAACATTATTAGCCAAACAAAGTTAGAGACTGACTGTGAGGAAGACCTTAAATTTCACGTATGAATTGAAGTTGAAGAAAATGAAAACAATTCCATGAGAGCCAACATATAACCTTAAGCATATTCTACCTCAATTTCAAAAATTATCTTAAGAATACATGTCACTCATTAAACACCACTGAGAGATCTGAGGAGCTGTGGGGTGAGATGAAGAACATCATACACAAAGAAGCAAAAGGTTATTTAAAAGACAGGAAGAAAGAAAAGATCAAAACTGATCCCAGAAGAGACTGTGAACCTTGCTCTCAATCATAGAGGAGCTGAAGTAAAAGAGCCTAACTGTCAAAGGCAGCGTGAGAAGAGAAAGTCAAGTATCATAGTGAGATGTGAAAAGATTAGTAGCTTCAAAATTGAACAGGGAAGACATGCTCGGTATATATCATGCTGAAAGAAATTAACAGAATACTCAAACATTGAGTTATAAACCCAAAAGACTCTTTTTTTCTTTAAAAAATAATTTTATTGGGAGCTCTTACAGATATCATGACATTCCGTAGTTCAATCACATCAAGCAGTATTGTACAATTGCTACCACAGTCAGTTTCAAACATTTTCCTTCTTCTTGAACTCCTTGATATCAGCTGCCCTTTATCCCCTCCCTTCCCCCTGCCTCCCCCCCACTCCCGAACCCCCTATTTATTTATTTATTTTGCTGCCTCTTACACCATCCAATATATCCATTTATGTATAATTTTGTTGTTTGCTCCCCTCAAGTGAGGTTACACAGAGATCAGTGCTATTGGCTGGCCCCCTTTCCCCCACTGCACAGAATATTGAACAATGTAGGAAGCTTCCAAAGAAGATGAAAGGAATACAGAGTCCAGATATCGGAAGGAATTGGTAGACATTCAACCATTTCATGAGAGCGTATGATCAAGATCTGATGGTACTAAAGGAAGAAGTGAAAGTGCCCAGAGGCATTCATGAAAAACAAAATTCCAGGAATTGACAGAATACCAATTGCAATATTTCAACATTCGAGTGAAGCACTGGAAGCACTTACTAGTCTATGCCAAGAAATTGGGAAGACAGCTACCTGGGCAAAGACCTGGAAAAGGCTTATATTTTTTCCAGTTCCAGAGAAAAGTATCCTGGCAGAATGTGAAATTATAGAATAATATTAATATCACATACATGTATATTTTTTACTGTAGATTATCCAACGATAGTAGCAGAATATTGATAGGAAGCTGCACAGTTTCAGGCAGAATTCAGAAGAGGACTTTGAACAAGGGATATCATTGCTGATGTTAGATGGATCTTGGCTCAAAGCAGAGGATAGAGAAATGTTTTTGTCTGTCTTACTGATTATGCGCAGGTATTCAGCTGTGTTATTTATAACCAACTCTGTACAGCACAGAGGAGAATGAGAATTCCAGTTTATGGTGCTCATGGAACCTATACGTGCACCAAGAGCTAGTTGTGCAACCAAAATGCGAGCTGAATGGTTTCAAATCAGGAAAGGTGTGTCTCCGGATTGTTTCTTTTCACCACATTTTAAAAATCAATTTATTGGGGCTCATGCAATTCATCACAATCCATAGATCAATTGTGTAAAGCACATCTATACATTTGTTGCCCTCATCATTCCCAAAATTCGCTTGCCTCTTGGGTTCCCGGAATCAGCTCATTTT
>NW_022104341.1:66214259-66222723 GCF_000313985.2 Echinops telfairi | reverse complement strand
ACTGTACATAGGAACGCTATGGGTGGGCAGTGTTTTGTTCTACTGTATATAGGAACGCTATGGGTGGGCAGTGTTTTGTTCTACTGTACATAGGATTGCTATGGGTGGGCAGTGTTTTGTTCTCCTTTACATAAGAACGCGTTGAGTGGATACCAATTGGAGGACACCTAACAACAGCAACACGCTCCAGTCTCTGGTCACACTCAGTGTCACCCTGCAAATATATCACACAGAGTTTTCCCTTGACCCTCGTGGACCCTGATCCCAGCTCCTTTAGGCTTCCAGTCAAAGTACAGTGTTTCAGCTCTTGTGCTCTGAGGTACTTACCTCGTAGCCAGGGTTTTGGTGATGGTGGGGTCGTTATCACAATTCTTGAGTATCAGACATCCTAAACTATGGAATATGCAGTAATTTATGCACTCTTTGCACACATAACCACCACGAGTCTCATGAGACTTCCGCTCTTTGTCTCAACTCACACTACTTTATTTCCAGAAATTATACCTAGCAGATGCAAACACCATTGCTAGGTCTTCCCCTACCCATAATCTTCATCTCAATTCTCTGCTCTGTTATTCCTAAGAGCTAACCTTTCTGAACATCTTAAAAAGGGCATGTGTGGGTAAGTACATATGTGGGCAGTATACACTTGTCTATCCTTGGAGTAGGGAGGGGGGAAAAGGCGTAGTAGGGAACAGTACAGAGGCTGCTACAGAAAGACACGCAAGTTTAATTTTTTGCTTAAGACTTGACGTCTTGAAGTAATGGAGAAGGTTATGATCTTCGACATTTCCTATAAGCAGGTCGAGGAATGCTTGAGACAGGCAAATCATGGATTTTCAAAAATTCCATTTACTCCTTAATTAATGAAAATACCTTCTAACTTTTAATCCTAGCACGCCTATTATTTTTAACTACTGGTATAATTTTTTGTCTATTTCTTTGTTCATAAGAATTTTAGTCAGGGTCTGTAAGGCAAAAGACACAAGACCAAAATTGAAAAAAACAGAACAAAAAAATCCTCCAAATATAAACGCCCAAGCCAAACACTCAGACAACATTAAACACTCAGAATGTGGACGTGCTGGACTTGGTTATGCTCGTCATCTGGAGGACACGGTCATGCTACCCTCTGAGCCTCTCACAGACTTCAATCAAAAGACGACACCTGCTACCTTTCTCCATCTTGCAAAAAGTCCACCTTAACCCCAGGGAACAGGTTTTAGATCTCCAAATTTGCTAGGCTTTCTGTTGCCTTTTTGTCTTGGTATGTACAGTTCCCTCATCGCTCTCCTAATTCAACGAAAAGTGAATGACTGTAAGTCCCACACAGTTCAGCTGAGACACAGATGAGAAGAGAGTGGAAGAGCTAGCAGCGTGGTCTCAGTACTAGATAGGGGTTGGATGCAGCGGTTCATAATCATAGCCAGGTGGCAAGCCGCTGCGACAAGGGGTTCAAGCAGACAGGTGATTGTGAGCACGGTGCAGGCATGGGGGCGTGTATCATTCTGTTGTGCACAGGGTTGTGATGGGTCAGAAGTGACTCAATGGCACAGAACTAACATCATTACAGCCACCTTCCAGAATTCTGTGACCCTGTATTTCAGCCGAGGAGTACAGAATCTATCACAAGGAGGAGACTGCTAGCCTTGTTGAACAAAGAAGATCCAAATTAAGTCCAACTTTCGAGCAATTTACTTAACACCTTTGAACTTCAGTTTACTCATCTGTCAAACGATTATTTAAAAAACGAACTTTTGGTGTTTGGGGATCATGGCATGCTGAAATCCATGCACAGCAGGCCAGGGCCTGGGGTGTGTTTGGTGTACAGTGAACCCTCGTTTATCGCGGTTAATTGGTTCTAGACCCTACCGTGATAAATGAAATTCCGCGAAGTAGGATTCCTTTTTTGTAAATCAGATATTTTCGTAGTTAGAGCATAGAGGATATGAAAAAACACCCTTTAGTCGCCATTACACTCGTATTACCCAATTTATTAAACGAAAAAGGGAAAATACAGTAAAACATTTTGGACGTTACAATTATCATTTATTATTTATTATATTATTTATGGCATCAAGCGTGTACAGTATGAGCCAATCAGTGGCAGTAATGACAGAGCATGCGCTGTTACGCAAAAAACGCGATACAGTGAAGCCGCGGAAGTCGAAGCGCGAAGTGGCGAGGGTTCACTGTACATGTATTAACTCCTTACCCCTTATAGTCAGAACTATTTTTACAATGCCATTTAATTAAGATGCTGAGTCTGGCTGTACACTGGTACAGATAGGAACTGGAAATACAGGGAATCCGGGACAGATGAGCCCTACAGGACCAGTGGTATGAGTGGCAAAACAGGGAGGGTACAGGGACAGTGGGTAGGAAAGAGGGAACCGATTACAAGGAACTATATGTGACCTCCTCCCTGGGGGATGGAAAACCGAAAAGTGGGTGAAGGGAGACATCGGACAGGGCAAGATATGACAAAATAACAATTTATAAATTATGAGGGGCATGAGGGAGCGGGGAGCAGGGAGAGAGGGGAAAAATGAGGACCTAATGCCGGAGGTTTAAGTGGAGAGGAAATGTTTTGAGAATGATGAGGGCAATGAATGTACAAATGTGCTTTACACAATTGATGTGTGTATGGATTGTGGTAAGAGTTGTATGAGCCCCTAATAAAATGATTTAAAAAAAATTGATGAAAACGTTAAAAAAAAAGATGCCGAGATAGTCATTGCAATGGAGCCTCTTTGTTTTCACCTTCGTACCCTTTTAATCCTAATTTATATTATGAGAAGCACAGCCCTCTCCTAAGACATAGAGCGTACGTTCTCAAATCCAGACATTTACCAGAGGAGATCAAGTAATTTGGAAACTTGCCAAGCTCCAAGGCCAGTGTGAAATCTACCTGATTCCAGAGGCCCTGCTGTCTTTTGCAGAGAGCAAGATTATTAGGGCGATAAACCAAAAAGCCACGCTCACTTCCATTGAAAGGATGCCGACTCACAGCGACCCTATAGAACAGGGTGGAGCTGCCCATGGAGATCTGAGACTAACCATTTACTGGCGGAAGGATTTCAATGATGCGTGAAAGCTGCCCCCAGTCCCTGAGCTTCTTTGGAGCCTACCTTCCTTAAAGGTCTTTCCTTTTGTATCCTCCTGGGGGTTGGAGGAAAGAGCCAGCTGTGCTGAATTCTTCAAATCCGGAAGTGTGCTCAGCATTGTTAAGAAGTGAATTATACCCAGTGACCCCCAATATCTGTTGGCATCCTAGCCCCGACCCCTGTGGATGTGATCCTCTTCGGAAATAGGCTTTTCTGTATTATTCTAATGAGGCTGTGACCCAAGTAGGGCGTGTCCTATTTCTGTTCACTTGCGTTTCAGGGAGCAGCCTAGACACAGGGATATGCAAACACAAACTAAGGAAGACAGACCACCCCACAAGACTTGGAAGCGAGGAACCCCAGAGATACAGAAGTTGAGAAAAGAATGTTCCCCCGGGGCCGCTAAAGAGAGACTTTCCCTAGAATTGGTGTTAATATCCAGCCTTCCAGCCTTCCAAACTGTGATGTGAGAAATCACACACACACACACACACACACACACACACACACACACACACACACACACCTGTGTCTTTTAAAGTCACCCATGGTGTGATAGTTCCATTACAGCAGCAGCAGGAAAATAAGACAAGCACCAAGTCCGAGGATTAATGGAAGGATTAATGGAGAGCTCGGAACTCGGGCCCTCTCTTCCAGTCCCCCGCCCAGCCGCCCTTCTCAGCTGCCTTTTGTAGGATTTACAGGGGAAGTGGCACAGTGCGGTAATTTAGAACCAGGACCCTGGAATCAGAAAATCCGCATTTGAATCCTGACTCTGCAAACGACTTAGACTTCATCCTTTCTCTACTTCTGTGCCTCAGTTTCCTACTATGAAAAATAATACCACCTTCCTCACAGAGCACTTGCAAGAACTAAAAATGCTAACTTTTACAAAACACTTAGCATACTGCTTGGAATAGACTAAGCACTGTATGAATGTTGCCTCATAATGGCAACAATTTTATCAACAACAATAGCATTTTTATTGTTAGACTATGCAGTCAGTGTAGATTATAGGATACTGGACGAGAGGAATGTAATTAATAAACTCTCAAAAGCCAGGTTTGGATGCTAAGGCCCAACCAACGGGCAGATCCACATCACAGCTCCTACAGCTTGCTGCCTAACAATTTTCCTATTCACATTACAAAGTAATTGCTGAATCAAACACCTCATGACTCCTTTATCTCCTAAAATCCTCTGGTTGTTCCTGAGATTAGCAAACCAGTCTTTTTCATCCTAATTGCACTCTCAATAAAGGGCCAGATGTGTATGCTAAGTCCTACTTGTGGCTGTGTCAATCTCCACTCTATTCAGGCAGCTTCCATAGCAGCTCTGTCACGTATTCCCTTCCCCAACACAATTGGGCTTCTGTGCATGTGTTTTATACTGGGTCTGAAGCATTTAATTTTGCCAACACAATTTTAGAGTATTAGTTTGCCTCCTGTTCTCTCTCTGCCCTCTTTAATTACCATTTATTGCAAAGTCACACAGAAACATTAAATGCTAATTCTGACTTATATGTTCCTGGCCAAGAGCAGGGATAATCATTCGCATCCAACAAACCTGAATTCATTTTGTATCAGAGTGATTCAGAGCAGAGATTTGAAATTGTAATCAAGTCTTACTCAAAATCGCCTTACCTTGGCATTCATTCACTAGCATCATTACTAATCGGTAGGCAAATGAGGGGGAGGGGGACAAAACAAAAACAAAATCCCAATGTTAAAAGAAAACACACAAAAAACCAAAGTTTGCAACAGGGTTTGCAAAATTGCTCCTCTCAACAAGCTTACAAAGTGACAGTTTCAGAAGGGAACTCAATTCATTTTATTTGGTTAGATGGGGCTAATCCCACATCACTGTAATCCCTCCTGATGTTTTATTGATTCTAAAGGACATTTAATCAGGAAGCAGCTCAGCACTAGAATCCTGCTAATTAGCAAGCAGCTACATACCAAATGGGTTCCCAATTGAACAGCAGATTAATGGACAATATGTACTAAAATAATGATTCACGTGTTCAGCTCCTAAAATATGTTTCTAAATTGCATCTTTAATCTCTTAAGGTTATAGGTTTGTACATAAAATCCTTAATGGAGTGGGTTTGATGCAAAGGAAAATTTAGCCAATCGCTATTTAAGAACAAAACAGGTTTATCTCTTCATAGTGAAATTCATCATTGGTTCTCATGGTTTTGATGCCCTTCAACACTCAAAGGTCAAAAACGGTGAATATAGAAACCAGTGAAACAGTGAGAGATTGTGAATATTTATATAATGATATGTAATCTCACCTCACGTACTTTCATTCACTCTGATTCTTCGACCTCAGATTTCTGGAATCTTAGTTTCAGAATTTTTAACTGACACATTTTTAACCAACACATATCTAATGAAGCTCTACTGTGTGCTCCGTATAATGTGAGCTTTGGTACTTTCTCCCTTCCACCCAACTCTGGATTGGCACTGTTTGTGACCCTCAATGCAGAACTCCAGGTTTCTACCCAGGGCTATGCTTTTTCATAGCTTACTTTCCCACCTTCATTACTTGTTCTCATTATCCTGTCCACTTGGACTTTTAGGGAAAGGAAATTTTCTGTCCAGTCCTGGTGATGGAAATCACTGATGAGGCTCAACTCCTTAATTTTATTTATTCATCAATTCGTTCTCCTCTTAATCTGTATCCTTCTCTATTTTCCTCTATTACTCTTTTAAAAGTTTTATTGATATACAATTCAAGGGGTTAAATATATCAAAAGAGAATTGTGCATTCATCACCACAATAATTTTAGACAATATTTTTCATTCTTCTTTTGTTTTGATTTTCATTCTTGTATCCACTATTAGATCACCATTTCCCCCACCCTTCCCTTTAAACCTTAACAAAGTACTCATCTAGAAGTTCATATCAAGGAAGTATTACAAAAAGAGATCCCAACAACAATAAAATAAAAAGCAAAACAGCTCATCCAAAAGAAAGCAGAAAATATATCCTTCTCCCGAAGCTGCAGATTGGGCCTCCACTCAAGTACTCCCTCAACACAAGAATACTTTCTTCTAGTAAATTGGCATTCTATGATGCTCACCTTCCCGACACAACCGCTGAAGACAAAGCAAATGTGGTGAAGAAAGCTGATGGTGCCCGGCTATCAAAAGATATAGCTTGTGGGGTTTTAAAAGCTTGAAGGTAAACAAGCGGCCATCTAGCTCAGAAGCAACAAAGCCCACATGGAACAACATATCAACCTGTGTGATCACGGGGTGTTGAACGGATCACTGAAGACAAATGGGTGCATAAGCAAATGTGGTGAAGAGAGCTGATGGTGCCCGGCTATCAAAAAGTATAGCGTCTGGGGTCTTAAAGGCTTGAAGGTAATTAAGCGGCCATCAAGCTCAGAAGCAACAAAGCCCACATGGAAGAAACACACCAGCCTATGCAACCACGAGGTGTTGAAGGGATCAGGTGTAAGGCATCATCAGAACAAAAAATCTTACCATAGTGAATGATGGGGGGAGTACGGAGTGGAGATCCAAAGCCCATTAGTAGGCCACTGGAGATCCCCTTGCAGAGGGGTCTCGGGGAGGAGATGAGCCAGTCAGGGTGCGATGTAACAATGATGAGAAATACAACTTTCCTCTAGTTCCTAAAGATTTCCTCCCTGCTCCCACTACCATGACTCGAATTCTATCTTGCAAGACTGGCTAGACCAGAGGAGGTACACTGGTACAGATAGGAACTGAAAATACAGGGAATCCAGGACGGATGAGCCCTATAGGACCAGTGGTGTGAGTGGCAAAACAGGGAGGGTAAAGGGAGAATGGGTAGGAAAGAGGGAACCGATTACATGGAACTGTGTGTGACCTCCTCCCTGGCGGACAGACAACCGAAAAGTGGATGAAGGGAGACGTCAGACAGGGCAAGATATGACAAAATACCCATTTATAAACTATCAAGGGCTCATGCGGGAGGGGGGAGCGGGGAGGGAGGGGAAAAATGAGGACCTAATGTGGGGGTTTAAATGGAGAGAAAATGTTTTGCAAAACGATGTACAAATGCGCTTTACACAATTGATGTGTGTATGGATTGGGATAACAGTTGTATGAGCCCCTAATAAAATGATTTTAAAAAATTATTACCTTTCCTATCTTTTATTATTATTAATTGGGGATTAATATATATCATATCATTCCATAGTTCAGTCACATCCAGAAGAATTGTACATTTGCTACCACAATTAGTTTCCAAATATTTCTTTTCTACGTGGACTCCTTGCTATCTTCTACCCTTCCCCCTGTCATACCACTGTATCCCCATAACCCTCCGAATCCCTTATTCTTATTATTATATACATTCATCTTCCTAGGCTTCACATACTGATGACCAAAGAAACATGTAACACAACTTCAAGAGGCTGGCTCCCAATGACCCAACCCCTCTGAGATGCCCCTATTATGTACAAACAAAAACCAAACCAAAAATACAGAAACGTTTAGAAACCAGATCCGGCCCACAATGTATTTTAGGGGGGTTTCTGTTGACCAAGTTTTAACTGTTCAGGTCAAATGTATGCCTTTGATCTACTTTACTCAACTTTCTAATGCCCTCTCTTTATGAACCACTTTCTTTCTATCCTTCAATGGTGGACAGAGGGAGTTCACCGGAGGCTTATTTCCTATGTAGTTCTACAAATGGATCTTGCCCTTCCGCTGTCATCTATAGTCCACTGCAAACTGGATCCTTTAAGATTCCAGACGCTATTTTACCTGATAGCTGGGGACCATCTATTTCTTTACCACATTTTGTTATTGCACACATATTTTCTGTGTTCCTTTCCTGAGGGCAAGTATGAAGCAGGACCATGATGTAAGAACTTATTGTTCTTTTAAACAAAATCATTTTATTGGGGGCTTGTACAACTCTTATCACAATCTATACATACATACATTGTGTGAAGCACATTTGTTGCCATCATCATTCTCAAAACATTTGCTTTCTGCTTGAGCCCTTAGTATCAGCTCCTCATTTTCCCCCTCCCCGTTTCCCCCTTCCTTGATAATTTACACGTTATTATTATTTTGTCATATCTTACATGGTCCGATGTCTCCCTTCATCCACTTTTAGGCTGTCCATCCCCCAGGGAGGAGGTTATATGTAGATCCTTGTAATCAGCTCCCCCTTTCCAACCCACCTTCCCAGTATCGCCATTCTCAGCACTGATCCTGAAGGGATAATCTGTCCTGGATTCCCTGTGTTTCCAGTTCCTATCTGTACCAGTGTACATCCTCTGGTCTAGGTGGATTTGTAAAGTAAAATTGGGATCATGACAGTGGGGGTGAGGAAGCATTTAAGAACTA
>NW_022104341.1:66201759-66213218 GCF_000313985.2 Echinops telfairi | reverse complement strand
ATTTTATCTATCTATCTATCTATCTATCTATCTATCTATCTATCTATCTATCTATCTATCTATCTATCTATCATCTATTACTTGGGCATTAACACAAATGTCATATCATTGCATCATTCAGTCATGTCAAGCAGAACTGTACCATACTTCCATAATCAGTTTCCAAGAATACGATTTCTTTTTGGGTCCTTTAACATTATCTTCCTTTTCCCCCCCGCCGCCCCCTCTCCTGCACTCACCTCAGCCCCGGCCTGACATTCTTCTTCTACTTGCTATCCCTATATGAACATAAGTCCTAGGTTTCATTTACTGAAAAATATTTCTTTATATGTAATATATATCTTTATATTTATACCATATGTAAATTTATATAAAATAAAAGTATAACTTTAAAATATATGTAGAAAACTTTAACCTTATTATATCTGTAGTAATCCACTTTCCAGTGCATTGTGTGAGGGCAGGGCTATTATATCTCTGGTTAGTGGACCAAGGGAATACCATATAAACAATCCATATGTGGCATCCGCCTGTGGATTTTGGCCTTTCACTGTCACCATCGCCTTCTGTAACCTGCATTTTAAATTCTAATAAAGTCCCCCTCTTCTGATAATGAATTTTATTATTAATAATCCTTTGATCACGCTAGTACTTGTGCTTCTTTCATGCAGACCTAGCTGACAACTTAGAAGGCTGCTTATTATAGGGCAAGCTTTTAAGACCCCACATGCTATTATTTCTGATAGCCGGGAACCATCTGATTTCTTCACCACATTTTTCTATAAACAAACAGCAAACAGAAAAACCCAAACTCACTGTTACCAAATCAATTTTGACTCATAGTGATTTTTAAAGGCAGGGTAGAACTTTCTCTGTCCAGGAGTAGAAAGCCTGTCTTTCTCCTAAGGAGCAGCTAGTGATTTCAGACTCTTGAACTTGATGTTAACAACCCAATGTATAAGCACTATAGAACCAATATATTCAGTGATCACTTCATGAGGACAAGTATCGAGCAGGACCACACCAGAAACATGAATTGTTCTTAGATTAAGGCTTTCAATTGAGTGCAAACTCAGAATCTATTGGTATATCTGTGATGTATATGTGTGTGTATATATATATTTTTTCCTGGTTCATTTCAGAACCAGCAAAATCAGTTTCTTGAGAGATAATAAAAATAATCTTCCTAGGACATTTGATAATTTTAATAATAATATCATTAATGAAGCAAATGGTATAAAATTTAAAGGCCATTTTAAAAAAGGAGGCCTGGTGGCTTAGTGATTACGTGTTGCACTGCTAACAACAAGGTCAGCAGTTTGAAGCACACAGGGGCAATTCTACCCTGTCCTCGAGGGTCCCTATGCATCTGCATTGCCTCGATGGCAGTGAGCTACTGAGAAAAAAAAATACACACATATAGGAAGGTTTGTAGACAAAAATACATGGAACATTCATTTATGCTATGTAAAATTTTATGTGACTGAATATTTTTTAAGGAAACAATGAGAGTTGGACACAAGGCAAAACTTACACTAATGCTCTTTCATATGGCCAAATATCTCTGCAAGACTGATATGTACATCATAAAAAGCAAAGATAATTTGAAAATGGCAATATATGGTAGTAGTAAGTTGCCAACTATTGTGTAACCTGAAAAGGAAGAGATATGAATCAAAATCCAATGACTCCCAAATCCACAAGCTTAGGAGAGCAGCATCTGCTTCTCATATGAGAGCATTTCAGCCTTAAGTCCAAAGAAGTATTTTAGTTTCCTTAATCTGCAACAGGTGTGTTTAAAGTAAAGACTTGGATATTTAGTGGATTTTCCGAATTGAATTCTTGTGGTGGGGTCTATGAAGAATGCAATTGTGAGAATATTTTGATACTCAACTCCCTAATTAATGTAAGTTCCATAATATTATTGAGCATCTACAATGCATTAGGCACTGCTATAGGTACATGGAGTGTATCAGTGAATAAAGACCCTGACACCTACTTGTCATGGAATTAGTTTATATGATCTATTAGTTTTTCTGATCTACCAGACCATGGCAGACAGTAGCAGTAAACATAATATACCCATAGATTAGAAGTACCTTAGAAGTTGATCAGTATGTGGAATAAAGCAAAACGAGAATAGGTTTAAGGGAAGGGTTTGGGTAGTTCACTTAAAGGCAAAACCAAACCCAAACCCTAGCACAAAACTTGACGACAACTCTGCAGCTGTCCAGAGCTGCCTCTCTCTTCTCTGCTACTGTGGATACAGGTTCCCCTCGTCTCCCTGAACTGTACTCTCGAGTCCGTTAACTCGGGTCTCTGTGCAGGTGTCTTCTTACTGGGCTGACAATTGGGAAAACTGTAGAACTCACTTCATCTGGTTACCTGTTCTCATGTATCACTGTTATGTGATGTCTGATACCCAATTGTTTAACATATTTGTCCATTTTCTTTGTTTAAGGTGAGAAGGTAAAGCTGGTTATGAATCATTCATAATGGTTGAAAAGTAAACATTTTTGTGTGCTCTTTCTCTATGGCCTGAAGATAATCAAGATTTAACTCCATCTTCAAAGTGTTGGTGTTGATTGATTCCTGTATCAAACTTCTATCATTCTCCTAAAGCCACAGCTCTATGTATGGTACCTTAATAGACTATGTGCACAAAAACTCAACTTACTTTATTTCATTTTGGTAACCCAAATCTTGATAGTTAAGCAATGTTTCCAGAAGACTCAAAGTCAAATATATCCCATGCTTCCCACAAATAGCTCTGACCTGTAAATGAGAAAGAAAGTTTCACAAGAATGAAATTGAGATTTGAATGTCTTCCCATAACTAAAACCTATATGGTTTGAGGCAGAATTAATATCAAGGAGTGCATTCTGTCATTAGGTTATCCTTTAAGACAAGAATGTCCAACAATATGATCACAATCAAGGAAATTTCACTTAATAGACACAGAAATGTAGTTTACTACATAGAGGCCACTGGTAATTAAAATGTTGATTTTAGCATCCTTCTCAACCATGAGATAGGTGGGCAAGAAGTAGGAATTCTTTTTTAAAAAAAATATGAATTCAAAAAAAAATATGAATTCTTTTTTTGTTGTTTTTTATTTGTCATTGTTGTTTTTTGACAATCATTTTATTGGGGGCTCTTACAGCTCTTATATAACAACCCATACAGTACATCAATTGTATCAAGCATATTTGTATATATGTTTCCATCACTATTTTATAAACATTTAGTTTCTATTTAAGCCCTTGTGATCAGCTCCTCATTCCCCCCCTCCCACCCCTCATTTGATTTCTTTTTTAAAAAATCGTTTTATTAGGGGCTCATATGACTCTTATTACAATCCATACATACATCAATTGTGTAAAGCACATTTGTAGATTCAATGCCCTCGTCATTCTCAAAACATTTGCTCTCCACTTAAGCCCCCGGCATCAGGTCCTCATTTTTTCTCCCTCCCTCCCCGCTCCCCCTTCCCTCCCCGCTCCCCCTTCCCTCATGAACCCTTGATAATTTATAAATTGTTTATTTTGTCATATCCAGTATATTATTATCTATAATACATTATAAGGTAAATCACAGAATGTTTTTGTGTTATTTACCTTTATTAACTAAACAACCCTATGGCGGGAGTGGGGTGTTAGTGAGACTAACATTACTATCTTCATTTTATGTAAAAGAAATAAAGAATTAGAGAGATTAAGTGACTTCATCAGTGTCCTATAGCAAATAAATGATGCAGATTATTCTAGAGATCAGTAAATATTCATTGGATGAATGAATAAAGCATCATTGTAGGTTCTCAAGTACTTCATATGTTTTAAGTCTGACTAATTCTCAGTTTGTTGGGTTGGTAATAATTAGATTTGGATATGTTGAACTTCTCAGGCTATGATAGGATGAGCTGTGTGTTAAGCAGTCTGGTTACACATGTAGACTTTTGAAGCAAAAAGACCTTATTTTGAACATCAGATCTACTGCCTGCCACTTGTGTGACTTTGGGACATCACTAAATTGTACTATGTCAAGTTAGTTTATACACAAAATGAGAATGCTGCTTTCTACTACCCAATATTCTGTGAATAGTAGTGCCCAGTTTTTAGCAGGTATTCAATTAATATGAGATAAAGAAGATCAATAAAGAAATGAAATAAAGAAAACAGTAACACAGAAAGAGGATAACGAAAGAAGTGCCTAACTTTAATTTAACGTTTGGACAATACTTAACAGTCGTATATAATATTACTATACCAAATAGGAGGAATATTATTTGGGGAGGAGTTTGGCACAGAGATGGTATAATGATAACCACAGTGTAGCTAGGCTCAGAATTGAAAGATAGTAGGTTAGAACACTAGCTACTCTCTGCAGGAAGAAGATGTGGCTTCCGTAAGCTTGCTTCCATAAAGATGACAGCTTTGGCGGGGGTGGAGGAACAGATGGCTGAGGACAGAGGTGGAGGCCAAGGCAACAGCCCCCACCAGCCCCGGCCCAGCCCTCACCGGGGGGCTCCCTGGAGCCCCCAGCCCAGCGTTTGCCCCGGACCAGCTGCCTCAAAACAACACCCTGGTGGCGCTGCCCATCGTAGCCAGCAAGAACATCCTCAGCTTTATGTCCGATGACGAAATTAGCCAGCTCCGCCTGGTCTGTGAAAGCATGGCCTTGGTTTGCCAGAGGAGGTTGAATCGGGGATTTCGGAAAGTGGAGAGGTACCATAACCTGTTCTTCGCCTCTCTGCCCCGAAGAATTCCGCACTCTGATTGACACGTGTCAAAAAGGCGGTGTGGGCATCTTTGAGGACTCTGAAATGTCCTTTGAGTTTTAAGGACAAAAAAAGTTGCAAGGAACAAGATCAGGGTGATAGGACGGAGGGGATGGGGGCTCTACGGGTAATCCTGTGTGTGTGTGTGTGTGTGTGTGTGTGTGTGTGTGTGTGTGATCCAAGTGAGCTTTGACAAATGATAGAAGACGTTCAGGTGTTACACAGGTACCCTCAGAGCACTTCACATCCACACATGAAAAACAGGCCAGAAAAAAAACGCACCCCAACCAAGGAGCAGCTGGGAAAGGAGCCCCCATGACATTCTTAAGGAGCCCTTTCTACCCGTTATCATGGTAGAAGAACAATTCCTCAGCACACCCGCCCTGGCCTTTTTCTTACCACTGAAGTTTTCGATTTTCTTGAAACTTCTGTGGTATAAGCCCCAGGATCATCCCATGTCCTTGGACAGGGAGGGATCTTATCAAAATGACCCGTTTTGGGAAGCCCCTAAAACAATCACCATTCACCTCAGCTGATCTCTCTGCCTTTACCTTTCTGCCTTGAATGTAACTGATCCAACCATTCCTCAGAAGCTGTGTTTGGGGTGGGGTGCCCTTTTTCCTTCTTTGGAGAACTTGTCTGCAGCCACCCACTAATCACAGAGACATGTTTGACCACATTTTGTTTGGGAAAAGCCCGTGCATGTATGAGCTAAAAAAGCAACCTTTTTGACATGCACTGTTCTGCATCAGGGACTCTTGCATTTCTGTGTATTTCTGGATTGAGGAGGAATGGTTGATCCTGAAATCAATCCCTCACTGATACCAAGGGCCTATTGTGTTATGTTAGAGATATTTTAGGATGTCTGGAACGGTTGCTGTAATATTGTTGACAAACAAAAAGGTACACTGTATACTTACAAACATTTCACTATCTGGTGTTAGAAATAAACTGTACTGTTCAATTTTGAATTGCAGACAGATTTAGGAATGAACCTCGTTTGTAATCTGGGGACCATATTTTTATGTATAAAAAAATCTGAAAAAGACAATTGTATTTATAACAGCATCAAAAGAATAAAATACTTAGGAACTAATAAAAGAGATATGAAAAAAATATTACAGCTCTGAAACCCTACGGCTCTACAATGTCCTACAGAGTTATTCTGAGTCCGAGTGGACTTGATGGTTTTGGACAGTAACTGGACAATTATCTTCTTTGTTGTAGGAATCGGACCTAATCTACATTTGAATTCTTCGTACATTACTAGGTATTGATTGGATAATAATGTCAGGAAAGCTAAAAAGGTGGATGGTGGTGGATTTTGAACTTGAAAGACGGATAAATGTTTTACAGAATATTAGTAGCCGAAAAATAATTTAAGCAAAGGAAAATAAAAACAAAATGTGCAAATAATGAAAGAAAGAACATGTTACTTTCTAAAAATTGCATATATTTATTTTGACATTACATACTCTTTAGTACTTGTATATACCCATCAGGGTGAGTGGCCATTATGTTTGTTTGTTGTGTTTCTCTACAAGATAACTGTTTGTTGAGGGCTTGTACTCTGTTTTATTCATTTTCTTACCACCATTACTACCCAGCACAGAGCTGAAATCAATAATGGTTGGACAGAAGCAGGACAGATCTGAAGCAGGCCAGAGACCCTTGAGCAGGCCAGAAATCTGCAGCAGGCTAGGGATCGGGAGCAGGCTAGAGATTCAGAGCAGAGCTCTTGACTTCTCCTGGCTGTTGATACTGAGTTGAGTCAGCTTCTGAGGACATCCTTAGTGGATGGCAGCATGGTGATCAATCTGCCCACCCTTGTATCCCTTTCCAACCCCAAACATCAGAATGAAAGCTCTGAGGGTGTGGGCACAGGGTGGGCTGGGGAGCTGAGAGGGCAAAAATACATACATACGTAAGGGTTATTTGGAGAGGAGGGAAGGGAGGGAAGAACGGGGAGCTAATTTTAAGGAGTGCAAGAAGAAAGAAAGTGTTTTGAAATGGATTGTGGCAGCAATGGTACAATACTGCTTGATGTGATTGAGCCATGAAATGTTATGACATTTGCAAGAGCTTCCAATAATTTTTTAATTTTTGTATAAATGAAGATATGGGTGAATGAGGGAGTGAATTAATGAGTGATTTGGAGTCACTGAATGGTGAGTCATATGAAAGGAGGCTGGCAAAAAATTCAGTGAGTAAGAGAAATATTGATCATATTAATGCCATTTTACTCCGTAAATAAAATTGAATTGTCCCCATGATTTGAACACATTGATATATTTCTTAAAAACAGTGTGAAAAGGTTATTCTAAAAACAGCGTACTTCCCCTGGCAACACTGAATTTTGCTTTAGGCTAACATGAGCAGCAGATTAGAAATAGTACATTAGGTTTCCTAGAAACAGATTGATTGATGGCTGCTAAAAAATGACTGCTGATCATTGTAGAGGATGAAATGAAAACATGTACAAGATATATCTAGCAATTTAGCATTATTCAGGATTGCTATTAAAATCTTTTGAGTTTAAATATTCATAATGACCTTTATTAAAAATATAATTATGAGTAGTTCCTTCTGTCTATAAATAAATGTTTTTCTAATTCTAAAGTAAATGGTAGCTATTATTGTAAAAATGACATGCAGTAAACAATTGTGATTAGGTGCTGTTTACTTGGTTCTGACTTATAGTGAGCCTAAGTACAACAGAATGAAGCTTGGCGGTCAAGTGGTTAAATGGTTTGTAATCCACTGGTCTGTGTGGGTAAAAGCTGTGGCAGTTTGATTCTAAAAAGATTACAGTATTGGAAACCCAATGGGGCAGTTCTACTTTGGCCTATAGTACCACTAAGAGTCAGAATCAACTCACTGACAATAGGAAGTGAATACCTGATTTCCAAAAAAATGCTCCTTATCAGAGTGGAGCAAAGACACTAACTGAGCTTCCTCCATTCCCACTTATACTTCCATATGCATTGTACCACATCACTATAGTTATACTACCTTGTCCAAGTATTAGAGATTGAGTTGTTTCCAACCTCTACCCCCACCCCAAATCTGAACCCATCTACTAGCAAATGTAATCTTGTTTGGATATAAAGTTATTTGATGATATAAACTGTTAAGTTAAGGAGGTCATACTGGACTAAGGTGGGCCTTACTCCGTTTTGAGTGGTGTCTTATGAAAGGGTTAAACTCAAATGGAGACAAAGGCACACAGAAAAAGATGTTATATGAAGTCACTTCTAAAAATAAGCTACACCCAGAAATACTTGGGGCTATCCAAAGCTGGCAAATACAAGGCTCTCTTAGACTAACAGAGAAAGCATGGTCCTACTGACTCCCTCAATTCGAGTTCCTAAGCTCCAGAACAGTGAGACAAAACATATTTTGTTCTTCACATGCATTGAATGATTATTATATCAAACATTAAAATAGACTAAGTTGATCAGAAATATGACTATGGTATTGGAGGTGGTAAGTGATTAAAATTAATAGAAGTAATTTTGTAATTTAGGTAAGAGTATATACCAGGGGTACCAAAAAAACAAAACAAACAAAACACGGATAAAGCTGCGCTGCACAAAGCTTTCATAGTACGTATTTTTCCCACTAGGCCAGCATAGAGCAACTCACTCTGAGCTAGTGCACACAGTGGCATTGCCTGGGAAGGTTCTCTCTGGTCACAGTGAATTTTTTCATAAAAGCAGTTTTGCTCAAACTTGTTTTTTTATAATGGCTGATTTTTTAAAAAAAAACATTTTATTTGGGGAAATGGCTGATTTTAGAGAACAGTGTGTGGCTTTGAATTTTTGTTTGCTGCTTGGAAAAAAATGCCACAGAAATTGTTGTGATGTTGAACACCGCTTACAAGGACAGTACTGTGGGAAAAACTCAAGTGTAACCAGTGGTTATTTTGTTTCAAAAAGGTGAAATGTTGATTGATGACAACTTCATCCTGGATGACGGTCAACTTCCCAAATGGATGAAATGTGACAGAATTCATGCATCTATGCTTGAAGATTGACGGCAGACCATTGAAGAGATGGGGAAGTCACCTGGACTATCTTGGAGCTGGGTTCAGCGGATTTTAATGACCGAAAAGACCAGATTTGTGGCAGATGGAGGACTGGTTTGCCATCATGACAAGGCAACTGCTTATGCAGCCATCTTAATGTGCCAGTTTGGGGCAAAAACAGCATGCCTCTCTTGCCCAGAGGGTCTGACTCACCTGACCTTGCTCCATGCAACTTCTTTTTGTTTCTGTGAATGCAGAGGGACATGAAAGGACAGCTATTTGACAATGCAGAAGAGGTGAAGAAAAAAAATGAGGGAGGTGTTGTCAGCTATCCAAACAAATGAGTTTGAAAAAATTTTTCCAAGAATGGAATCTCAGATTTGACAAAAGTATTAAGTATAATGGAGAGTACTTAAGAAGGTGATAAGGTTGTTTTGTAAAAAAAAAAAAATTAAATGCATAGATTTGAGGGGGTACCCCCTGACACATACAGTTAGGGAAGCAAATAAGTAAAAAGTTGAAGCCCGCAAAGCTGTAGAATATTTTACAACACTAGCTCACCAAGTAAACCACTATCATGGTTGGAGTCTTGCCACAAATTGCTGAGGTTATAATCAAGAATGAACCACGCAGATTAGTTAGTAAAAAGATGTCCTCCTGTTAGGAAGCTGTGTGCAAATGAAGCAAAGAATAAGGAGAGGTAGAGTCATCTGACTTCTAGTTATGCCTCCTGTGTGAAGGATCTGAGAATCGTTTGGGAGGGGTTGATGATATAAAAGGATCCTGAGTGGCTGAATGGTTAAGCATTTGGCTATAACCTAAAAGGTGAATAGTTTGGACTCACCAGCCCTGCTCATTGGCTCCAATGTCCCTTGGGCCTCAATTTGCCTCACCTTCTGGGGAATCAGAATTCTATTTTACATATAGATAAAACAACAAAAACATTTTACATAAGCCCAGCTCACTTGGATGGATATACCTACAAGGTTATTCTAATTTACTTTTTAAACCTCCTAAGGCACTTCTGTGAGAACGTTCATTATTGTCTTATTACAGTGATGTTTAGAGAAACCTTTTTTTCTTCTTCTTCTGGGCATGAATTTGTTGTTGGTCACAGTATTACCGGTAACCACTCAGTTACCGGAAATACTGTAACTTTGTTAATGTATTTCATTGTAGAATGATTTTTGTAAACACTTCTGTTATTATTTTTATAATGTAAGAAATATTGCATGGGCAATTTATAACTATATTTATCAAATAACGTTCAATAATTAAAATTAAAATGAACATTTATAAATATTCTGTAAGGCCTGGTATGTGGGAGGTCAATAGGATGGGTGAGCCAAACTTAGGGACACCACTCCTGAGCTCAAGAGGTAAAGAATATGCATTATGTATGAAAGGACTAAATTGAGCCTGCATGGTTGAAAACTTAGGTTCTACCCCAAACTCAAAAACTCACTCTCATCTAGTGGATTCTGACTCATTTTGCTGCTGGTGTTGTTTTAGGTGCCATAAGGTGAGTTCTGACTCAGAGCAACCCTATAAACAAGCAAGAAACACATCCTGGTCTTGCTCCATCCTCCGAATTGCTGTTTTTCTTCAGCCATAATTACTATTGTCCAGGAGCTTCTTCTCTTTCACTGCTCCTCTACTGTATCAAGCCTGGTGTCCTTTTCTAGAGATGGGTCTCTCTTGATAACATGTCCAAAGTACATGAGACCAAAATCTTGCCATGTTTGACTCTGAAGAGCGTTCTGGCTGTGCTTCTTCCAAGAAAGATTTGCTCATTCTTTGGATAGTCCATGGCACTCTCAATATTTTTCGCCAGCAGCATAATTCAAATTCATCAGCTCTTCTTCAGTCTTTCTTGTGGATCTCTAACTTTCACATCATACTAGCTTATTGGGTCCGGCACATCTTAGTCCTCAAAGTAACATTCTCATTTTCAACACTTTAAAGACGTCTTTTGTAGCTACTTTACCCAATGCCATGTGTCTTTGATCTCTTGACTGCTGTTTTTTCATAGTCTGTTCTTGGTCTGGAAGGTCTACTGAAACCTGTTAGCTTTGAGTGACTTGCGGTGACCCTGTTGGTATTTGAAATACTAGTGGCATAGCTTCCAACATCACAGCAACACAAAAGCAACCAAACTGTCAGACTGACTCATAGGGACTCAATAGGACAAGGTAGAACCACTCTTGTGGGATTTCCAAGATTTTAATTCTTTATGGGAGTAGAAAGCCTCATCTTTCTCCTGAAGAGTGGTTTGTGGTTTGGAACTGCTGACACTGTGGTTAGCAACCCAACACATAGCCCTATTAACTCTGCACCTAACTTTGGTAAAGGCCTGAGTAGTTAATAACATTTTTGCCTCAGCATCCCTGCCAGAAATTATCACTGCATCAAGCACAATAAATGGAACAGTAAGTATCTTGGACAAACCATGACAGATACTGGATGTATTTCTGAATTGGTCTGTGTATGTGGTCAAAAGTACTTTAAGACTCTACTGATTTAACAAGGATCTGCAAAATCCTCTGAAACAGTGACTATTGGAATGGACACCCCACTTCTGCTCTCTGGGGAGAGGACACATGGGTTTCAAGAGAAACTCCAAATGGTCTATGATGTGTGCTACCTCCGCCTCCC
>NW_022104341.1:66099704-66201659 GCF_000313985.2 Echinops telfairi | reverse complement strand
TCACACACACACACACCTCAAAGATATTAAGAACTTTGGTCTAAAGGAAGTACCCTTCCAGCTCAGCTGTGGCTTTTCTCTCATTCACTCTGAAGTCCTGTGTCCAGGAGCAAGGACGTTGGGGCATGACAGTTGCTGCTTCTCTATCCAATGTCCCTTGGGCCTCAATTTGCCTCACTTTCTGGGGAATCAGAATTCTATTTTACATGCCTCCCAGAACTATAATATACTTAGAGTGAATTCCAGATGTCTTAAGAGATGCCAGATGCCTCAAAAAAGGCAGACCAACTTCAAGGAAAATGTGTCCCATTTCCTTGGACATGAACCACAAAGTTAAGCTTTTGGGACAAGCTATAAGGGGAAGAACCTTCAAGGTCTCCTCAGATAGGTTGGTGTGCCCATGATTTCACTCTGGAAAAGATCTTATTTCCATAGGCTATTGGGAGAGAAAAAAACTCACTAGATAATTAAATTTTTTAAAAAGAAAAGAAAGTAATAATTGTCAAGTGCCTTATGTCGGATATTGTGCTAGGTGCTTTCATATAATTATCTAATTCAATCCTTGCAAAAGCAACAGCAGGTAGATATTTTGAACCTAGTTTTTCCAGATGAAAAGTCTAAGACTCAAGAGTTGAAGTAAAAATATTCTAATTTTCATGTCCTTTATATAGCATTCTACAAATATCATAGAACATTTAAGCCTCATAAATGGTGTTGTATGGTTTTTGAAATGCTAATTCTTGGTCTGTCTCTACTCTTCTCATGAACCCAGTAAAAGCCACTCGTAATAATGGACTACTCGCTTGTATTGATTGCCCTACCTCTCTTTCTAGGAAAGCATGATTGCACATGTGACGTGCATACATACAATAACACGGCTTTGCATTGCACAGTGGCCTTGTAAACAAAAATGCTAAGAAAGCTACTTTTGCTCTAGAATAAAAGCCCACTTTCGTACATCTCATCCTTGCTTTCTTAGTAACATATTCCTTACTCTTCTAAATTCTCTGACCACAAGTCCAATCCTATCTACCTGGACAAAAGGTATCTTCTAATTTTTCCTATAGAATATATTTCTTTTCATGATTTCCATTCCTTTTTACTCTGCTGGAATTTGAATTTTTCTATACTGGATTGAACGGATTTTCCAGATATCTTCTACCTGAATGGAGTTCTAAAACTGGCTCTCAATTTCCAGTACTTCATTGGCTTTGAATTCTATGTGGTGTTTGGGTGACTCAATGTAACCTCTCTCAGGCTCCAGTGTTTCGTTTTTGTCATTGTTGTTTGTTTCTCATTTGTCAAATGGGAATGGTACTTCCTACCTATATTTTGTGGTAGCTTGTAAGTATTAATTTTGCAAGAATTAAATGAAATAATTTAAGGAAAGTATTTAACACAGTGGTTGACAGATTGAAACAGCCAAGTAAAAAGAGATAGTGGTGAAATAATTTTAATGGAGTTGTGTTAATAGTGGTAATTATTATTTAACCTGTATGTGAAGTAGCCTTAGTGTTCCAGTAGATCTGGTGAAAGAACATACATGAATTAACATGCCTCTGAAGTCTCATTCATGAGACCTGTTTACACTGACAATATTCTATGAGCAGTAAATGTATCAATCCTTAAATGGTCTTATTAAATATTGGAGTAGTAGTTGTAAAATGTGAAAGTTGTAAAATTTGCTTTGAGAAAATATTTGTTTTATGTTGTGAAATATAATTAGGGTACTTAATATTCTCAACTGCTGACATAAAATATAATTGAACATAAATGATTGTGGCACTAGTTTTGTACAATTCACAGTTCCCTTTTTACATTGTTTTGCTTCTCTACAATACCAAAAAGAAACAATTGTATCATATAATTGATATGTTGAATAGATATCACCCCTTTTTCTTATGTCTATAGGTTCAATACTCTGAACTAACTTTTTAGAGATGAGCAAATCTGAGATCTAACTTTGGGTACCTTCGGAGGAGGGAGGCATCCTGAGAATGATCGATCTTCTTTTCGAAAACTCAAATTGAGGTTGTCTATGTTGAACTTGCAATTGATTGTCCTTAGAGCCATCTTCAAAATCTCTAACAAGCTCTTGTTCACTTTTGACTGTGAATTTGAGTTTTGGAGTGAAGTGCTGATTGGATGAGAGAGAAAGTCTATCAAAAAATAATTTACACAAGGAAACTATGCATCACCTCTGTCCCACCCCGTGACTTGAAAATCCATCAAATAAGGTTTCTTTCTACAACTCTGTAACCTGGTCAGGAGATTGAATATGGATATTTTGTAGACTAACTGGGCTGTTCCATTCTAGTAGAACAATTATCACTTCTCCAGGAGGCACCAGCCAATGATGAGATTCAACCGACACCTCCTTTTTTTGGTGAAGTTTGGCAAAGCGGTTGTTGAAATGGCTGTTGTAATTAGGGTTATCTCTAAGGCGGGAAGCTGCACAGCTCCCCAATGTGGAGATCACAAATTTATATTCCTTACTCTTTTTCAAACTTTGTTCTGTACAACAGCGCATTCTAAGTGGCCATGGTAATTTTCATTCTGTCCCTAGGTATAAAAATTAGATGAAACTATATTTATCATATACATTTATTCATTCCATAAACTCATTATACTTTTGATGAAATACTAATTTTTATTCCCTTGCATTTGTTACTTCAGTAACCAATCATAGCATATAAAGAGAAAAGAATATCAAGCAATCAGAGGGTAACAGGCTGTCATTCATTTCAGCATTTTGCTACCTCTCAAATTCCTAAGCGATATTATGAGTGAATTATACAATTCTTGAAACTGTGCAAATAGCTAGAAATGTTGTCAGAATAATTGCTATAAGTTCAGTAGAAACAGAAAGGGGTTTTTCAAAGATAAACATAGTATGTTCAGAGAAGTTGCCTGTTTCTAATATATCAAATATAATAATTGATTGGCTTACCTCTAAAGGAATGGGATCCTACTCCTACAGTGAAAAGATTGTTAAGGTTAACTTACACAGCCAATGATGTTTGGATAAAGCAAAGAATAATGCACTTGAGGATGCAATCAAGAAGTAATGTGGAAATACCTTAAATATGAATTTTATTGTTTTATCAGGTATTATTTAATATTTTAATTACTGTTTTAAAACCTTATTAAAACATAATTTAGTTTTGTGTACCTCTACTACTATTCTTAATTAAGTACTAACTCTAGTAAATAATAAACTGCCTTTTCTTATATATACTTTTATACTTAAAATGGTCTTTAGGGCAGCAAACCTGTTGTTAAATTATTTGAATCCCACCACTGGCACCAACAAGTTTGTCTACAACTGATCAAAACTGATAATTCATCTTGATAGGTCTTGATTTTCAGGTTAAGAGGAAAATTAGGAATGATTGTATTATCTTTTTTTTGTTATCTGCTTGATTTCATTTTCTTAAGTTGAGACAATTCCTGATTCCACCCACTGCCGTAGCGTTAATTCATAGTCATAGCAACCCCTATAGGGCGGAGCTGGACTGCTCTTTAGGATTCCTAAGATTATAATCTTTACAGGTGCAGAGAACTTCATTTGCCCCAACAGAGCAATTCTGTGGTGGCCTTTCAATTAACAGCCCAATGCTTCTCCCATTGCACTACCAGGTAATGTCTGATAGTTACCCAAATTTCCATACTTTATTCATTGTCATAAAGTCAAGTAAATCCTATCAGACCTCTATAACCAAAGACTCTATATTGGTGGAAGTCCTGATGATTTTCTTCTCTTTATAAAATCAAAAGTGTTCTGGAAACAATTATTCACTTGCACTCTGGTATGCAAATAAGCATAATTATTAAGATCCTTTATATGGCAGATGTACTTTAAGCAAAAAACTTAAAAATCACTGCCATGGACTCGAGGCACCTCATAGTGACCCCAGAGAACTGCTCCCGTGGGTTTCTGGGACTGCAGTTCGTTATGGGAGTAGAAGCCTGTTGTTCTCCCACAGAGCAGCTGTTGGTTTCGAACTGCATATTTTGCAGTTAGCAGCCCAACACGTAACCATTACACCACCAGGACTCCTTGTACTTTAAATAGCAGGAGAAAAACAACAGAACCATGTGTTACAACAATTTAACGACTTATCTTGAAATATTGACTCTTTGAACTTTCAAATGAATGTATTTTTTCCCTCCAGATACTCCTGAAATTCCTCTCTGTAAAGCTTTGTCTGATTTCTGCCGTCTCCACTTAAATGTCAACCTTCTGGAACATCCTTCAACATCTATCTAAAACCAGTTTCTTTTCTGTGGCTTGTTGGTAAACCTTTTACAACCAACTCTCCTAGAAAACACCCCGATTTATAGCATCACCAATTTTATTGATGAAAATAATTTCACTATGATCCATCTTAAGCTACCAATGTTACATTTCAAGCTACCAGGCTCCAGGATAGCACATCTTGATGTACTCTTTCACACAACTTTTCTTTGTTAATAAGTCTCCTTCAATTGTAACTGCTTAATTTTATTGTTTACTGTTTAAAGTCTGACTTTTCTCATAGATTACTCTGATAAATATGGATTATATGTGTTTTTTTTCTTATGTTTTCCAAGGAGGCATGTGCAGTACCTGGAATTGTTCATTTTGGTGACCCTATAAAGAAATCTTTTGAGTAGCTATGATGGTGCAGTGGTTACACATTGGGTTGCTATCGGCAAGGTCAGCAGGTCAAAACCATGAGCCATTTCACAGGAGAAAGACAGGGCTTTGTACTCCCACAAAAAGAGTTACAGTCTTGGAAACTCTCGGGGACATCCATGAAAAAGGCAAAGCTTCCTGCTCTCAATTCCATTGTGACTCCTAGAGTTCCTATAGGACAGGGTAGAACTGCCCTTGTGGGAGTAACTCTTTATGGGAGTAGAAAGCTTCATTTTTCTCCCATGGATTAGCCCTTGGTTTTGAACTGCTGTCTTTTTTGGTTAGCAGCCCAAACACATAACTACTATGCCACAAGGGCCCCTCCTGCCACCAGGAAAAAAGGAAAAGGTCATTAAAAAATACAGGAAAGAAAGGAAAGATCACAGATGATGTCAAAAGAACTCTGAAACTTGCTCTTGATCATAGAGTAGCTAAGGTACATGGAAGAAATGATGATGTAAAAGAGATAAACAGAAAATATCAAGATACAGTTTGAAAAGACAAAGTGAAACATTATAATGAAATGGGCAAAAATCTAAAGTTAGTAAGCTAAAATGGAAGAACATTCTCAGCATATCTTAAAGTGAAAGAAGTAAAGAAAGAAATCAAGTCTCAAGTGGCAATACTTAAAGATTCTATGGACAAAATTTTGAGTGATGCAGGAAGCATCCAAACAAGATGGAAAAAATTCAGAGTGCCATCATACCAAAAGAACTAGTTGACATTCATCCCTTTCAAAGGATCAAGAATCCATGGTACTGAAGGAAGAAGACCAAGCTACATTGAAGGCATTAGCCAAAAACAAGGCTTCAAGAATTAATGGAATGCCAAAAACTCTGGAAGACAACTACTTGGCCAACTGACTGGAACAGATTCCTATTTGCACCCAGGCTGAAGAAAGGTGCCCCAAGAGAGTGCACAAAGTAAAGAACAATGTCATTAATATCACACAAAAGTGAACTTTAATGATGATCATCTAACGATGTTTGTAACAGTACTGACAGGGAAACTCAGGCTGGATTCTGAAGTGGATGTGGAACAAGCAGGGGTATCCTTGCTGATGTCAGCTCGGTCTTCGCTGAAAGCAGAGAACAGCAGAAAGGTAAAGGCAGGGTGAAGAAGAGGCTGTATGAGCAGAAGAAAGAAAAACTACATGGTTTAGAATCAGGAGAGGGGTGTGGCAGGGTTGAATCCTCTCACCATACTCATTTAATCTGTATACTGAGCAAGTAATCAGAGGAGCAGGATTGAATGAAGAAGAATGCAGCATCAGGACTGGAGGAAAGCTCGTCAACAACCGATGATAGGCTGGTGACACACCTTGCTTGCTAAAAGTGAAGAGATTTTGACACACTTTCTCATGAAGATCAAGGATTATAACCTTTAGTGTAAATTACACCTTACTGTAATGCAAGAAAACAAAAATCCTCACAGCTGTACTAATACATAATATCATGATAAATAGAGAAAAGTTTGAAGTTGTCAAGAATTTCATCTCAGTTGGATCCACAATCAATGTCCATGGAAGCAGTAGTCAAGAGATCAGAGACATATTGCTTTGGGTAAATGTGTTGCACACGGTTTACCCACTCTTTAAAGTGCTGGAAATAAGGATGTTACTTTGAGGACTATGGTATGCCTGACACAAATAATGGTATTTTCAATGACCTTGTATGCTTGTGAATACTGACATTTATTCAGGAAGACCAAAGAAGAATGGATGCATGGTGCTGGTGAGAAATATTGAAAGTACCAAGACTGCCAGAAGAACAAATAGATGTGTCTTGGAAGAGGTATAGACAAAATTGCCCCTTAAAAACAAGGATGACAAGACTTCATGCCATGTACTTTGGACATATTATCAAGAGAGGCCAGTTCCTGGAGAAAGACATCATACTTGGCAGAAGGGCAATGACGAGAGGAAGACCCTTGACTACAACAATGAGCTCAAATATAACAAACATGGGGATGGAGCAGGACCAGAAAGAGTTTCACTCTGTTTTACATAGGGTTGCTCTTAGTAGGAAACCACTCGATAAGAACCAGTCGGCACCTAACAGCAATAATATATGTGTCAAAATAGAACTGTTCCCGTTGGGTTTCAATGGCTGGTTTTTAAAATAGAACTCTGGGTCTTTCTCTGAAGGCACCTCTGGGTGGACTTCTGATCTTTTGGCTAATAACTGAGTGGGTTAACTGTTACCAGTATGTGTGGCTTCACCCACCCATAGCCAATAATTTGATTGGCTTCTTGTAATTCTAGAGGATACATTGGAATTGGTCCCTAAGGTTTCTGAGAGTTGAAATTGACTTGATGGCAAAAAATCATATTGTGATTGAGGGGGAGTGTGGAGTGGAGACACAAAGCCCATCTGTAGGCAATGGGCATCCCCTTACAGAAGGGTTGCGGGGAGATGAGCCAGTCAGGGTATAGTATAGCAATGATGAAACATACAATGCTCCTCTAGTTCCTTAATACTCCATTCCCTGGCCCCTTCCCCCCCCACATTTACGATCCCAATTCTACCTTACAAATCCGGCTAGACCAGAAGATATACACTGGTACAGATAAGAACTGGAAACACAGGGAATCCAGGGCAGATAAACCCCTCAGGACCAATAATGAAAGTAGTGATACCAGGAGGGTAAGGGTAAGGTAGGGTAGAAAGGGGAACCAATCACAGGCATCTACATATAACCCCCCCACCCAACAGAAAAGTGGGTGAAGAGAGATGTCAGACAGTGTAAGACATGACAAAATAATAATAATTTATAAATTATCAAGGGTTCATGAGGAAGGGGAGGTGGTGAGGGAGGGGGAACATGAGGAGCTGATACCAAAGGCTCAAGTAGAAAGAAAATCGTTTGAGAATGATGATGGTAACAAATGTACAGTGTGCTTGACACAATGGATGTATGTATGGATTGTGATGAGTGTATGAGCCCAATAAAATGCTTTAAAAAAAGAAAGAAAGAAACTGACTTGATGGCAATGAGTTTGGTGTTGAGACTCTGGATGGGGGCATTTTGGCAGGTTCATATTTCTCCTGTGGAATTGCTGCTGGATACGAACTGCTTACCATTTGATTAGCAGCCAATTAGTAGTTCATGGTGCCACCAGAGACTCCAATGGCTCATTGACTGTAAAAAAAATGCACCATACTAGTTTCAGGTGTTATAAGGGAAACCTACGGTGGTCACGAGTTTGAATTGACTCTACCAGAAACTGGCTATAACTTTTACTAAGGGTCATACTGTATTTTTCCTTAATTTTGTGACTCGCTGTAGCTTTGACCAAAAAGTATACTATTCAGAACTACTTAATGTATAATGCTTTCCAAAAGTTTGATATAGGATGGGAATAGTGGATATTTGTCTTTGTCTGGGTCGCCCAGATTCTCTACCTCTTTTTCTTTTCTTAGGAAATTATCCAGCCCACTGGGCAGAGTAAAACCTTCACTCCAGAGCAAATGCTAGCTATCCGCTTTATTAGCCTTACTTTTCTGCCAAGGAACATGCCCCTATGCCTGCCAATCATCTGTCTCTGGACCAGATTTGAAGCCGCTGGTTTCCTTCTGCTTTTCTTGCAACACAAGTTTCTGGGGGTCAGCATCCACCCAGGGTTCGACTTTCGGCTCAGAACACTGAGCACTGGCTTGGCATGTGTTACACGGAACCTATTTACTGCAGCTGGTGGGGTCTTTTAGAAGGCCTGCTGCAAGAGTTTATTCCATCTGGTCCAACTTAGATGATGAGGCCTGTTGCCACCCCTACTGCCAGTGGCGATGCTGGAACCTTTTTAAATACATCACAGAGCTGTCCCATTAAAGGCTCTACCTGAAAAAGCAGAAGGAGGGCATTTTTCCTGAGTAGCATATTAAGTAACAGAACGTCTGGATTCCTGACAGACTATCAATGCTGCACTTCTACAAATTCATATCTGGTTCAAATAAAGCAATAATATCTCTGATGAGCTCAAAATTGTCTCAGTATGTACCTTGTTTTGATGTTGTTGTGGTTGTTGTTAAAGAACAGATATCTAGACATACGTGAAGTTACACAAGCTCTACTATATCACTGAGGTATGGATTACATGAAGACATATGTTCATGCATCTGCCATGGGCCAGGAACTATGCTAGAACTGTGTTACAGAGTTGTCCAGGAAAGATGCCCTTCTTAATCTCAAATGTCAAGTAAATAATTACAAGTTCAATGACTATCTGAAAGGAAAAAAATGAGTTTAAATTCCAAAGATACTTAAGCTAGGGGAGGGCACAGGAAAGGCCTAGTGTCTTGGACTCATAAGACCAATATCTGCCAAAGAGTGACCATGTGTTCTAGTGTATATACCACCAACTCTCAGGTCCACAATGTCTTGGACTGTAGTATATGAAAGCTGGTGCTGGCTATTAAAACATTCTAGAGTTAATGACTTCCAAGACAGTTGCTTCCACAATGATATTTAACCAGCATACCCCCCTGGCAGTATCATTTTCTGTGGACTATGAGATGAAGGGGGGTTCTGGGACTTGCCAATCTCTAGATTCACTATGTCTAGCAAAGTGTGCCTAGGTAAGCAACAGGTATTTACTGTTTCATGAGTAAAATATCACAATAAAAAGGGAATAGAGTACACTCTAGAAAGGAATCAAGTCCAACTCTTGGTTCAGGGACATTTTAATAGAAAATTCTATCTATTTCCTAAGAGCAGGTATTTAACTCCAATGCCATGTGACGTCACTATTTATAATTGGGAAGACATTCTTCTGGCCTATTGAAATCACGTGGTGCACTGCACTGAGAATGAGAACTTGAAGATGAATAGCGTTGCATCATCATCAGAAAAGATCAGTTCAAGATTTATCTGGAAGTGTAATGCTATCAGTGACAGGATCATGTCCATCTGCCTACAAGGAAGAACATGTGCTATGACTGATATTCAAATTTATACACAAACCACTAATGCCAAAGATGAAGAAAAGTTTACCAACGTTTGCAGTCTTAAATTGATCAAACATTTGATTGAGAAGCATTTCTAATTACTGGGGAGTGGAATACAAAAGTTGGAAACAACAAGGAGGATCAGCAGTTGAAAAATATGGTCTTGATAGAAAAGACATGAGAAATTTCATGACCAATTTTTGCAAGACCAATGATTTATTCATGCCAAATATCTTTTTTAACAGTACAAATGGTAGCTATACATGTGGAACTCACTATATAAATAGATCAACTTGAATACATCTGTGGAAAGACACAATGGAGAAGCTCACTGGCATCAGCCAGAACACGAAATGGTTGCAGAACCGACCACCAGTAGTTCATATGCACGTTCATGTTGAAACCAAGTCCACGAAAGCCAAGGCACAAGCTTGAACATCTCTTAATTGAACTTAGAAATCCTCCCCAAAATAACCTTCACTCACGGAAGACTAATGACTGAAGAACAGAGGAGTTATGGGATGACATCAAGAACATCATATATGAAGAAAGCAAAATATCATTATAAAGACAGGGAAGAAACAAAATGGAAGAAATTCTGAAGGAACAGAGTTGAACAGAAGATTTCAAAGGGCATGCTGTTGAGGAAATAAAACAAAGTGTTATAAAGAAATATGTAAATACCTGGACTTAGAAAACCGAAAAGAAGAATATTTTGACACATCTCAGCTGAAGAAAATTTCAAGACTCAAGCTGAAATATTATTCTATGGGCAAAATATTGAACAACACAGGAAGCACAAAAAAGATGGTAAGTGTGATAGGTAGGTTTATTGTGCCAACCTGGCCAATGAACACATGTGGGATTAATTGAAGGGTGGAGAGATAAATGGCTCAGCGAGCCTCGCCTCTCTTGTCTTTTGCTCTTTCATCATTGGACAAGTGTGCAAGTCCCTTGCTTGTTCTGTGCCTCAATTTGCAAGCTACACTACCTGTGAGACTGTGTCGCTGTAACTTGAGGTTCTTTCAAGACCTGCTTCTCGACACTATTGGAACTTACATCTCTTGAGCTGGGGACTGTCGGACCCTGTCATCTGGCTGACTTTTGGTGACCTGCCTTGCTGTTTGCTGCCTGTGCCCGGATAGCCCGAATTACTCTACAGAGGACTACTCGGCGGCCTCAAGACTTGAAGGAATGCCAGTGTCTCACAGCTGTCTCACAGGAGTGAGTTGCACTTAGCCATTTTTACTGCTTTATAGATTAATTAACTGTTTATTTCTTATGTTATATATCTATCTATATGAATATATATGAAATTATTAGCATTCTGGTTTTGTTTCTCTAGAGAACCCTGTCTAACATGGAAAGAATACAACGATTCATTGTACCAGAAATAATTGACTGAAATTCAACCATTTCAGTAGGTAGCCTATGATAAAGAACAGGCGGTATTGAAGGAAGAAGTCCAACCTGTACTGAAAGCATTAGCGCAAAATAAAGTTCCATAAATTAATGAAATACCAATTGAGATGTTTTAACAAACAGATGCAGCCTGTGAAGCCCCCACTCATAAATGTCAAGATATTTGGAAGACTGTTACCTGACTAATGGGAACTGATTCATATTTATGATCTTTTCAAAGAAAGGGGATAAAAAATGAGAGAATTTTCAAGCAATACCCTTACTGTCACAACTAAAATTTTTGCTATAGATAATTCAAAAAATAATTGTAACAGTACTTCAAAAGGAAATTGACAGAAATTCAAGCCAAATGCAGAAAACCTGGAAATCTTACCAGAAAGCAGAGAATACCAGAAAGATGCTTACTCTGTGTAAAGATTTGACTATGTAGATTATAAAAAATATGGTTAGCATTGAGAAGAATAAGAATTCCAGAGCATGTAATTTTGCTCATGTGGAACTTGCATATAGACCAAGAAACAGACATTCAATTAGAATATAAAAAAAAAGAATGTTTTAAAATTTTAAAAAGTGTGGGTCAAGGTTATATCCTTTAATTGTACTTCATCAACCTGTGTGCTGAATAAATAACCCAAGAAGCTGGATTATATGAAGAAGAATAAGGCACCAGCATTGGAAGAAGACTCATTAACTATCTGCAATATGCAGACGACATGACCTTGCTGGCTGAAAGCACAGAGCACTTGAAGCATTCTCTGATGAAGACCCAACACTAGAGCCTTCGGTATGGATTACACTGCAACATAAGAAAAATAGTAAATCTTTACAATTGGGCCAAAATGCAAGTTCATGCTAAATGGAGAAAATGTTAAAGTTGTAAAGGAGTTAGTTTTACATGGTTCCATAATAAAAATTCAAAGGAGTAGAAGCCAAGAAGTAAAACACAAATTACATTTGACAAATCCACTATACATATATATATATATTTAAAAACCTCCTTAGAGTTTTAAAAAGCCAAGGTGTTACTTTGAAGACTAAGGTGCACCTGTCTAATCATATTTTCTGCTGCGTCATGTGCATGTGAATGCTGCACACATACAAAAAAGGAAGACAAAAGAGCATTGGTGCCTTTGAAGTATGCCAGAGATGAATTGGTGACAGATATTAAGTACATCACGGACTTCCAGAATTATGAGCATATCTGTCTTGGAGAAGTACCGCCAGAATGTGCCTGGAAATACCCTCAGTGCAATGGATTGACACAGTGGCTGCAACAAAGGGCTACACTTTAGCGAGGATCTGTAAGAATGGTGTTGGAGTTGGCAACGTTTTATTCTAATTGACATAGGGTCACTATGAGTTGGAACCAATTTGTTGGCAACTAACAAGGAAAACAATCATTGGAATTGATTCTTCTGAAATGAAAGTTTTAAAATAAGAACACACTTACATAGCACTTATTATGTCCCAAACACCACTTTTAAGATCTTTGCAATTATTAAGAAATTTACTGTTCATAGTAAATCCCCAAAGGGAGTCTTGTTAAGCTCATTTTACAATGGGAAAGCGGAGGACAGAGAGGTTAGTGACCAACGTCACACAGCCACTGAGTAGTATAGAGAGAAGTTTAGCCCAGGCGTCTGGTGAAGAAGGCTGTCTGCATCCTAACCACTGTGCTTTGTCCCTTCTATGAGCAAACAATATCATGTTTTATTTTGCCTTATCTCTAATGATATCCATCACATCCTAGTTACACTTGTGAAGGGATCATTGTTTCCTGGACCGCAAGCTTGCCATGTTCATTCCGGGAACCCTGGCACTAACTGACCTAGAGTGCATTTCTGGAAACACACCTTATAGAAGGGATTGGCAGCATCTCATCATCATTTGTTATGATGAACTAGAGTTTTCTGTTTTCATACCACACCCTGAAAGAACACACAGGCTCAGTTGACAACTCACACAGAAATAATGAGAATGGTCACACATTGTGGAGCACATTACCAATGCCTCTGAATGATTTGTGTAAAACTTGCTGATTGGAAACCTAAGCTTATGTGTAAACCTTCCCTGAAAGCACAAAATATCATTTAAAACACACATACACACATGTTCGGTATTAAGAAACATTCAATCACAGCTCATTGCTTTTCTGCAGGCCTGCATACAAGAGAGAGAAAACTAAAAGCATAAACCAAGTCCTGGTTAGCAGAAAAATGAGTTTATATTGATCAAGGCTTTACAGCAAATGGCATCTAAGATCCCTGCCAACTTTCTAAGTCCACATACCTCTCAAATTGGAGATAAATACCTTTGATTCTGGTTGGTCGGACTCTGGGTTTTCCTCAGCTTATTGTCCACAACTGTTCTGCTTGGCTCTGGCTCACTTGAAGCTGCAACTTTTAAAAACCAAAGTAGCTTTTCATAATTTACCTGAAAATTAATAAAAAACAGTACAGTCTCCTTCAAATGTGTGTGAGAGGGAAAGAGATCTACCGAGGTGAAATGCATTTGGAAGATTTTCGACATTAAAAGTTTTATAACTAGTTTAAAAATATAACATGGTCATTATTAGTGATATTCAAGAAATACATTATTCTTCCTTCTGGACAAATGGAAGGATGATATAATCTAGATGCCTTGTGGTCAGATCCACGTGACTAGTTCTAGCAAAGAAGTGGTGTGTGCCACTCTGCATACTGTCAGGCCCAGGGGAGTTGTTTCTTCCCCTCTGCCATCAGGACCAAAAATATCTCAGACTGGCTGCTTGATGAGCCTTGCCTTTGAAGCTAAGATCATGACCAAAGCTGAGAAGAGCCCACACCAGACTCATTGCAGAAATTTAATATAAAAAACGTACACTATTTTAAGACACTAAGACTGGAAGGTCATTACTGAAGAATAATTTAGTTCTATTATCTACCTATAAAACTTATTTAGTATAAATTTTATGTATGATATACAAAATATATCTGTGTATGTGTTACATGGTTTCCCAGGTGGCACAAAGAAAGTGTAAGTGTTCTTTTAATTAGAAGTTGGTAGTTTGAGGTACCTCAGGAGAAATTGATCCACTCCAGCTACTGAAAACCTTATGGAGCACAGTTCTACTCTGACACACATGGAGTCGTGTGAGTTAGAAGAGATGGCACGACAGAGTAAATAAGGTATGTATATCAGACTCCATCAAACGTATATACACACACACATATACCTACAGATCATGTAATTTGTGTGAAAACTAAAACTCACTGCCATCGAGTTGATGTTGTCTCATAGCAGCCCTATAGGACAGAGTAGAACTGCCTCTGTGAGTTTCAGAGACTGTATCTCTTTATTGGAGGAAGCAGCTCCAACTCTCTCTTGCAGAGAGGCTGGTGGTTTTGAACTGCTGACCTTTCAAATCCAGCTCAATGCATAACCACTACACTAACAAGGCTCCTATAACTGTTATTATGTGCCATTAAGTTGAATTTTATTCCTAGTGGCCCCATTTGATAGAGTAGAACTGCTCCATAGGGCTTTCTGGGCTGTAATGTTTACAGGAGCCATTGGGTGGATTTGAGCAGCCAATATTTCAGTTAGAAGTCAAGTGCTTAAACATTGCACCATCAGAACTCCATATATTCAATAAATGTTAAAATTTTGACACTGTGGACTAGGTGTTGGGGTGTATAACCACAAAATCAGCAATTTAAACCCACCAGACATTTATTGAGAAAAGGTGCGGCTGTCTGCTCCAATAAAGATTTCATCTTGGAAACCCTATATAGGCTCACTATGAGTTGGAATCAATTCCACACAAACATATGTATATATAAAATGAAGATCAAGGATTGCAGGCTTCAGTATGGATTACAATTCAATGTCAAAAAGTCAAAAATCTTCACAGCTGGACCAATAGGTAGCATCATACAAAATGGAGAAAAAGTTGAAATTGTCTAGAATTTCACCTTGCTTTGGTGCACAATTAATGTTGATGGAAGTAGCAGTGAAGAGATCATATGACGCATTGCATTGGGTAAATTTGCTGCACAAGATTTCTTTAAAGTGTTGAAAAGTAAGGATGCTATTTTGAGGAGTAAAATAAGCCTGGCCTAGGGCATGGTCTTTTAATTGCCTCATAAGCATTATAAAGTTGGATATTGGGAGGAGCTTTAAGATGGCACCCAGGTAAGCAGCCCATATGGGGAGCTCTGGTGTCTGGGAGGTCAAGTAGAAGTATTCTGGTGAGTGGAAAAATTCCGATGAAGACCCGAGGGGGCTTCTCTGTCTGGAAGATGACCCCACCCTGCATCTGCTTTTGTCCAAGTCCTAGAGATCTGGGTCTATATATCAGGGATTTCTCACTGGCTGTGCGACTTTTGTACACCTCAGTCGCCACCTGCCAGTGCCCCCACCTCCACTTCTGGGCCTGGTCGCTGTCCTAGGAACTGGACAGCTATCATGGATAGCTCCCCACGGCTGAGCCTTACCACCACATAGCAACTGTCCACTTGTAGCTCCCACCCAGGGAATCTGCACCCTACTCCCAATCTCTGGTGCCTCCTGGAAGCCACCCAGAGCCCCAGGGCCTAACCCACAGCAAGTTTGATTGCTTTCAGCTGAGGACACCCAGCATCAGTACCTTGGTCACCTCCACCCGCACGCCCCACCCCCACAAGTTGCATCTTCCATGTAAATGGTGAACAGCCCCCACCACTTCCAGGGTGCCTCAGCTCATCATAGCCCCTGGCCTTCTCTGTCCACACGGAGTGGCACCCGCAATTCCTGCCCACCATTTCCCCAGCATTGCAGCTCTGGAAGCCCCTGCAGCTCCCAGCCCAGAGCACTGTATTGTGCCGCCTTGGCCAGAGCTGTGGGAGTAAGAGTCATTGACTGGGTCCTTGCAGGCACGCCAAGTGAGCACCCAGCCCCCAAGGCCTCGGATGGGCGCTGCCTGGGTCTATCTCAGCTCAGGGATCACTGCTACCCTGTCCTGTCCCAGCCCGTGCAGTGAGTGGAACAGTGGAGAGTACATCCCTGGAACGTTATCCTTCCCCCAAATCTAGCCTAGCTCTGGAACCTAGGGAACTAGTGGCCCGGTTCTGGGAGCTCCCCAGCTCACACCGGCCATACCACCTAAGACCGCAATGGGGCCACCACCCACCCATTGGCCCCCAACAGCCCTGTCACTGTACTGGAGCTACCCAGCAGTCAAAATGAGATCCCTACAGCTGTCCCCACCGGTACATACAACCTCTCATCTCTGTTGACTACTGAGTTGCTACAGCCCCTGTCTACACAGCAGTCTGACCCACCTCCATAGTAGGCCACAGGAAGCCCTTGATAAAATCAGTCTCAGTCACACAGAGAAAGAACACAGGGCCTCTTGGTCTCCCAGAAATATGACACCCAGCTCGTCGAAATCATCCCATAAACAACAGCATACCAAATCACTCCCAACAAGAAAACAAGAAAGACAAACCACAACAGCAGAGCTAACAATGCTCATAGAAGAATCTGATGTGGATCAGCCACAAAAAGTAATTTTCAGAAGGCTACTTGAAGTAATACAGGCAATAAGGGAAGCTACACAAACTAAGGATACAACGATACAGGAAATTATGTTCATGGTAGAGGGGAAGAAGTCCACAATAGAGGGGATGAAGTCCATGCACCAAACGGAAATACAAGAGCTAACAGATGAAGTAGCAGAAGCTGCACACAAGATCACAGATCTCACGAATAGACTAGAAGAAGCTGAAAACTGTATCAATGATCTCAAAGACAATCAGACAGACCTCAGTAAATAAGAAAGACAAGCAAGATAATAAGAGCCAGAAGAAACCCGAGATCAATGACAGATGCTATGAATAGGAACAACATCTGAATAATTGGCCTACCAGAACAACACACAACGAGGGAATTTCTGGAAGAAAACTTCCCCACCTTAATGAATGAGAATCAGTCACTCATGCGGAAAGCAGAGAGGACACAATTTAGACTAAACCCTAGGAAGAACTCCCAAGCATACTAGTTAAGCTATCTAACTTTGAGGAAAATGAGAACATTCTAATAGTGGCAAGAGAAAGCAAGACAGTCACATACCATGGCTCTCAGGTAAGAATATGCTTAGATTTATCAACAAAAACCATGAAGTGGAGGAGAAAGTGGAGTAACAACTTCCTAAAGCTGAAAGAGAAAACACCACCCCAAGAATCCTTTACCCTGCCGAATTATCTATTAAGACAGAAGGAGAGATAAGGGTTTTCCAGGACAAGGAAAAACTTAAGGAACACACTGAAAGACACCAAACCCTGTGGGAGATCCTTGTCGATTCACTATGGCCAGAAGACCAACATCCACCAAGCACAAACAGGAGAACACCATGTAGCCCAACTCCAACCAGAAGCCAACGAGGTGATAACAATAACCAAGATAACATGGCCTCAGAGGGAAAAGAAGGCAATACAGTAGCTCTCCACAAAGATACAGCACAGTGATAAGAAGGGTGATAGGAAAACACCCAAAACAAAAGGCATGAGATGTCAGCAATGAATCCACAGATCATGATAATAACTCTAAACGTCAATGGCCTTAGCTCCTACACTAAAATAAAAAAGCTTGCAGACTAGCTTAGAAAACATAACCCATCAATCTGTTGCCTGCGGGAAACACATCTTAAGCTCGCAGACAAGAATAAACTAAGAATAAAAGGCTGGCGGAAGATATACCAGGCTAACGGGAACTCAAAAAAAAAAAAAAGCAGGAGTCGCAATCCTAATCTCAGGCAAAATTGATCGCAAGGTTAAAACCATAAAAGAAGATAAGGTGGGGCACTATATAGTGCTCAAAAGATCACTTTACCAGTAACTGGTGAGCATAATAAATATATATGCACCAAATCAGAGACCCATGAAATATGTCAAATAGACTATTCAAAACATGAAAAAAGATATCACAGATTCAACAATTATAGTAGTTGACTTTAATACACTGCTTTCAGAGAAAGATAGATCATTGGGAAAGAAACTCAGCAAAGAGACTATAGAGCTAAACACTACAATTAGGCAACTAGATCTGATAGACATATTTAGAACTTTCCAACCAAATGTAAAAAATATCACATTCTTCTCAAGCATGCATGGCTCATTTTCGAAAATAGACCACGTGCTTGGACACAAGTTGAGCCTACGTAAATTCAAACACATAGAGATTACACAGATGTCCTTCTCAGATCACCATGCCATAAAACTGGAAATCAATAAAAAGACGACCAGAAAAACAAAGGCAAAAAAAATGTAGGATAAATAATGCTCTTCTGAGATATGAGTGGGTAGTGACCCAGATTAGAGAGGAGATCAGAAAGTTTCTAGAAGCTAATGAGAATGAGAATACAATGGGCCAAAACCTATGGGACATAGTGAAAGCAGTCATCAGAGGTAGCTTGTTAGCAATGAGGGCATATAATAAAAGGAAAAGAGACTTATAACGGATACACTCTTACAATAACTCAGCAATGAATATAGAATCAACAGAACAATCCTTCCAATAGCAAAAGAAAATAAGTCATAAAAATCAGGGCAAATGCAGAAGATTAAGGCAGCAAAACACTGGTTCTTTGAAAGGATCAACAGAATTGACTGACGGCTGGCAAACCCAACCAAAGAAAGGAAAGAGCAAACAATAGCCAGGATGAGGAATGAAACAGGAGGCATCATAACAGACCCTAATGAGATTAAAAGGATTATCACAAAGTGCTATTAAAGTATCTACTCTAATGAATTCAACAATGTGGAATACATGGACAAATACTTGGAAAAACAATCCTTCCCTAGACTATCCCAGATAGAGGTCAAGAACCTAAGCAAACCCATAGCAAAAGAAGAAATAGATATTGTTATCAAGAAGCTACCAACAAAAAAAGCTCCCAGACCAGATGGCTTCACAGAATTCTACAAAGCATTCAGGGTAGAGCTGACACTGATCCTCCACAAAATATTCCAGAGTGTAGAAAAGGATGGCAAACTCCAAAACTCATTTTATGAAGCTAGTATAACTTTTATGCCCAAACAGAGCAAGGATCTCACACGAATAGAGAACTATAGACCAATATCTCTAATGAATATAGATGTAAAAATCTTCAACAAGAGAATACAAAAGTATATAAAACGCCTTATCCATCAGGATCAGGTAGGATTCATCCTAGGCATGCAGGGATCCGAAAATCCATCTATATTATACACCATTGAGAAGAAAAAGTATAAGAACCGCATGATAATATCTATAGATGCCGAAAAAGCAGTTGAAAACATCCAACACTCATTCCTAATTAAGACACTCAATAGGATAGGAACAGAAGTTCAATTCCTCAAGTTAATACAAGCTATCGACAAAAAAATGACAGCTAACATTCCAACTTCTATTCAATATCATACTGGAGGTTCTAGTTAATAACATAAGACAATGGAAGGACACCAAAGGTATCTAACTGGGAGAGGAGGAGGTGAAATTATTGTTATTTGCAGACAACATGATTCTGTACATTGAAAATTCCCAAAGCTCCAGAGTACTGACAGCAATAGAGGAATATGTAAGGGTGGCATGATTCAAAATCAACAAACAGAAGTCAATTGGTTTGCTATATACATCAGAAAAGACCATGGAAGAGGAGATAAAAAAGGCAGTACCCTTCACAATACCCAAGAACAAATTGAAATATCTAGGGATTTATTTAGCCAAAACAACAAAAGGCTTATACAAGGAAAACTTCAAGACCCTACTACAGGAAACCAAAAGCAACCTCCACAAATGGAGGAATATCCCATGCTCATGGATCAGAAGACTCAATATAGTAAAGATCTCTATCCTACTCAGTGCACTTTATAAGTTTAATGCAATCCGGATTCAAATACCAACAACCTTCTTCAAATAATTGGAAAAGCTGACAACCTATTTTATATGGAGAAGAAAGCAGCACAGAATTAGCAGAGAACTCCTCAAGAAGAAGGAAAAAGTCAGAGGGCTCTCTTTACCTGGCTTTAACACCTACTACACAGCCACAGTGGTCAAAACAGTGTGGTACTGGCATAATGACAGATACAACAGAGCTTTGGAAAAGAACATAAAACTCAGAAATAGAACCATCAGCATATAGACAATTGATCTTTGATAAGGGCCCCAAAGCAACAAGTGGGAGGGCGACGCCCTATTTAACAAGTGGTGCTAGAAACAATGATAATCCACATATAGAAAAATGAAACAAGATATCTACCTCAACCCATGCACAATAACAAACTCTAGGTGGAACATGGACCTAGAAGTAAACCCCCAAACCATCAGGACCATTAGCAAAGGAATTGGGACAAACCTAAGAACCTTGGGCCAGGGAATACAAATGCTAACAGCAATAGGGCAGGGTACACACACAGGGTAACCTGAAATCGACAAGTGGGATTTACGAAGGATAAAACACCTGTGTGCATCAAAAGACTTTGCCAAGAGGGTAACAAGGCAACCCACAGACTGCGAGATGATTTTTAGCAATGGTGCAACAGACAAAGGGCCCATTAAGAAAATCTGCAATACTCTTTTTGTCTGCAAAAAGAGGAAAACCGTCAACACCTTGAAGAAGTGGGCAAAAGAACTGAAAAGATTTTTCACTATAGAGGAGACCTATATGGCCAATAAACATATGAGAAAATGCTCCTGATCATTAGCCATCAGAGAAATGCAAATCAAAACAACCATGAGATGCCATCTAACACTTTTGAGGCTAGCCCAAATCAGAAAATCAGTGAGCAACAAATGTTGGAAGGGATGTGGTGAGACAGGAACTCTCCTACAATGCTGGTGGTCTTGTAAATATTTATAACCGCTATTGAAAGTAATCTGGTGATAATAGAGAAAATGGAAATTGATCTATCTTATGACTCAGCTATCCCTCTACTGGGAAAATACCCAGAAGAGGTAATAAATAAACCACGGCCAGTTGTAGGCACGCCAATATTTATTGTTGCACAATTCACAATCACAAAGAGTTGGAAACAATCTAAATTTCCACCGGTAGATAAGTGGATCAGTAAACTGGCACAATGGAGTACTATGCATTACTAAAAACCACTGATGAGCACATGAAACACATCTTTTCAAGGGAAGAGTTGGAGGAAATTATGTTAAGCTATCTCAGCCAGTAACAAAAGGAGAAGTACAGCATGAGTCTCCTGAGGTAAGTGTAATCAAAATGGCTGGTAGGTGTAGAAGAGAAGCCACCTATATCACAAAGTTCGGGTTGAGATACAGGGAGTCAGGAGGAGATTAGACCAAACCCAAGGAGGTACATGTTGGTCCAACACAAAAATGGGGAAAGGAGGGAGGTTTCAGGGAGAAAAGGGGTGGGGTGAAAGTGAAATGATGACAGAGGGAGCAGGGCACTAATCCACCTAGGGGGAAAGTACTGGTCTTATCTCCACAGAATTGGGAGTGGGCATGCAGACCCTACCATGGCACACAAAACCATGAGGACAACATGGCCACGTGGAAGAATGCATGAAAAGAGAGAGCCACAGGGTTGGCCCCAACCAGAACCAAACTGACACCCTCCCTAGAAATAGGTAGTTTCTAAATAGGTACTGTTCTAAATGTACAGGTTGGGGAGAGGGACCAGCATGCCACATCCACATGGGAGCAAACCAGGAATGAAGAAGAGAAACGAAGAGCCAGACTGGACCCCACTCTGGCACACCAGGCCCAGAAGATGACGTCACTGCGGGAAACTAATGGGACACAGAGGGGACTGGGCGACTGATAATAACTCGTGTCACATTGTCTCCTTACTGGAGCAGACTGCGATAGAGGACATTTCTGGGGTCACATGGTGGGGAAGTAGGGGGTTCTGAACCCCCCCACAGCAGGATGAACGAAGAAGGGAACACACCAGACGAGCAGCTGGAGCATAGTGCAGTAAAGCATCAGTGAAGCACGCTATATTCCTCTGGTTCTTTGAGGCTTCCTCACCTCCCACTACCATGACCCTGGGGATGCTTTTCAATTCAGACTAGACTGGAACATGTACACAGATATAGATAAGAGATGGGAGCTCACGATGCACAGAATCCAGGAAAAGGAGTGGGAATAGTGATACCAGAAGGGTAGGGGGATGAGGAGGAGAGGAAGGGGGAATGGGAGAACTGATAGCAGTGATCGACACATAACCATACACCCCTCTACAGCGGGGAAGAACAACAGAAAACATGGAGAAAGGAAGGCAGTGGTTGGTGTGAGATATGAACATAATAACAATGTACAATCTATCAAGGGGTTATGAGGGTGGGGGAAAGGAGGGGAAAAAAAGAAGAGCTGATACCAAGTGCTCAATAGAAAGTAAATGTCTAGAAAAGAATGAAGACAACATATATACAAATTCGCCTGATGCAAGTGATGTGTGGATTGTGACAAGAGTTATAAGAGTCCCCAATAAAATGATATTCAATGAAAAATTAAATTAAATTTCAAAAAAGAAAAACGAAAGTTGGATATTGCATAAGGAAGACTGAAGAAGAATTGGTGCATTTGAATCATGAGGCTGATGAAGAATATTGAAAGTACCATGAATTGCCAAAATAACAAATACACCTGTCTTGGAAGAAGTAAAGCCAGAATGTTCCCTAGCAGCAAAACTGGTGGGATCATGTACTTTGAACACATTGCTAGGAGAGACCAATACCTAAAAAAGGACAAATTGTAAGGGAAAAACCATAAGTACATTAAACAAGATGGATTGACACAGTGGCTGCAATATAGGTACAATTGTGAGGATAACACAGGACCAAGCAGTGTTTCATTACGTTGTACATAGTGTTGCTATGGGTAGGAACTGACTTGATGGCAGTTAATAACACCATATATATCCTAATATCCCAACATATATATGTGTTGTTATATATATTTGTGTATATATGTTTATATGGCTTCTGAGGCTGTAGTCTTTCTATGAGCAGATCACAGTCTTTTCTCCTGAGAGCAACTTATGGGTCTTAAATACCAAACTAATGGTTAGCAGGCAAGTATTTAACCACTATAGTACCAGGACATTTATATATTTACACCATATATATATATAATTTTGTGTATGTATATATATTATTTTGTGTATATATATATAATTTTGTGTATTTATCATCTATCTATCTATCTATCTATCTATCTATCTATCTTCATCATCATCATCATCATCATCATCATTATTATCTATCTATCTATCTATCTATCTATCTATCTATCTATCTATCTATCTATCTAATCAGTTCTCAGCCCAGAAGAGGTCATTGGTCCTTTGTAACTGTTATATCATAAATCTTGAGAATACCTCTAGGAGGTATCATAACTAATATAACAGGTGGCTTGCTGATTTGTAATTCAAATCCACCAGCTACTCTGAGAGAAAGATTCCATTGTCTGTCTCTTTACTAGATCCACAGCCTTGGAAACTCTAGAGAAGTTTGCTATGAGTCAGAATTCACTCAAGGGCAATGGGTGGGGTGGGGTGAGTGGGCCTGATATTACAGTTAATGGTGGTGGATTTAAGCATAAGGCCTTCATTTCTGAGGATTGTGCTCTTTGTCGCCTTGCTATGTTCACATGCCCACTAATAATTTACCCATTGTCATTCCTCCTCCCTATTTTAGCCTTGTTTCCATCCTCCTTTGACTCCCTGAGCATGCTCACCTTTGGAGCATGCTTCACATTCTTGCCCAAGTGTGAGCTCTTAGAAGTTCAATGCCTGGAGAAGAAGTGTGGCTTTGTTATTGGGGGATCTGTGTCTCAGTACTGGGTCTACCATCATTCCGGGGTTTCTCTGAGTGAGTTCCTTGTCCCTTCTGGCCTAATCTCCCAAGTATTAAAATGATAATGCTAAATTTAATTTTGAAGCTACTTCCCCTCTCTAACTCTCTAGGAAGATCTTAGTCAAGCACTGAAGTCAGCTTGTAAATGGACTCAGTGTGCCTATTAGCATCACCATACAACGGACCCAACAGTTTTCAAAGGAAAAGACGAAAGTTGAGGCAGGAAAGGTCTTCAAAGAGGAATTAAATAAGAGAGTCAAATCTACTTCCTACTCTGGCATATTCTTTTAGATGAGTATCTCATCTTTATAAAACATTTTCATATATGAATATGAATGGACTTTTTAACATAGGACTCAATTGTAAAGTCAGTCTCTTAAAAAAAAAGAATCAGCTTCTCATATCTGCTATCCTGGTGTATACAAACTAGAGCTCTGATGGAACAGTGAGTTAGGCATTGAATCACTCTTTGAAAGTTCAGCACTTCAAATCCACCAGCTGTTCCATGGAAAAAAGATGAAACTATCTCTTTCCATAAAGATTTGCAGCCACAGAAACCTCATAGATCAATTCTATTGTGTCTCTATGAGTTGAAATCAATTACACAGTAATGAGATTTTGGGTTGGGGTATGTACAAGTGAGATAAACAAAAGGAATCCATAACACAGCATGAGAACCATACCATTTCAGGAGCACTTCTTCCCAAAAATCTCTGGCAAAGAATCTTGATTGTTGGTAATTTCAGAGGGACTTCATGCCTCAAGAAGAGATGGCTTATCTGAGATTGGAGAAGATATCCTGAAGAGATGGGGTCCAGAGACTTCAGATCTTTCTGAATCTTATCTAATAAGCTGGAACTCAAAGGGTTTGACTTGAGTTCTTTTTTGACCAAAGAAAGAAGAAAATTGTCCTCTCTTGTTGCTCTGCTTGGTCTTTGGCAGATATCCTAACACAAACGAGAAGGTGAGGGGGAGAAAATCAACACAGCTGGCTCTCAGGGAGATGGTTCAGGGCTAATGCAAGCAACAGAAGAGCACTGGGGACGGTGTCCGTGTCCACATTCAGGCCTGACCTAGAGCAAGTGGGTACCGCCTGAAGGTCAGTGTTCTTCCTGGACTTATCAATTAGTTGACAATGCTTCAGACTTTTTCCTTCAGGCAAAGAAAGGAAGCAAACTATTTTAGAACACCTACTGTATCACAATGTTCCGATCTGTATCCAAATACGGGGGTGATGTAAGAAAAGGCTGGTTATCTATTTAAAAAACTATCACCCTGAACCCTCTGGATCACAGTTCTACCCTGGCACAAATAAGGTCACCAGAAATATGGCAAGCTGGCTGATTTACTCCGTTAGAAGTCTACTATATAGTGTGTCTTTAAAACTAACTTTTATGGTTACATGAGAATTTGGGATAACATCTTAGAGCAGTATTGGTCTGGCCCTTTAGGTCTGGGGTTGGAATAGAGAGACTAAAGACAATGCCCCGCTCTTTGTGGAAGTAATTGGGATTATCGTGATCCTTCCTGAGTGTAGGAACCCTTAAGAAAGGAGAGTTTAGTTGAGACACCAGGAGTTAGTCTGTGGGATCCTCAGGGGGAATTTCCTGGAAAGTCACCAGGCTGGCTAAATCTAGAATTCCAAGGGAAATGTGGTGCCCCTTTTACATCACTCTCTCCACATCAAAATTTACTGTTAGCAAATAGTACCCCTTCATCAACAAGAGATACAATAAACAAATCTTATACATACCTCAGGTTGGTCAGAGCCACCTCTCACCATCTGTTCCAAGGACCAGTCTCTGAAGTTTCTCCTGGGAAGGCCATGGATGTAGGATAGAGATTGGTCTCCAGTTGGTACAGAGCTGCAGTGGACATTTGCCTATTAGGAAATATATCAAGACAAATGAAATCAAGGAACAGAAGTGAGGGGACCATTCCTAAAACATACTACCAGTTCCAAATGAATTTAGGCTGACTTAATGTGGCCTTTTGATCCCCTAAGAAGAAAGCTTCTTTCAAAACCGATATCAGGATTTTGTGGCTTCCACCTTTGGAAAAATATTAATAAGGAAAACATGAACAATTAGGTAGTGTTTCATTGTGTACCAGATAAAAAGAATCTGTGACCAAAAAATGAGGTATAGATGTGGTTGGGAGGTGTGCCAGCCCCCCACTACTAATCATGGGTTTGATAGGCACAATTGTATGGTTCAGATATATTTATTAAAGTCATAAAGAGCATGAGAGATAAAAGAGAGACTGAAATAATGGAGTCAGGCACATTTCATGGTAGCATGCTTAACTCAGCACCACTTGGTAGTCCACGTGGAGAGAGGAGGAAGGGAAGGAAGACAAGAGGAAAGGGAACAGAGGAGTGAGGACAGGAGAGGAGAGGGGGAACCAGAGAAGCCAAGAAGGGAGCCTGAGATAGCTCTTTATTGCTAACCAGGCCTACATACCTCTGGGGGGAGTGCAAGCCCACCAATTACAGGTAAAGACATATGTCATAAGATGGGGTTGCACTGTAGGTTAACAGCAATGAGAGGGGGATAATCTAGGGATATACACACAATAGGAAGAGGAAGGATTGGGGGTATACATGTGACAAGAAGGGCAGATCATAGATTCAGGATGGCAGCCTAACTTTGGATGTCACTCAGCAGGTATGACCTGTTCTATGGATCTCCATGGAAACCATTATCAGTAGGGTGTAAACCCCACCTCCAGGAGCCAAGCTAAAGGTCAGAAGCCTTTATAGCCCATTGTCCTTAACAGCAGGGAGCGGTCCCTACCTGTCTGGCAACTGACTGCCTTCAGGGAGGATATCTCTAAGCATCTGACACCCACCATATGCTGGCAAAAAGCCCCTAATGTTTGGCATGCCTTTGGGAGAGACAAAGCTAGGAAAAAGTCTCTTCATAATCCCACATATAGAGACAAATATAGTGTGTTTATTAGAAATAAGGGCATCCTTCAGCTGATTCAATCAGCAAGTTTGAAGAATGCAGCAAAAGTGAATGTAAGCCTTCTCAACAATGGAATAAAAGATTAAGATGCCCAGAATATTATTATATTCCAAAGGCAATGTTATTAAAGGTTATAAAAGGATGAATGATGGAGCAAGGATCAATGCTAAAATCCATTCTCTTGCTCTGGAAATGATGACCAAAAGGAGGCACAATTAGGACTAAATGAAAATTGATTGCATTCATTTGAAAAGCATGTTGAATAATCCATCTGCATGTATAGAAACCTACATATATTTTAGATTCACGTAATATTTTAAGAAAAATATAAAGAGGCTCTCTAGAGTGGGCAGGAAAGATAGCATTCTAGAATAGGCATTAGAATGAGCATTATAAGGATTACAAAGATCTACATATAACCTCCTTCCTGGGGGACAGACAGCGGAGAAGTGGGTGAAAGGCGACGTCGGATGGTGTAAGATATGACAAAATAATAATAATTTACAAATTATCATGGGTTCATGGGGGAGGGGAGAGGCGGGAGGGAGGGGAAAAATGAAGAGCTGATATCAAGGGCTCAAGTAGAAAGCAAATGTTTTGAGAATGATGAGGGAAACAAATGTACAAAAGTGCCTGACACATGGATGGATGTATGGATTGTGATGAGTTGTATGAGCCCCCAATAAAATGATTTAAAAAAAACAAAAGAATGAGCAGTCATTTATTGGGCACATACTCTGTATGAGACATCATATTTAACCTTACTCGTGTAATTTCATTTAACTCTTACAGCTACTGTAATAAAAGTGTACTAATACTAGTTTATTTTTACATCTGGAAAGCAAAGACTAGTAGAAGTTAAGTCACTTTATACATTTATTTAACATCTATTTATATCTTACCTGATATGGGGTAGACACTGCTATGTCATCCACTGAACAAGCTTTTACAGAGCTTGTAGATGGTGGAAGACACTGCAGGCAAGCATGATCACAGAGTGTGATAGGACCACTACTGGAACTGGTCATGAGACCACCTAATCTGAGCTTGGTGGGTAAGACCTACTGAAAGAGTTGACATTTAAATATAGACAGGGAAGGTATTTAGTTTTGATTAAGGAAGAAGTAGTAGAAGCAGAAGAAAAAGAAGATTGCAGGAACTGGATTTTGAAAATCCCAGTGATGTACACACAAAAGAAAGAGACAGATGGTTTTAGAGAGTTAGTGGTACAGAGGGTTGAATGGTGGACTGCTAACTGAAAGGTCAGCAGTCTAAATCCACCAGCTGCTCCACCAGAGGAAGGTTAGGCTGTCTGCTTCCATAAAGTTTTATAGCCTCAGAAACTTTATGGAGCAGTTCTCAGCCCAACAGCGTCACAGAGTCTGAATCAACTAGACAGCAGTGGATTTTATATAGTTATTGAATACCTTTATCCTGTGGTGGGATGCCAATAATTTAACAACTGTTTTGCTGCCCCAATGACCATTTTAAGTATTAAAAAAGGATATACCAAAAGGTAATCTATTATTTCATGCAGTTTTACTTAAATAAGAACCACAAAAGAGATACACACAAGTTTTAAAGAATTAATGAAAAAATACTAGATAATAACTGGCACACACACACCCCTCAATAAAAACAAGATCAAAGCTATCAGGATAATCAGTAAGAAAGTTGAAACAAATTAAGGGCTCAATTGCAGGGCATACATAGACTATCAAGTATAACGAAGGAGGCACACATTGTGGAAGACAAGATAGATGCTTATACATAAATTACATCACTTGTCTACATCGAAAGACTTCTTCAGGAGAGGAAAATTAGAGCCCACAGATTGGGAAAATATTTTTTATCAAGGACTCATTGGACAAGGGTCCAAATTACCAAAATATACAGAACTCTACAAAAGCTAAATAAGAAATTAACAAATGACCAAGTTAAGACATGGGAACAAAGACATGAACAGACAGTTCAGCAAAAATGAAGTGCAAATGGCTAACAAACAAATGAAAAAAATACTCATTATAATTAGCCATAAAGGAAATGCAAATTAAAACCACCATAAGATATCACTTTACACCCACTGTGCAAGCCCAATTCAAAAAAGAAAGAAAGGAAGAAAAAGAAAACTTAGAAAACAACAAATGCTGAAGAGGAGTGGAGAGATTGGAACTCATATACACTGTTAGTGGACTTGTAAATACATGAAAACTATGGAAAATGATATGGTGATACGTAAAGCAACTAGGAATTGAAATCCCACACAGTCTAGTCTAGCAATACCATGATCAGGCATATACTCCAAAGAAATAAGAAGCACAACACAAGCGGATGCATGCTCTCACATGTTTATAGCAGCACAGTTCACAATAGAAAGAAATTGGAAGCAGCCCAAATGCCCAACAGTGTAAGAATGGATACACTATGGTACATACACACAATGGAATACTATGCAGCTCTGAAAACAGCGACGAAAGCATGAAACACCACATGACATGGAAGGACCTGGAAACCATTATGTAGAGTGAAGTAAGCGCATCACTAAAGGACAAATATTTTATACATGACTCCAGTACTAAAAGGAGAAATACAAATTAAACAAATCCTGGAGATTAATTCCCAAACAAACGGGTAGAATATCTACTTGACATGAACCATACACCACCCTCTTACGTGTACTTTATAAGAACCACTTCGAAAGAAGAGACACAGTGGCTGAGATCACTCATTCAAGAAAGGATAAAAGGGAGTGACTATCTGCTTGATGCTATGTAGCGTTGAGAAAAGGCTGCGACAAAATCATGGGTCCTCCATAAGAACGAGAGGAGAACCTTTCTGGAAAATCAAGTTATGACCAGGGGAGGGTACCGTCTACATTTCAGAGGAGGCACTGATTATTTCTGTTGTGGGTGTGGTGGGAATATTAAACAATTATTGCAGAGAACCTAAGGGAATAAACCCAACTCTATGGTCCTGGGTAGACACTTCAAATTTTGTTTCGGGTGCATCATGTCAAGGTGAACTTAGACACTGGCCTTACACGGATCATGGCATGCCCAAGGACCACACCAGAAAGACTTACCATGTAAGCTCGGCTGAACGAACTGGACCCTAGCTCAAAACTACCTGTACTTAGGAATGAAATATCCCGATAGGAGGTGAAGCAAAGGATGGTCACCTCAGGACTGTGGAAATGGCGGTCATTGGACCTTGGGTGGGATTAGAGGGTGTCCAGTGAAAGGGGCCCCAGAACCACCATATACTTAGTATCTCAATGCTCCCTTTGCATGGATATGACAGTTTTTAATCTTAAAAAGCGAGGATGTGCTCTTGTAAGAAATGATACAGGAAATTTTCCCCTACCACAATCCCAATCTCAATGTAAACAGAGCTCAATCAATTAAGAAGTCAATCTGTACAAAGCAACAATTTGTGGACTGCAGTTTACAGTTGTACTACACTCACATAAATTCCTCATATCAGCAGTACCTTAAATTTTAGGCCATTGGATAAATTATTGATGTCATCAATGAAATAGCTTTATACCCTAGGAGGATGATTGATAATTATTTTCTATTTTGTTTTGTTTGATTTGGTTTGTTGTTTTGTTTTTTGTTGTTGTTCTTCCAGCTTTTTGTTTTTGTTACAAAGTAAACCACAGTCAATCATAACAAAGGGACAAGCAGATTTATTCTGGGCTCCCCTGTAATTCTAGCCCCAGTCCAAGAACAGTTACTTCTTATAACATGATCCTGCTTGATACTCACCTTCATGAAGAGATTACTGAAGTTAAGAGTCTATGGGAAAGTGTGGTGAAGAAAGTAGATGGGGCCTGGCTATCAATTGGAATAATGCTTGGGGTCTTAAAAATTTGCATTCAAACACATAGCTATCTATGTGAGGGATCAATTAAGTCCACATTGAGGAAGCGCACCAGCCTGTGTGATGCGAAGGTGATAACAAAATCCAAATATGATGAAGGGAAGAGTATTCGATTAAATTGTGAACTCCGATGTGTAGAAGGCTATGGAGGACAGTGTGAACCCAAAATTCATCTGCAGAGCATCCAGTCAGAGGAAGCTTTACTATCAGACAGTCATTATTGCAAAATTTATTTATGGTATATTGAATCATGGTATAATATGATATTGGTCAGTTGACATCACTTTTAACCTAACCTGAATTCATTCTCTGCTCAAATATATCTCACTTTTCCATGATGAACATTTCTTCTCCGGGTTTTAAAATATTATTTAGTACATTATAATTTAGTAACATATTATAATCCAATATAAAACATTAAAATTTTATTTTAATTATTTAACTATTATTTTAAAATATTATTTGGTGGTCTTCTCTTTCTTACTTTTTATTTTTATCTTTATATCACCATTATTATCTTATTCTTTTGTTTTGTTTTTTACTTTTATTGTTTCTATTAGATTTCCCAGTTTATGAAGCACAGAAGGAGGGGATGCATAGAGGCAGTAACTGATGCAAGAGGATGCTAGTTGGGTGGAGAGGGTGAGGGGAATTGTGGGGGTCAAACAATGAATGTGGGAGAGGGGAGGGAGCAGTGGATCTGATTGTGTTGATGTATATTCAGATCTTTAACTATGGAAGTGTATGATATATGAATATTATACCAAGAAAACTACTCAACAAACAAACAAGCTTGAGCAGTGGTTACCATGGATGAAGGAGGAAGAGTGTTTGTTAAGGGGAAATTAAGTTTATGCTACTCATGGTGAATAATTTAGGAAAGGATATCAATAGTGGTTGTACAACACAAAGTGTATAATCAATGGCACTGAATTATACATGAAGAAGTTGTTGAATTTGAGAATATATTGTTGTGCATATTTTTGCCACAATTGAGAAAAGAATTACAGGAATAACCACGAGTACAAGAAGAAGCTAACGTTCTAAGTTGATTGTGGTAGTGATTGTACTACTCTTCTTGTTATGATTGGAGTATTCAATTGTATGATATTGAATGAGGTGCCAATAAAACTGTTTAAAAAAAAAGAATAAGGAATCTAAATCTGTGATGTCCACTTTTGGTGGCTGCCTAGAGAGAATGTTAGAGAGAACCCTGATTACAAATGCTATTTTAGCACCCTCTTCACCAAAATTTAAGAAAACAAAAATCAGGTATAGGTTTTACGGATCATATGTGAACTGGCAGAATTCCACCACTACCTTTATCCTTTGTCCTACCAGGTTGAGGTGGAGCACGCGGTTATTATGTATCCTTCACGGATGAGGGAAAGTAGAAAAGAGGTGCCACTTGGGTTCCTGTTCATACACATACTGATGTCTTCCAAGGACAATATACCTAGGCATGTCTTCAGTTGGTGGATGGCAGCAGAGAAGTTTTCAGTAATACCTTTGTCTTGTTGTTGTTGTTGTTAGGTGTCATAGAGTTGGTTCTAACCCATAGCAACTGTATACACAACAGAATGAAACACTGCATGGTCCCGTGCTATCCTCACAATTGCTCCTCTTGAGCCCACCGATGCTGCCACTGTGGCAATCCAGCTTGTCAAGGACCTTCCTCTTTTCCCGTCACTTTACCCAGCATGAAGTCCTCCTCCAGGGACTCGGTCTCTCCTGAGGATAAGTCCAAAGTCCTTGAGACAAACTCACACCCTTCTTGCCTATAAGGAGCATTCTGGCTGTGCATCTTCTAAGACATTTGTTTGTTCTTTGGGAAGTCCATGATACTGATAATATTCTTTTTTTTTTTTAAACATTTTATTAGGGGCTCATACAACTGTTATCGCAATCCATACACACATCAATTGTGTAAAGTGCATTTGTACATCATTCTCAAAACATTTTCTCTCCACTTAAACCCCCGGCATTAGGTCCTCATTTTCCCCCTCCCTTCCTGCTCCCCCTTCCCTCATGAGCCCTTGATAGTTTATAAATTGGTATTTTGTCACTTCTTGCCCTGTCTGACATCTCCCTTCACTCACTTTTCAGTTGTCTGTCCTCCAGGGAGGAGGTCACATATAGTTCCTTGTAATCGGTTCCTTCTTTCCTACCCACTCTCCCTTTACCCTCCCTGTTTCGCCACTCACACCACTGGTCCTGTAGGGCTCATCCGCCCTGGATTCCCTGGATTTTCAGTTCCTATCTGTACCAGTGTACATCCTCTGGTCTAGCCAGACTTGGAAGGTCAAATTCGAGTCATGGTAGTGGGAGCGGGGAGGAAACATTTAGGAACTAGAGGAAAGTTGTATTTCTCATCGTTGATAATATTCTTTACCAGCGCTATAACACACATTAGTGTTTCTTCAGTCTTCGTTATTTAATGTCCAACTTCTCATGCATATGAGGCAATTGAAAATATCATGGCTTGTGTCGGGTACATCTTAGTCCTCATAGTAACATTTTTGCTTTTTAACACCTTTAAGAGGTCTTATCAACCTAATGCAATGCATCATTCCAATTATTCATTGATATTTGCAGCCATTTCTTCTCATTTTATGTCATGTCCTATCAGCAAATGAAGGTCCAGAAAGCTTTACTCACACTCTTCCTCCATCTAAGTTGCTAAGGTCTACTCTACATTGAGAAGGCAGCTCTTCCTGAGGAATATTTGTAGTGCCTTCTGATCTTCTGGCTTGGTCTCTGGTCGTTTCTTGCTGTTGCTCATTAGGCTTTCAGTATGTGACAGTTTCATTGCTATCCAGGAGGTTGTCAGGGCTCATTCTTCTGAAGTAGACAACATACTTTTCTTTGTAGTCCATTCTTACGTTGCTGGACTGAAACCTTTTCACTTTGGGTGAACCTGCTGGTATTTGAAATACCAGTGACATAGCTCTCAGCATCACGGCAACTCAGAAGCCACTCCAGTATGGTAACTGACAGACAGGTGGTAGTGCAACTCTTTACAGGAGTCAAACGCCTCATCTTTCTCCTGTGAAGTTGTGAGCTTCTGACCTTGTGGTTAGCAACCAAATGCACAACTCACTGCCACCAAGGCCCCCCCTTTCTTTCATTAACCAAAACCATATGCATTGCCATCAAGGCAACTCTGACTTACAAGGACACTACCGGACAGGGTAGAACTGCAACGGTAGGTTTCAGAAACGGTGCCTCTTAATGATGTAGGAAGCTTGTCTTTCTCATGTGAAGCCGCTGGTGGTCTTAAACTACTGACCTTGCAGTTAGCACTCCAATGATTAGCTGCTATGCCCCCAGGGATCCTTTTCTCACTATAGGTGTGTATATACGAAGTTTTAGATAATGAAAAGGTAAAATAAATTGTTTAAATATTTTATAAATATTATGTAAAAATTCAAATGGTTCCTTATGATATTTATTATATTAACTTGTAGAAATAGTCATTATAATCACATTATGCATAATATCAATTTGTAAATATTAACTTTTTCTAATTCTAATATTTTCAAAAATCTTATTCAATTGTTTCACATAAATTTCTCTCTCTTTTCATCTTTAACACACGAGCTCATTTTTGAGCCAATGAACATTTTTTAGAGCATATTAGCCTTGATCTAATTTGTTTGAGAAAAAAAATTTCAAATTTTTATTTTTAGCTGTGCTTGGAAATTTTTTCCATACCTCAGCTATCCATTGTGAAATAAGGCAATTTGTTGTGTTCACTTGTCTTGTACAAAGAGTACTCCTGATTTCCACTGAATGCCATTGTACTTATAAGCAATCTTTAAAGGACTTGCTTACACTTACAGAAATTGAAAATTTCAACACCCCTAGAAAGTTATTAATTCTGTGTTAAATTTCTGTGCTTCATTCAAACCTATTCTTTTAAGTTAAAGTCACAAACCTAGAACTGATCGAAGTAATTTCAGATTATTGTGTCTTCTCTAGTATTTTGTGATTCTAAAGTAGAGCAAATGAGAGAAACCAGTAGTATCAGAGATTTTGAAAATATTATGGAAACTTATGAACTCGTAGGATTCTTAAGGAATATTTCCATATTTTATCTTATTTGACATTTTGCTTATGAAAATCAAGAGCACAGTATACATTTGACCTGAACAAGATAATTAACATCTCTGACTTTCAGTTTCTTTATTCGTGCAACAAATACATCCATGTTTTCCGTGCTGTAAGTCAGCAGTGTTCAATACAAAGTCATAGGAGATACACAGAAATAATAACAAATAAATACATAGGATACTTTCAGAATGGACAAAATAGTTAAAATACATAACAGCATTCATTCTTCACATCATTCCTAGGAGGGTAACTTATTTTTCCCTTTCCTTAGATTTTTATGAGGGCATACAAATGTAGTCTGTGAGATCAAAGCCAAAAAATGAGAGCAAGTTAAAGGTATTTCTACAAAAATCACAGAATTCCTTATTAACCCAAAAAATAATCATTAAAATTGAACACCAGTGCTTCTCAACATACCCTCTAGCTGAGTCTACATACTCTGACGGCAGTGTTTACCTCTCTCTAACCCTTTTTGAGAGAATCTACACCTTTTTTTTTTTTAAGTTCCCCTTAGGGACTCATCTACAGAGTCTTGATGGCACAGTGAGTTATCAGTGGTCTGCTAATCTCAAGTCAGAAGTTCAACTCCACCAGGGGTCCCAAGGAAGAACTATGACACTTGCTACTTTCATAACGATTTACAGCCTCAGAAACTCAAAGGGACACATTCTACTCTCCTGTAGGGTTGGTGTGAGTCCATGTGGATTCAGTGAGTCTGGTTTGCTTTTGAGGAACTCAAACTGTGTTTCCTTTAAGTATTCTTTGAGATCCGAGGCAGAAATGATCAGGGGTATGGGGTGGATTGGTTAAGGTTTCCCAATAAAATTCTAGTGGGCTAGTCCCTGTTACCTTTGCTGAATTAGTAGGTTGACATTTAACCATTTTAGGAGGTAGTCCTTTATCAAGAACTAATGATATTGAAGGAAGAAGTTCAAACTGCACTGAAGGCATTAACAAAAATCAAAGCTTCAGAATTAGAGGATGGCTCATTAACCCGAGACAGGTAGCAACCTTGCTTGCTAAACGTTAGGAGGACTTGATGCACTGTACTGATGAAGATAAAAGAATAAAGGCTTCTACATAGTTTTAAAGTAAATGTAGAGAAAATATAAATCCTCACAACTGTACCAAAGTGTAAGTTCATGATAAATGAAAGAAAAATTGAAGTTATCAAGATGGATCCAGAATCAAGACTCTTGAAAGTAGCAGTCAATAAACCAAGCGACATATTGCATTGGAGAAATCTACCCCAGACTTATTTAAAGAATAAAGATATCACTTTGATGACTAAGGTGTGCCTAACCCAAGTCATGTTAATTTCAATAGTTTTATAAAGATGAGAAACTGAATAATAAATAAGGAACACATCAGAAGAACTGGTATATTTGGTGTGTGTTGCTGGCAATGAATTTTGAAGTGCTATGTACCGTCCAAAGAACAAACAGATGTATCTTAGAAAAAGTACAACCAGGATGCTCTTCAGAAGCAAGGGCAAGGCTTCATCTCATGTTCATTGGCTTTGATATTCGGGGACGCCAGTCCTTTGGAAAGAATTGAAGGTGACTACAGCAGAACTGATTCACCAGCACCTAACAGCAGCCACTGGAGACTAATATTTACTCTTGATTTTGTAGAGGAGTCCTGGTAGTGTAGTGGGTCGCATATTGGGTCAACAATTTGCAACAACCAGTCATTCTGTGGGAGATGAGGCTTTCTAATTCTGTGAGATATGTAGTACTGGAAACCTACATTGTCCTATAAAGTCATTATCAGTCAAAATCTATTAAACAGCAATGAGTTGGATATATATTTTATATATAGTTGGATATCACATATATATTAATTATGTTACAGAATTTTACTTCAATTCTTATTTTGCTGAGAGTTTTTTCAACAAAGGGTGTTTGATTTTCTCAAATACCTTTATCACATAGAATGAGATGATCAAGTTATTCTTTTCCTTTCTTAATATAGTGAATTACATTGATTGATTTTCTAATGTTAATCCATCCTTGCATTCCTTGTATGTATTCTACTTGGCTGTGACTTGTTATTGTTGTTTTGATACCTACTGTATTTTATGAGCCATGATTTTGTTGATAATTTTGTCCTGATATTCATGAAGGATATAGCTTTACAATTTTCTTTTTAAGTCATCTCTTTGACTGGTCTTGATATCAAGCTTATATTGATTTATAAATTGAATAATTTATTGTCTGTGTAGTACAAGAGTGCACAGAATTGACTCACATCTTCTCTGAAGATTTGTTACAGCTTTCCAGTAAATTCGTCTTGGTCAGGTCTTATTATTGGGTTGGTGAAGCATTTTAAATAATTTCACTTTCTTCTGCTTTTTAGTTTCTTCAATGTTCCTACTGTAGTCCATCATCTCATTTTTTATATTTTGCATTTATATTTTCTTTCTCTCCTTTTTTTCATTGTCAGTTTGGCTAGTGATTTGTCAATTTTATTAATTCTTTCCAAGAACTTATTTCTAGCCTTCTTTATTTCTTTATTATATTACTGCTTTCTGCTTCAGCTATTTCTTCACTAATATTTATTATTTCAGGCCTTCTGATGACTGTGGACTATTTATGCTTCTCTTTTTGATTTGTTTGAGTTGTAAGGTTTAGGTATTGATTTAGCCCTTTCTTCTTTTTTTATTTTATTAATCATTTTATTGGGGCTCATACAATTCATCGCAATCCATACATACATTAATTGTGTAAAGCACACTTATACATTTGTTGCCCTCATCATTCTCAAAATTCGCTTTCCGCTTGGGTTCCTGGAATTAGCTCCTCATTTTCCTTTTCCCCCTCCCCCTCCCTCCCCGCTCCCCCCTCTCTCGTGGACCCTTAATAATTTATAAATTATTTTATATCTTATCTTACACTGCCCTGCGTCTCCCTTCACCCACCCTTCTGTTGCCCATCCCCCAGAGAGGGGGTTATATGTAGATCCTTGTGGTAGATTCCTCCTTTCTACCCACCCCCCTTCCCTCCCGGTAACGCCACTGTCACCGCTGGTCCTGAGGGGTTCATCTGTCCTAGATTCCCTGTGTGTCCAGTTCCCATCTGTACCGCTGCGCATACTCTGGTCTAACCAGGTTTGCAAGGTAGAATTGGGATCATGGTAGTTGCGGGGAGGAAGCATTTAAGAACTAGAGGAAGGTTGTGAGTTTCATTATGGCTATACTGCACCCTAAGTGACTCATCTCCTCCCCACTACCCCTCTGCAAGGTATGTCCAGTTGTCCACAGATGGGCATTGGGTCCCCATCATGCAACACCCTCATTCACAATGATATGATTTTTTTTTTTAACCCCCCTGCCTTTCGTGCTTGAAGCCTGGTCCCTTCGGCCCTTCATGATCACACAAGTTGGTGTGCTGCTTCCATGTGGGCTTTGTTGCTTCTGGGCTAGATGGCCGCTTGTTTACTTTCAAGCCTTTAAGTCCCCAGATGCTATAGATCTCAATAGCCGGGCACCACCAGCTTTCTTCACCACACTTACTTACGCACACATTCGTCTTCAGCGTTTATGTGGGGAAGGTGATCACACAATGATGGTTTTTGTTCTTTGGTGTCTGCTACCTGATCCCTTCAACACCTCATGTTCACACAGGCTTGTGTACTTCTTCTCTGTGGGCTTTGTTGCTTCTGAGCTAGATGGCCGCTTGTTTGCCTTCAAGCCTTTAAAACCCCAGACATTATATCTTTTGATAGCTGGGCATCATCAGCTTTCTTCACTACATTTGCTTATGCACACGTCTGTATTCAGCGATCATGTCGGGAAGGTGGGTATCATGAAAAGACTGTTTAGCTGAGCAAGGTGTTCTTGTATTAAGGGAATGCGCATGTATACTTATTTACTGGTATAAATTCTCCCCTGTTTTTTCTGTGTCCAAAATTTTAGAATGCTTTGTTTTCATTCACCTTTTATTTTAAGAATTGCTAAATTTCCTTAAATTATTATCATACCCAGTCATTTTAAAACAAGGTGTGATCTGGCTTCCATGAACTCCTTTATTTTTCCTTAATCTTCCTGTTGTTGATTTCTAGTTTGTAGATTGAGATCTGAGGAGATGCTTTGTATACTTTTGATGTTTTTTGAATTTACTGTGGCTAGCTTTGTGGCTTAAAATATCATTGTAGTAGTTACATAATTTCTTGTCAATGTGAAGATATATAAAAGTGTAGGGGTGGTATTCAACTTATTAATCAGATCACACTCTGATGGTGCCTCCTTGTGGGCATGGCCTTCTCATAAGGCCCAAGGAGCCTCCCCTTCTGTCTCTGCTTTGACCAGAGCTGCTGGATCCCTGCCATGGTTTCTACCTATCTAGGATCTGCAAGACTTTGCACCCACTGGCTTGTGATCTTCCCACATTCTGCATCATTGGATGTGGCTGCATGAATCTGCAGAGGGACTTATGGACTAGTATCGAATCTCTGGACTTGGGTTGGATTGGCCTGGGATGGTTTCTTGATGTATAATTACTTCTTGATATAAATCCCTTTCTTAACCATACATGTGGGTCGCTGGATTTGATTCTGGCTTAACACAATTGTAAATACTGGGCCAGGATCCACGCCCATTGGAGAACATGTGTACCATGCTGTTGTTGGGTTAAGTATTCTCTATAGAATTATGAGGTAAAATGGATTGGAAGTCTTATCTAGATTTGGGTATCTTTGTTGAATTTCTTTCTAAAGTCTGCTACTATTATTATAGAACTTTCTAATTCTTTTTCCAGCTTTGTTAATTTGTATTTTTAAACTCTGTCAATTTGTATTTGTATTTTTAAACTCTGTATAAATGTGTATTATATTTATAGATTGATACATTAAACATGTGTTTTATCTTTGCATTTTATGATGGAGTTTGAGTCAAAGTTTATTTCTCAGAAATTAATATTTTGTTTCTACTTTTTTTGAGTATTGTTTGCTTGATATATTTTCCTACCCTTTAATATTTAGTCTATTCATGTCTAAAATGTGCTTCTTATAGGCAACATATTGATGTATCATTTTAAAAATTCATTCTGGTACCCTGTCTCTTGATTGGTGCATTTAAATCACTTGCATTTAGTGTAATTATTAATAGATATAAATTAACTGCTGTCATTTTCTTATACTGTGTGAGTGTATGTGCGCACATGTAGCGGTCATGATTTGCTCCGCTTAATTCTCTGTGCTGAATTGTTTATGAATTGTCGACACGTGTCCCTTGCTTTTATTTAACTTGTGTGTACTGAGTCTTTTTATATTTGTATCAACTTATTTTGTGAGTAAATTTATTAAATAGCTTTGTGGTTACTTTAAGAGTGACTTTATTTTGCTAACTTAAAAACAGTCTACTATTTCTTTATATCAGCTAGACTTTATCTATATATGAACATTTCAATATTTTATGATTCATTCCCATTTCTGTTGAAGTGATGGTGGATTATAGATTTATATCACTGTGTCTTGTTTTCAGCTATGTGACTTTATTTTACTTTAAGACTTCTTTTTCTGGGTTGATATCTGGGTGATGTTTTTATGTATTTTAATCTCAGGGTGTGGTCTGGTGTTTATTTTCTGTCACCTGGATCTCTGGAGCTCAGATTTGCTTTCCTGCATTTTTTTACTTCCTTAAATTTGATGCATGCTCTGCTCATCTTGCTTCAATCCAAATTTACCTTCAGTATAGCTCTGTCTCTTATTAGGGGTTCCTATACTCTTCTCCCAAGGATGCTGCTTGCTTTGTCTCAAGATGACTATGCTGCATTTGGATGGCTGGGAGAGCACCCACCTGCTCACGGCTATCCATCTCTTCTCTGTTCGAGTCAATACTATATCCTTCTGTGTGCTGCTCAGGGCTCTCCGACTGTCTTAGATCTGTCTCTCTTCCACTTGGTGTCCCATGTTTTTCCTGTAGGATGGTGGCCTGGTATCGCTGACTAAGCTGTCATCTTATCTGTGTACTCTCTTAATTTCTTCTTATATTTTCATAGTACTTTGTTGTGTAGATGTACCTTATATTTATTGAAACAGTTACATTTTAGTGGACATTTAGGTTGTTTTATATATTTTGATATTTTAATTAAAACAGCAATGAGTAGTTGCTGCACAATCATTTAACATTTGTTCCACTGAAGTGGAAATTTTATGTTAAAAAAATAGGTATTATATTTTGTTTATTACTACCAAATTTCTTTCCTCAAAGCTTTTTTGCTTTAAAAATTCCCTTTAGCAATATAAGAGAACATTTGTTTCCCCATAAATTTCCAATATAATATGTTGCCGATTTCTGGACTTTTTCCAACTAAATAGATGAAAAATTCTATCTTATATTAGGATACAATTAATAAGATTCTTAGTAAGAGTCTACATATTAAGAACAAGGTGACATATTTTTAGAAATTTAAGGAATATTTATCATTTATCATAACATTTCTTAGTTTTTAGATAAAGATTGTGTGTGTGTGTGTGTGTGTGTGTGCGTGAGTGTGTGTGAGGGATATATGTGTCTATGATAGAAATGGAAGGCTACCCCCTTCCCATTTGTCATGTATTTATGCACTTTGTTTGTTTTGTGTTTTGGAACATTTGTATAATAAAAAAAATGTATTACTCATTTTTGTATTGCATTCAAACCTGTCTTTAAGCTCACTTCTCTTTTCTGCCAGTTCAAACTTACTGTTGACCTTCTTTAGTGAATTTTTCATTTCCATTAGTGTACTCATCAACTCTAGAAATTTCACCTTTTAAAAATTAATTTTATCCCATTATTAATAATGGGATAGTTAATAGTTTCTAATCAATAGCTAATAGTTTCCATCTGATGCAACATTGTCATCATGCTTTTCTTCTTTATTCATATTTTCTTTTAATTCTATGAACATTTTACAATGGCTAATTTAAAGTCTTCTCTCTCTCTGTTTTCTGATAGACAACTGATCTATGTGACAGGCAATTTCTTTGTGCTACCCATTCCCTCACTCTCATGTATTGTTGCACATTCCTGTTTTTCTGCATGCTTTGTAATTTTTCCTTGTTAGAAATTATTTTTCTACTGTAGAATTTCTGGGTACTGATCAAATTTCTCCTTTGGGGCTCTCTATTGTTTTTCACTTGGTATTTACTTGTTTATTTGTTTAGAGTCTGACTGGATTATTTAGTGAAATATATTTCTCCCCCAGTTTGATCAACTTCAAGCCCTGGTGGCACAGTGATTTAAGATAGAAGCTACTAGTAGCTCTATGGGAGAAGGAGTTTTCTACCTCCTTCTATAAAGATTGTTGCATTGGAAACCTATGGGGCAGTTCACTTTGAGTTGGCAACTTGATGGCAAATCAAGTTTATAGAAAGCTGTGGGAGAAGGTTATTGTTCCCATAAAGATTTACAGTCTTGGGAACCCTATGTAGTTTTGCTGTGGTCCAAATTGAATATATGGAAGTGGATTTTGAGTATTATAGCAGCACAACGAGTTGGAATCAACTAGGAGACAGAAGGCTTCTTGGTGCATGTTCAACCTCTGATGTTGCTCCTGGGGAGATGCAACTTTGGGCATTTCCAGTCACCTTGTAATGACAATGGCCATGGCAGGGATCTCTTTTACATTTCTGTGACTATGGCCAACTGTTGCACTCCACTAATTGTTAGCTGATTCCTTTATTGTGTGCAATAAAACCTCAGGGCATAAATTATTCTTTAAATTGAGGTCATTTTAGGATTTTTGTTATGATCACCGGAAGACTCATTTCAGTTGTCTTAGTCTCTGGTTCGCTCTTCTCCCATTTGCCCTTTACCACGCCCACTTCCATGGAGACAGTTATGACTCATAGCAAACACATGTATGCTTTCTGAGATGTACATCTTTATGAGAGCAGACTGCTTCATCTTCCTCCTGAGGACCTTCTGGTTAGTTTGAACTGCCAATCTTGTGGTTGGTAGTCCAGTGCTCACCGTACATTGCCACCAGAGAGCCTTTGCCTTTTTACCACCACCTCCACTATCCTTGAGACCTTGAATTGAGATTTTTGAAAGCAGAAAAAGAATAATCTATTTCTTGCCCCTCTCCCTCTTCAGGAAAAATCTCTGAGCCTTGGCTCTAGGGATAGGGGTGGGGACAATGGCCAACTTCATTCTAAGTGACATGTCCATTACTTAAGGAACTGAGCAGGAGTTTCGGGTTCCCTTGACTTGCCGACCTTGGCATTGAAGCACTGTCTCATCAGCCAGTGGGATAGTGATTAGGGGCCCATGATGATGCACTCAGGTAGAGCTTCCGGTCCATGAGTGAGGGAACTGGACTGTACTGAAAAAGAGAGTTCACTGGACTCTATTGAAAAAGACTCCCCCTGGCAGTATAGCACAATGAAACACACAATATTCCTCTGGTCATTCATGCTTCTTCCCCCCACTATCATGACCCTAGCTCTACCTCACAACCTCTGCTAGACCGGTGTATGTACATTGATACAGATAAGAGTTTCTGACACACAGAATCCAAGATAGATAACCTCTTCAGAAACAGTAATAGGAATAGTAATATCATGAGGGGAGGGGGAGGGGGAGAAGGAGAGGGAGCAAAGGGGAACCCATAGCAATGATGGATGCATAACCTCACCCCATCCCCCCGACAGGGATGAATAACAGAAACATGGGTGAAGGGAGACAGAGGAGAGTGTAAAATATGAAAAAATAATAATATATAATTTATCAAGGGTTCATAAAATTGGGAGTGTGGGAGAGGGAGGGTAAAAAGAGGAGCTGATACCAAGGGCTCAAGGAGAAAGATAATGTTTTGAAAATAGCGATGGCAATATATGTACAAGTTTGTTTGATATAATTGATTTATGGATTGTTGTAATATCTGTCCATGCTTCCAATAAGATGATTAAAAAGAAAGGGGGAAACAAAGCAAAGTCCAAGACCTTCCGTTGGTTTTACATTACTCCTCTGTGTTTTCTTCACAGACTAGTTAGAAGATGTAGGTGACCTTCCATGCCACATGTGATAACATCTGCCTGAGTAATTGCAAAACATGACATCTGTATTTATAAGGAAACCCATCTGGTCCTAATAAAGCAGCTTTGTTTCAAGAAAAAATAAAAAGACTCTACCTGGAGTCCCCACTGAACTGGGAGCAGGGACAAAAGGGATCAGTTTAGTTCAAATACCACTGATTCTCATCTTCCTTACTGAATTCCCAGAGGTGTTCTTGAATAGCTGCTTCTTCATCTACTCTTCACCTATCAGATCTTTTCCGGGGGCTTTACATGGCTGTTTTCTTAGAGTTATCATCAGTTTCACTAGGCAGCCCATCGTGTAGTTACGCCAAAAATTGATCTCACAAAGAGAACATTTTTGAAACCCCTAAAGGAGGTAAAATGTGAAGCGCTCAATGATTGGTTGGATATTAGAATTAAGAAGGGAAAGTTTTCTTTCTGATGCACCTGGGAGAGTGGTGGGGCGACCGTGAGACACAGGCTATATTAAGAAGAGAAAGAGCAAGAGTGGCGCTTTGAACAAGTGGAATCTGAATTGTCAGGCACATCAAGCAGAAATGCAGTTGAAACTGTCTATTCATCTGTTCAGTGGGGATAACATCGCTTGCCTCCATTTCCCTCCCAGGGCTACTATGGAGAACAGCAAGGTACAGCAGACTGAAAGGCTTTGAAAAGAACGCACTGTGTCAATCGACTGTGATAGTGATTAAAATTAAGGCACTAACATATTCATTCTCATGCTGCCAGATGCAAAAAGCACACTCTATTTTTGAAAATATGCTACTGAGTTTGCTGCTAGTCAAACATTCATTTTTATTTTCTACAGAGCTGAGGGCTCTGAAAAACAATATTAACAGTTTGCCCCAAGAATCTACCCTTAAGGAGTATATTTGAGAAGCAAAAAGATTGTAGGGCTAGTACTCAGAAGAGGAGGGTGATTTGTATGTTGGTGTGTGGGACCATGGACGAATCACTTCAGCTCTCTCATCCTCACATTCTTCATTTTTCAAAGTTTGTGCTTATTGATTTCTAATATCTCTTATCATTCTTACATAATGAAATGGTTGATTAACCTAACACTTTCAGTTTTACTTACTTCCTACAAATGATGCTCTTCAATTTTTTTCTGTCAATTGAAAGAGGGTTACACACACCAGCCTCAAACTAGCTTTATCAGCAACCTCCTTTGTGGAGCAAATGCAGACAGGGGCGATTGCCTGTGACATCCAGGCAGGAAGTCTACTTTCATGTACAGCATGTGCAAGGGATAAGGATCTAGAAGGAGCTCGGATGCCTTTCTTCTTTTAACTGCAGCAGAATTCCATTTACCACTTAGTCAAGGTGGTAATGAGGGTCTCTGTACCATGCAATTGTGGTTGCCATCTGGCAAGCAGGCACCATACACCCAGCAGACAGAACCAATTAGCTGGTCCCCCACCTTCCACAAGGCTTTCCGGTGTTTCGTGGCTGGGTGTTAGTCCCACTGAGCATCTCATAAGAAACTCTGTTGAGGTTTTGGCGGGGAGGGACAAATCAGCTTTCTCTAGAATCACAGAGCTAGCTCTGTGATGGAGGTCTAAGAACACCTTATCTAATGAATCTGCTATCCATTATAATGAATGGGGAAAATGCTGTCATAATGAAAAAGTCTATGGCAGGAAAGGGGAGCCTGATGTGGTTGAAAGTGTGTGAAGAAATAGTTTTCTATCTATAAGAAAAAAAATTTGGTAAATAAGCTTATATGAGCCATGGTATAGCCAAATAAAGGAATGGAAACAGGTGATTTAGGACTTAGATTCTAGGTTTCAGCTCTGGTTCTCTAACACGTCCCAGCCTTATTACCTGAGTGAGGTAGTTGACTTCTCTGTTTCTCAGTACCTTTGTCCATAAACAGGAGATTAAAAAATCTTCTAAGTTCACTAGATTTTGGAGAGTAGTACAATCATAAAGTGCTTTGAAAAATGCCTCAAAAACCAAAACTAGACTCACTGCTATCGAAACATGTCCACATCACTTTTACTCTATAAGACACAGTAGAACAGCCCTGTGGGGTTTCCAAGATTGTAACTGTTTTCATGAGTAGAAAGCCTTGCCCTGACATACAGGAAACTGAAAAATGCCCTGCCTTAGAGTCTTTCCCCAATAACAGTAACCCTGAAGCACAAGGTACAACTGTCCCTGTATGTTTCTGAAACTATAACTCCTTATGAGAGGACAAAGCTTCATCTTTCTCTCATGGAGTGGATGGTGGTTTTGAACTAATGACCTTGTGGTTAGCAGCCCAACACATAACCCACTATGCCACCAGGGATTCTCTGGCATATGGTAAATTCTATTTAAGTGTTAACTCTGAGGGTTGGTTCATAAAACCATTAATGATGATGCTTAGAATGACATTTCTAATGCCAAGGCTGGTGGTAGAGTTTCCTAATATGAAGTGAATGGAACAGGGTACAAAATAAATATACTAGAATAAGTTAAAAAAAAAAGTATTGTTACTTCATAGTTCATAGTCCATAGGTGTCTGCAGTTTTATTCCCAACAAAGCATGCTTAGATATGTCTCTGAAATCAGCTTTTGATTGTAGACAATTTCAAGCAGAACAATGACTTCTGAGTTAAACTTGAGGAAGGGTCAAACTTAAGGGAAAAACTCAGAAGGTTATGTGACTGATTCCAAAGATAATCTTGATAGGTTTTCTAAAAGGACACAGGAAGATCATGATGCTTATTAGGACGAAATTTGAAGAAAATGGAAATCTGCATTGATGCGAAAACAAAAAGATGAGGAAAGGAGAACCAAGGAATTATTCCACCCCACCCTTCCCACCCCCACCATGTGGTTACTCCTTGGGCTAATAGGTCATCAGGTATGAGGTCCAGCAGTTTGAAACTACCAGCAAATGTGCAGGAGAAATACAAGGCTTTCTACTCCTGCCAAGTGTCCAGTCTCAGAAACCCACAGGGCTCGTTCTGCCATGCCCTATAGAGTCACTGTGGGTCAGAATGGACTCAACGGCAGTGCGTTTGCACATCATGATGCTCCTGCCCATTTTTGAAAGTAGCAAGGGCTGTCCTCTGAGAATGTTGCTGGGAAGCCTTATAGCACCTACTCCACAGCTTTGTAGATCTTGCCCGCAACCTTGATTTTGCCACTTTAGATTTGTTTGCTTCCCAAACTCAAAGAACATTCAGCAGTAACAGGATTATTGTCCCTCAAGGATGCCCATGCTGCCCTTTCAACGTGCTATAAATAGAAAGGCATGACATTCTTCTGGGAAAGGAGATGGAAACACTGGTTTCAGAAATCTGTAGGTAGATTCTATGATGGCTTCATATTTTTATCTTCTTTAAAGTTTTGCATGCATTGCAGCAATACTTTTTGTCTTACCCTTGTACCTAGGGCTCCTCATTCGATATGTCTATACATGATGAAAAGAAAGGAAGAAAGTCAACCACTATGTTAACAGCGATTCTCTTTGGTGGGATTTTACTGCTTTCTTTTTTATATTCGCTTCCATTTTCTAAAATTTCTACAAGTTTATATATTATTTTATAATTAAAAATACCAATAAATATCAATAAGTAAACAAAAAAGAAAGAAATTAAAGTAGGGTAAGCATCTTCTTCCCATTCTTTTGAGCAGTTTTAAATCTAATCATCTGTCATATGGTAATGGAAATTATAACACCACCTACCTCACAGGGATTATTCCAAGGAGTAAATGATGGTACTTATCTAAAAGCAGTTAGTTAATAATAAAATAGTTTATACTTATAATCTTATTACCAGTGCAACAAAATTATGTAATATGAGGGTCATAGTTAAGGAAAAACTCAGACTTTTTAGACATTCCTACTCTCCAACCAAACTGTAAAATCAAGCATTCATTATGAGAAGTCAGAAGAACCCTAGTGGGTTAAGAGGCCTAGTTCCAGGGTAGGCTGTATCACTAACTTAGGGAGAGACCCTCTGATCATTTGAAACCTCAGTGTAAACTAGATCTTACAAAGTGCAGTTTGAGCTGTGAGCTCAAGATCACAAATTTATAGACTCTCATTTTCTCATATGACTAAAGACTAGATAGTATCTGAGTGATTTAGTAATGGCTATTAAAATCATAAACTAAAAATAGTTATGTTACAGTTTACTGCAGACTCTAATTCAATATTCTGCTAAAATATCTGGCTGTCACTTAATGCTTGGCAACACTGCAAAACTCCTACTCTATGTATCCGTTTAATTGCAATTTCAGCAATTTTTGGATATGGTACTTTGTTATTAATGAATCATTAGTTTTGTTTTGATTTGGATCTAGTTTTCCATTGTAGCAATTCTGACTTTTTAATTTAAAAGTACTAATCACTAGATTCATCATTATTAAATTAGTTTGTTGTAGATTGTTTGGATGATTCTTAATAAGAATTGTTGATATACATGAGCATTTCTATCAAGAGAGTTGAAGGCAAAATATTTCTAATATGGAGACCTGGTTGCATTACATTTTGAAAATGAATTATTTCTTCCTGAATGTTAAGTAGACAAACACCTTAAAAACTCACTCCAAATTTGCATGCATAGAGACATCTCACTGTATCGTTGAGTTATTTTTCTATCATGAAGTAGCCACTGGCAGAAAGAACTGATCAACTGAATTGAGCGTTAACAAAAAGATGCAATACACACAATTACCCCAAAATTTATTTTTAGATTGGAAACCCAATGAGTGTCATTTCTATTTGCCATTGCAATATGTTCACTATCATTTATAAAAGTATGTGTTTGTGTGAGCCTTTCTTTCTTTCTTAATTGCATTTTCCCACCCAATTATGGTCAAGAAAGAGCTCAGGAAGTTCTTGCCACTCACTTTGCTGCCCAGGAATCGGCTCTTGGGTTCTCCTATTAGGACGAGTTTCTGCTTGCTCTCTGGGACCTTGTTCTCTTGCACATCATCAGAGTTACAGTTGGCTTGCTGAGCACCCGAGGTCATGGTTCCAGGGGACTCTCTGTTCGTCTGCTTGGCATCACCAGTCACTGGTTTCTGTGGTGCTGTTTGAGTGTTGCTCACATTTTCATTTTCCTTTCTGTGAAGAAACAAGTTTGCATTCTGTTACTGACAGGGCAGACCAGGCTTACCCTGAGCTGGCCCAAGAAAAGGGAAGTGTTAGCCTGGTGGTGTGGGCAGTGGTAACAGCGTGGGTGTCTCCGCATGGGTCGCCTGGTGGGATGGAGAAGTAAAGATTCATTATTTGTCTGTGGATCATTTACCATGGGGAGGCCATGTTATTATTTCTCAGGCTTTATCCTTTCCTTTCCCTCTTCCCCATAATCATGAAGACAATCTAGTCTCCTGTTCCAAAGCTCTTATTGTAAATAATGGGCAGTGTATAAACAATAGACTTTAGCAGCTATAAAATTTCTTAATAACAACTCTAACGAGCATTTTCAGTCTGTTCAAATATAATTTTTCTCCTTTCCAAGTGGAAAAGGAAGAAAGTTGAGCAGACTGCCAGCCACAGTTCCCCAACGTTCCTCCCCAGTCGGCTCGCCTTAAGATTGCTTTTCCACTTAGCCTTCTTTCATTTAGGTTTAATTTGAAATAAGAAGAAAACAGAAAAAAATCCTTCTCATATCTTATGACTATTGATTTGAATAAGGGCAAACTATAGGCACTGATTTAATGTATATATTTTAGAGTAACGCAGTTGGTAGTTTCAAAATAAGAAGACAATACCTAGGAATGATCCTTGAGGAACAATTGATTTGCAATGGGAAGACATGTCCTAATATCAGATAGATGAGAGATATCAGACTGAGGAGAAAAGGCCAAGGAAACAGGAAGAAACAAACAAGCAAACAAACAAACAGGAGAGCAGGTCTTTGCGTGGAAGCAAACAAAGTGTATGTTTTCAGAGAGAAAGCAGGGTCAATGACGCCTTGTGCTGTTGAGAAAGGTAAGTTCTGGAAAGTGTCCACTGGATCTGGCCATAGGACAGTGTTAGACATCTAGGTAAGGGGACTTATAGTGGAAAAAGCGTCTAGAGACCATTGGTCCCTAAACTAATTTGGCCTACCACCCCATTTCTAGAAGAAAAGGAACTCAGTCCCCCTGGCAATTGAAACCTTTTAGACTAGAGCCCATAATCCAGGATAAAGAATTGAGTATCTGCTTTGGCTGCGCCCCCGCCCCGCTTGTTCCAGAACCCCCCAAGGGGCAGTATCACCCACTTCAGGAAACAGAGGTTTAGACTGATGATGGTTCAGAAAAGAATAGAAAACAAGAAAGTGACACAGATGTATACAGAAAAGGCAGTACAAAGTGAGGAAGTTTGGCTGCAAGAAGAGAGAAATTAAATGACTGGAGCATGATGAGAAATTTCAGAGAGGGCTTAATTATTATTATGACTGAAGATATGAGGGTCTTACATACATTTCCATCCCAATGGTGACACCGAGCTGGAGAAAAGGAGAGGATATAAGAGAGGGAAGAAGTGGAGGCTTGACAAAGACAGATGGGATTTCCGGGAGGGAGTTCACTTGTTCTGGAGGAGAGCACAAGGGTGCTATTAGGTTTACAGAAACAAAGACTTCTCTGATGGATGCACGCTTGATAAATGGAATTGACAGCACAAAATTGTACAATGGAAACTGTTGGCTTGGCAAACATTGTGTTATATTTATAAATATACAAATAAAAGTTAACCTGATTCCAGCTCATGGTGACCTAAAGTGCACCCAAGTACCAAGACTGTATTCCATAGGGTGGCCAGTGGGAACTTTGTTTTGTTTTTTTTAAGTATGTTGCTAGACTTTTCTTCAAGGTACCTCTGGATGGACTCAAACCTCCCACCTTTCAGTTAGCAGTAAAGGATGATAAGCAACGCAAGGACCCAGATGCCCTATAAGGTGGATAATCATGACAGCTACACACCATGACAGCACAGTGTCATTGAATGATTCATGTGAAGGATATTGAGATGGCAAATGTTACATTACACATATATTTACCACAGTGATTAAAAAACAATCTTTTTGTGGGCAGTCTCAGGACAGAATTGCCTAGGAAATGCGAAATGTATCCGCGTGTCTGCCTGTCTGTTAAAACAGCCCCAGTAGATGTAAAACCAAAAATAGCCTGTTAAATCTGTTCAAAGTAAAAGCTGCTAAAAAAAAGTACATAGCACTTTAAAAATTATCATGAAAATGACTCCCCAGCTGAGAAACGGCATGTGTCTGTCTTTAGCACAAACAATTCGTCAACACACATTGGTTGTTAAGTTGTTCACAAACTCACAGTTCTTTTTTCTATGTTGGTGTGCTCTCTACCTACATAACTGAGAATAGAAATCTGCCATTTCAAAAGAGAGAAAAATAGACTATGTTGGAAGCAAGACACAGCTAGCACCGGACTTGGCACTTTTGACCTCAGCTGCTGCACCCACAGATGCCTCCATGAGTTTAGTGTCATCCACGAACGAGAGCAATTAAGAGGATTACTGTGTTGCCAGATGATAAATAAACGCAGAGAAAACTGTCCAATTGTTTCTTCTCTCACACTGGGCTCCTCTTGCAAACCAGCCATTCAGTGCCACCCTCTATTTAGGACCCAGAGTTTCAGGGTTAGAGAGTTACATTGCAAGGGCTTCTAGTAGCTTCCTCTGCCCAAAGCAATGTAGGGGTTCCCTGTTGGCCCTGCCTCCCCTGCATCTCAGACTCACCAGATCTCACATTTGATTTGGATTACACCCCTGCTGAGAACATAAAAATTCAAATGGAAGACCCAGGGGGGCTCAGCAAAAAGGTCACCAGATGCCATCTTAAAGGTTTGCCAGCCTTGGCAGCAACTCAATGCCACCAATCTCCAACTGAGCACCATCTAACAGGCCCCGAGCCCTGTGGAGGAGACAGTTCAGAGCATGCCAAAGCAGTGAATGAGGATCTAATTGCAGTTAATGAAAGCATGTTCTTATTTGGAGGTAATAAGAGAGAATCCACATGACCAGACTTTTTCAAAAAGATGACGCCATAATAAAATATGAAATGCAACTGGGGAGAGAATTTCAGCTGAACATCTCACCAAACTCCATGCGGAAGTTGAAATGTGAAGCTTGGACTAATGTAGCAAATGGTGTTGTGATAAAGTGTCAGGATTTCCTGTTTGTTTTTAGTCTGCCATGGAGTCATACCATTACCATCATAGAATTTTTGTTCTCAAAATGTCCTTAGAAGTCCCTTAAGCCAATTTCAAACTTATGCCCAAATCAGTTCTTCCGTATTATAATCATACTAGCTAACATGTGAAATGCTTATATTTGTAAACCAAACCCATTGCTGTTGGATTATGACTCAGAGAAATCCTAACGGGCAGAATAGAACTATCTAACTATGGGTTTCCTAAGGCCCTAGCCTTCGCAGAAGTAGATGGCCACATTTTCCTTATGTGGAGTGGAGGTCGGGTTCCAACCATTGAACTTTTGCTAAGCCCTGCACCATCAGGGCACCTTAGGTGCCATCTACTACATATACCTTAGTCTCTGTCATGCAAAATAGATCTTAAGATGACTATTATACAGATGAAAAAATGGATGATCAAAGAGACTAACTAAATTGTATAAGTTCATCTTGCTATGGGATATACGATTCATATTCAGGTATGTTTGTCTCTACATCGGAGCTTGTTCCTCTATATTGCTCCTTGGTTTCACATAGTAATGTACAAATCATTGCCAACTTCCTGCGCATTCATTTGACACAGAGTAGAACTGTCTTATAAGATTTTCTTTGCTGGAATCATTTGGAAGCAGTCTTTCTCCCTTAGAAGCTTCAGGTAGGTTCAAAGCAACAATTTTTAGTTAGCAGCCAAGAACTTAACAATTGCCCTACCTGACCTTCTGAGTCTACAACCATCATTCAGCAACAGAGTCAATAGCTCCAAGATATTGAAGGTTCAGCTTCAGAGCACAGCAAGAAAGGCAATAAATCGAGTTAGCTTTTTTTCAGTGCATACAAAAGTTATGCTTTGCCGCAGTCTATTACGTGTGAAAATCGTAGTACAATAAAAAGTTTCAGCTGTTGTGAGAATGATCAAAATGTGACACAGACACATGAAGTGAGCAGATGCTGATGAAAAAAATGACTCTGATAGACTTGTTAGACATAGGGGTGCCACAAACTTTCAATTTGCAAAAAACAAAGGCAAATATAAAAAATAAATAACAGTATCTGCAAAGCACCAGAGAGCAAAGCTCAATAAAACACGGTATGCTTGTATATAAAAGGATACAATTTATCTTCCAGTTTAGACCTAAAGTCCAGGTATAAAACACTGAGGTGATTGGCCATTCATTCTTGCCTTGTACTCTTCCAGAAACAAGGCATTCATTAAATTCCTAAATTAAACTCCCAAGTTGCCTGTTTATTCTGCATAACTTCAAGTCAACTTCTGAAATCAATAAAAATAATGCAAGTTTATTTGTCACAGCATTCACGGTGCACAGTTTCACCAAATAAAAATGATTTTAAAATTAGGGATGTTGGCTGCAAAATTAATAACCCACTCAATCTGTAAATATGGTTTGGTGTGATTTATTATTCCTTTTCAAAAATAGTGTCCCAACATGCCTAGTTTTTGCAACCACCTTTCTTTTTTTTGCAACCACCTTTCTTATGTGTAATTTTATACCTATAGATACATTCACACCATGGATTTGGCCAGCTTATGCACACCTGCCTTACTCTAGCTAGTCATTACTATTTTCTTTTTTTTTTTATTACTACTTTCATAGTATAGATTTAAGCCTGCATTTAATATAATCATATCAAATGATGTTGCCTTCAAAGATATGAGAATTAAGTACAAGAAGGAGACATTTAGAGAGAAAATGATAATATCATGTGATAAGTGGACAAATTAGAAATATTTTTAAATGCATGGGAGCCTAGAGGAGCTTTGTCCCAGATATGTTTAATGAGATGAACACGATTCTATGAAGGGATTGTGTGGTGAAATTAAATTGCTTGGAACGGCTCTTCGATCCGAGTTTTTTAACTTCCACTGAGTGACGGGGGAGGACCAGGAAATAGGGTGTGTGAAACACTCCTCGAGGACCCCGGGACCATCAAGAAAACAACCACATCAGAGTGTGAGATTATTAAACTATCTCAAATGGTGAGACAGAGGCAAAGAAGCGATGCCAAGACAGGGTGGAGAATGCGATGCCAAGACACCACTGAGAATGCGAGACAGTGTGGCACAGCAGCAGTTTCACTTCCTGGCCCACTGAGGCAGAGGCCACGGAACCAAGGGGCTGAAAGGCTGAAAAGGGATGCTGCTGTTGACCAAAGACTATTTGTGGTCGCCAGTTAACTTCCCTGAAAAACTCCCACTATTGGGAGTATTGTCTGTGAGTTGTGTGTGGCACTGCAATGCATTATCAAACCCAGCAGAGAAGTAGAGTGCATCCTGGGAAATGGTTGGTGTCAGAATGGAGTAAAAAGAGGCTAGAGGGTTGAAGCATGTCTGACCTCTGCCTTGCGAAAGTCAGCCTTAGGCTGGTGTGGAAATGAATTCTCCTCTCCACTGAAGCCAGAGGATGTCAGATGTGGCCCCTATGCTGCTTTCTCAAATTAACATACACAACAGCAGTTGAAAGGAAAGGAGGTGGAAGGGCATTCCAGAGAGGATGAAGGGCTTGTCTATAAGGAAAATGGCTGCCAGGATGGGCTCCAACATCAGAACACCGGTGAAGAGGGCGCAGGACCGGACAGTTACGTCGTTCTGTTGCACATAGGGTTGCAGTGAGTGGGAACTGACTTAAAGGCTCCGAACAAGAACAACATGCTGTGGAATCTTTATGGTGCCTATACATTTTTCCTAATTTAAATATTGCAGCCCTACTAGAATGCTCCTTTCTTCAATTCCTTGTCACTCTTCACCTTCGGAAGATGGTCTGCATAAACTTTATAAAGTGCTTCTGTATTCTCTCACTCTGGTTGGTTTTCCCAATGGCTGACATTGACATAAACTTCCTGTAACACTCATTTGATACTTACTCATATAATGCCACATCCTCTTACTTAAAGTTTTGTGGTTATTTCTGTGCCTAGAGACAGATGCGAAAACCAGTAGCTAATGGTTCTTTATAGTTTCCACATGCCTGGAATAATAATTAACCCACTGTAAGAAACTAATAAAGAAGCAATTTAATGTGATGGGAAGTACATAAGAGAAATATATATTTTTTCAATATTATTTCATTAATCTGAACTTTTATAAAAATGTAGATATCTGTTTGCTCTGGGAGTATTATTCAGGTTTAAAGACATAAGTTAGTGGATACTAAAATATTATGTTGTGAGAAAACTATATAAGCAACAAAATATGGTTTATTATTTAAAATAAAAAGACCAAGTACAGTATTTGGATTTTTAAGTTACAATTTTTTCAGGGTTTTTGTAAGGGCTGGAATGGCTCCCAGCTTGCATTTCTTGCGTGAATCGCCCTAATGCTTTCTTCAATAGTCTCTCTCTTTTTACTCATATCCTAGTTTATCAGCCTCACCCCAACCAAAGACAACAGCATTTAGAAAACATAAGTGAGATTATATCATCATCTCCTCTCAAATGTTAGAGGGCTCCCCATTCTACACAGAATAAAAACACACATGCAAACAAGCAAGCCAACTCACTGCCATGGAGTCAATTATGACTCATATCAACCTTAGAGGGCAGGCTAGACCTCCCCTTTAAGTTTTTGAGTGCGTATGTTTTTATTTATCTATCTATCTATCTATCTATCTATCTATCTACTTATTTATTTATTTATTAATCATTTTATTGGGGAACTGGATGTTTTTAAAGGAGTAGAAAGACTCATTTTTCTTCCACTCTTCATAAAATAAAATCTAAAATTCCTATGGTGGCCGAAGCAGCAGCCCACAATCTGAGCTCTGCTAGACTCTCCAACTTCATTTCCGACCGCTGCTCCTTTTCTCACTAGGTTCCACCAATATTGGCTAACTTGCTCTTCTTACTTCTTCCAAGACAGATTTGCTTATTCTCCTGGAAAGTCCATGGTATTTTCAATATTCATTACCAGCACCATCATCTAAATGCATCTGCGATCTTCCTTGTTCCCTTCCTTATTCAATATCCACCTTTCACATGCATCTGAGATGATAGCAAATACCAGGGCTTGTCCTCACAGTAGGAGAGGGATGAGTTTTTCTACACCGATAAAGAGTTACACTCTTGGAAACCCCCAGGGGCAGTTCCACCCTGCCCTGTAGGGATGCTCCGGTCAGAATTGACCCACTGGACTGAACTTGTTTCTGTGTTTGAGGCCTCAAAATGACATCCTTGCTCTCGGAAACATTAAAGAGGCCTTTGTGTAGCAGAATGCCCTGTACAATTTGTTGTTTTATTTCTTGACTGCCTCTTCCATGAGCATTGATTGTGAATCCAAGCAAAAGGGATTTTCTACAATTTCGATATGTTTTTTATTTATCATGATGTTATTTATTGGTGCAATTGTGAGGCATTTGGCTTCCTTACATTGGGTTGTAATCTCTACTGACGGCTGCAATCTTTGATCTTCACCAGCAAGGGTTTTCAGTCCTCCTTGCTTTCAGTAATCCAGGTTATGTCATCTACTTATTGCAGATTGTTAATAAGCCTTTCTCCAATCTTCATATAGCCCATCTTTAGATTATTTGCTCAGCATATATTTAATCAAAACGGTGAAATAATATGATCCTGATACATGCCTTTTTCCTGATTTTGAACTACACAATATTCCCTTGTCTGGTTTATATGGCTGCCTTTGGTGTGTGTACTGGTTCTTCAGGAGCACAATGGACTGTTCTAGACTTTTCAAGCTCTCTATGGTTTGTTATGATTCACCCAGTTGAATTCCTGTCAACAGTCAATCAATTGAATTCCTTCACATGGTCGTTTGCATCGAATTCCTGTGCCTAGTCAAGCAGACAGCATCTGGGCTTCCCAACTTTCAGTCAAGTTCCATCTGGTGTAAGCAATGACACTTTCCATGCCATGGCCTCTTCTGAATCCAACTTGAATTTCTGGCAGCTTCCCGTTAATGTACCACTACAATCATTGTTAAATAATCTTCAGAAAACTTTGTCTTGCATGTGATATTAACCACACTGTTCAATAATTTCTACATCCTATTATTCTAAAGTTGCCTTCCTTTGGAATGGGTACATACATGGATCTCTTCCAGCCAATTGGCCAGTTTATTGTCTTCCAAATTTCTTGGCATATACTAGAAAGTACTTCCAGTACTTGATCAGCTTGTTGAAACATTTCAATAGTTATTCTGGCAATTCCTAGAGGTGCCCCCCCTCTTTTAAAAATCAATGCCTCCATTGCAGTTTATACTTCTTTTGGAACTGATCAAATGCTATCTCTTGAAATGGTTGTATGTCAACCAGTTCTTTTGGGCACAATAACTTGTTTTCCTGCTATCTTCTTTTGATGACTTCTGCATAATTCAATATTTTGCCAATAGAATTTTTCAGCATTTCAATTTGAGGCATGAATTTTTTCTTCAGTTCTATCAGTTAGAGATATGCTGTGTCCTTTCTTTTTGCGTTTCTAACTCTGGGTTTTTGCACATTTCATTAGAATATTCTATTTTGTCTTCTTGAATTACCCTTTGAATTTTTCTGTTCAGTTATTTTACTTTATCATTTCTCCCATGTGCTTTAACTGATCTATGCTGTGGAAAAAGTTTTAGAATCTCTTCTGCCACCACTTTTCTTTCTTTCTTGTCTTTTCAATGACCTTTGACTTCTTTACGTCTGATGTTCTTGATGTCCTCCCACAGCTTTTCGGATCTTGCGTCGTTAGTGTTCAACATGTCAAATCTGTTCGTCAGATGTTCTCTAAACTCAGTTCAGATTTCAAGGTCTTCCCACAGAGGTATTCATTTTGATTCCTGGGTATTTTATCTGGTGAATTCCTCGTGTGCAGACATTACTTATATTGTTGAAAAAAGGCATTTGCAATGAAGAAGTTAATGGTCTTGCCTAATTCTATCGTGCGATCTCCAGCTTCTTTTCTATCACCAAGGCCATATTGATCAAATACTGTTCTTTTATCGTTCTTTCCAATTTTCACATTTCAATCACCAATAATGATTGATGCAGCTCAATCGCATGTTTGATCTATTTTAGACAGGATAAATTGGTAGAATTCTTCAGTGTCTTCATCATTGACTTTAGTGGTTGATGCATACATTTTAATACTAGCTCTATTAACTGGATTTATTGGTAGACATGAAGATAGTATCCTGTCGGACAGGTCTGTACTTCAGCATAGACCTGAAATGTTCATCTTGGTGATAAACGTGGTGCCATTCCTCTTGAATTTGTCATTCTCCATTTAGAAAACCATATGATTGTCTGACTTTTAATGGTCAATAAAAATCCATTTTATAGCATGAATGCCTAGAATTCCATCTCATTTTTAATGACTTGCAATTTTCCTAAATTCAAATCGTGTACATTTCATGTTTCAGTTATTATTGATGTTTATAGCTGTTTCTTCTCAATTTGAATCATGCCTCATCAGAAGATGAAAGTTTAGGAGGCTTTAGTCCATCTGTATCATTAGGGTCAACTCTACTTTCAGAAGGCAGCTCTTCTTCAGTTACATTGTGAGTGCTTTCGAAGCTAAGGGGCTCATCCCCTGGCACGACACATGATAATGTTACGCTGTTATTAATAAGGCTGTTCAGTGGCTAATCCCTCAGAAGTGGACAGCCTATTTCTCCTCTCTAGGTTGTTCTTATTATGGAAGCTATACTGAAACCTACCAACTTTGCGTGACCCCAGTAGTTTTTTAAATGCTGATGAAATAACTTCCAGCCTAGTAACAGGCAAGCCTCCACAGTATGAAAAACTGACAGACAAGTGGTGGGAGTTACAACATGAGCACACACAAATCTCCTCAACCCATGCATACCTCCATATTTCGTGTTTATATCAAGCTTTCAGCCACTAGTTGTTTTGTATGGTTTCAATGAAAACTCCAAATCTCCACTGTATTTAAAAAATTCATGAGGGAGAACATGTAAAATGACTCATTGGAATCAATAAATACTACATCTTTATCATTTTTTTTTTTTAGTTTAGGGAGTGATGAAGTTAACCTATCAAAAAGAGAATGGGTAAAGTTAGCATAATCTGTTCATTGTCAACATATCAGCCTTTAATTTTCATCACGTTTATTTTAATGTTTTCATAACTACTTAATCCACTGGCCTGTAATTTTGCTAGGGATTGTCTTCAAGTATTGGGTTTTGTGGTAATATTATGCACTCTATTTTATGAAGATGTTTGATTCCTGTCATCTGGCACATTTCCTTTCTCTAAGAGCCAATAGAGAACACCCATCATGATTGTGTGTTAACACATTTTCCTAGTAGCATGTCATTTTTGTAGCATGGATCTTCAAACTTGGATTTATTTGAAGCAACTATGTATTGTCTGTCTAGATCTTCCTTCTTTTGGCATCCAATTCATTTTTCAGACTCTGATTACATACAGAAATTTTTACTTAGTGCCAAAATATAGTTGTGCACATAGAATTTTCAGCTAAATGAGAAGTGAGCAGATGAGTGCGGACAGTGAGGATAGTACACAATAATCTCTAACTGTGCCACGGGACCCCATACGTAGGAAAGGTAAGTATGAGTCCATGGTAATCAGGAAACATCACTAAGCTTCTATCTCTGAGAGATGGCATTAAAGACATAGAAAGCTTCAAGAGGCTCGTTAAAGTGACAGTTATGAAAAACATTCTTAAAGAAATGAGAAGCTATTGAAGGTTTTAGATGGGGAGTGACATAATCAGATTTATGTTTTCGAAAGGATATGATGGCTACTTGTGATACCAAACCAAGCCCCAGTGGTGTCTAGTCTATTCAGACTCATTGGGTCCCTACGGAGCAAAGTAGAACTAACTGATCTTCACAAAAATAGACAAGCTCATCTTTCTCCTGTGCAGTGGCTGGTAGGTTCCACCTGCCAGCCCTGCAGTTTGCAGCCCAATGCTTAACTCATTGTCCCACCAGGACTAATTGAGAATAAAGCTCCTCAAATCAAAATGTACGAACATCACCTGAAACCCAGTCCAAACACATTGCCATTGAGTTGATTCCAACTCACAGCAATCCTATCAGGCACTCTGAGGAAAATGAAGATTCTGGTGAATGGGGAGGGCGCTAGGATTTGGCATTTCAAACAAGTGAGATTGGTGGTCCGCAGACTACACTTTGAGTAACAAGCTATAGAAGAATAGCTTGAGTATGATAAGATTTGAGGCTAATTCATGGGGGAATTATTATGGTACAAATTATGGGAGGACTGATTTATTCTCTGAAGGCTCTAGAAGGACCTTGTTATCACTTGTCTGTCAGTTTGTCATACTGTCTTGGCTTGTATTGCTATGATGCTGGAACTATGCAATGAGTGTATCAAATAATAGTAGGGTCACTGGTGAATAACAGGTTTCAGTGGAACTTCCAGACTAAAAGTACACTAGGAAGAAGAAACAGATGGTCCACTTCTAAGGGATTAGCCTCTGAAAATTAAGGAGTGGCACTGGAATGGGTACAGTGCTAACAATGATGTTCTCAGACACTAAAAATACGACAGGGGAATAGCTGTCTCCTTAAAGTAGATTCAACCTTAATGGTGTATAGTGAGCAAAGCTATCATTATTTGCTGAAGGACACAATTAAAATGAGAAGAAAGAGCTATAAATCTCAATTAATGATTGGAAAGTGAACTGTATGAAGTATGAATCTAGGAAAATTGGAAGTCATTAAAAATGAAATAGATGCATAAGCAAATGCAGTGAAGAAAGCTGATGGTGCCCGGCTGTCAAAAGATATAGAATCTGGGGTCCTATAGGCTGGAAGATAAACAAGGGGCCATCTAACTGAGAAAAAACAAAGCCCATATGGAAGCACACCAGCCTGTGAAATCACAAGGCATCAAAGGGATCAGGTATCAGGCATCAAAGACCAAAAAAAAAAAAAAAATCATAGCATTGTGTATGAGGGGGAGTGCAGAGTGGGGACCCAGGGCTGATCTTGGGAAATTGGACATCTCCTTGCAGAAGGTCTGCGGGGAGGAGATGAGCCACTCAGGGTGCAGTGTAGCAATGATGAAACATGCAATTTTCCTCTAGTCCTTGAATGCTTCCCCTCCCCACCAACTATCATGATCTCAATTCTACCTTACAAATCTGGCTGGACTGGAGGATGTACACTGGTACAGAGAGGAACTGGAAACACAGGCAATCCAGGACAGATGAACCCCTCAGGACTCGTGGTGAGAGTGGTGATACCGGGAGGGTGGAGGGAAGGTGAGGGAGATAGGGTACAAATTACAAGGATCTACATATAACCTCCACCCTGGGGCATGGACAGCGAAGTGGGTGGGGGATGGACAGCGAAGTGGGTGAAGGGAGATGTTGGATGGTGTAAGATATGATAAAATAATTTATAAATTATCAATGGTTCATGGGGGAGGGGAGGGAAGGAAAAAAAAGTACAATGTTTTAATGATGATGGCAACATATGTACAAATGTGCTTGACACAATGGGTGTATGTATGGATTGTGATAGTTGTACGAGCCCCCAATAAAATGATTTAAAAAAATGAAATAGAACTAAAAAAGTCAATATCCTAGGTCTTCGTGAGTGAAAATGGACTTGTATTGGTCATTTTGAGTCAGACAATAGTATGGTTTGCCATACTGAGAATGACAAATTCAAGAAGAATGGCATCACAGTCATCATCACAAAGAACATTTCATGTCTGTGCTGAAGTACAGCCCTGCCTTACAGGATACTATCTACATGACTACCAATAAATCCAGTTAATGCAACTGTATTCAAATGTACGTATCAACCACTAAAGTCGATGATGAAGACACTGAAGAATTCTACCAATTTATCCTGTCTGAAATTGATCAAACTTGCAATTCATATGCATGGATAAATCCTGGTGATTGAAATGTGAAAGTTGGAGAGAACTATGAAAGATCAGTATTTGGTCAATATGGCCTTGGCGATAGAAATGAAGCTGGAGATTGCACCACAGAATTATGCAAGACCAACTTTAGAAAAGAATGGGATTAGTGAAGTAGTATTGCGGTTTCCAAGACAGAAGAAGTACCACACAGGTGAAGCCACACTAACAATATTGACTTTTCTTGACAGTGACAGACATTTGATAGGCGATCTTGAAATAGACACTTGCGTAATCGCAGTTCCTTAGTTACCTCGTCTACAAAGCAGAGCTGATCTGCCTCCCAGGCATAGCCTATGAAAGGGATGGCAAGCATTTCAAATAGAGACATTTGGTTTTTTATGTGTTAAATCCTTGGAAATATATGACTTAACAATATTAGCAGAATTGTATGAGGTACTAGGACAGTGTTTTAAGTCCTTTTCTTCGTGTTTGAGCCTCACAGCAATGGTACAAGATATAGATCTTACCTCCATTTCACAGAATATGAGGCGAGAAAGGCTAAATCCTCCAATGTCAACAAGCAGAATCGGCTTAAAAAATCATCCCATTAAGTGGTATGCGGACCCCATGTACGGACTCCTGTGCTACATCCCCCAGTTCCTGTGCTATGGTAGACATTGCTAGTTGACTGCAGCACTGGTTTTGGAATCTGTCTTGATGGATGATGCAAATGATAAAACTAATGTGCCCTTCTAAAGCTTACATGCTCACTCACTCTTCAGTTTCAACATGATCAGGCTCTACGGAGCAGGTTGTCAATCCAAAGATGGAGGATGATGAAAGGGAGGAGGGATATATTGTTATATAACTCCCAAATTATAGCATTTCACAAAGGCCAAACCCCTAAGAATCATGGCTGAGTCAAGTGAACACCTACCCTTAACAATCATAACAAAATGTAGCCAATGTAACACTCATCTCCCATCTCTGTTCATCACTGCTACACAGACAATATCAATGAGCAAATTAGTTGGATAGTGGATTTTTTACTGTTTTCATACATTCAGAATGTCAATAAGTGGGAAATAGTGGTACTCAGCAACTGTAGTTTCTGTTATTTGTGGCTGCAATTAAATTTTAATTTGGGTTTTTCATCTGACTGCTTTATAATTAAGTATAAAAAGGAGCAGAGGAAAAACTATCTTGGATAAATGAAACCTGGGAAGTACATCATTTTTCCCTCTTTTAGAAAAAGAAAACATTTAAATCTATAAAGACAAAATATCCCCATGACTAAATAGCAGTGCTATTAACACCCTCCACTGCCTGTTCAATGCATAGTCAATGACTTCCTAAAAAGGACAAAGCTCTCCAAATAAATGATGTCACGGAGATACACATAAATGTCCGTGCCACTCAGGGACTCCTCTCCATTGTCTCCAGATAGAAAATTTTCTGTGGTGCAGTTCTGGCTCTAGAAATGTCCATGAGATTAGGGAAAAGCTAAACTCATCTCCTTATTTAGCTCCTTCTCTTACTCTAACCAAATATTCTCACTTCTGGACATGTTTTTCCTAAAAGCCCCAGCCATTAAATCACCTTAATAAAAAGGCACATCCCTAGTGGCATATTCAGTAGTGCCTGTCCTGAAAACAAAATGATATCCCAATAATCTTTGCATTTTCATCAACACCTATTCTTTTATTTCTCTCCTGGAGCAATGGGCTCTTCTCACAAGAATCTAAATTAGGAAGGTAACCTGCCATCATTATCGCTAAACCTTCCCTTAACCTTCTCTTGTGGAAAGAAGAGGTAAATATCAAGCTGCCTTCTTTATTTATCCCACACACAAGAATGAAATTACAAGGCAGAGACGACTCGGGTTCCTCTGAGCATGCTCACTTTCGGAGTGAAATTGCCAAGAGGTCATTTTACAGTGGATAGAGGAAGTCTTAAAGAAAGTCACTTTTGAAACCATGGATTTCACAACACTCACCCATCTTTTCAGGAAGCCTTACCTCATGTGTAGGTTTGAAAGGACACTCTTTGGATCCCGGTCCTTTCTCTAACTTTCACAACTGTAGCTCTGATAAACCCTATCTTCCATAATTCTGATTCAAGATATCTAGGGTTGGACTGCAAAATCTTCATTTTTAAAGACGTCCCAGATGTTTCTCATGATACCTACGTTTAATAGCTGCTGGTTTGTGTGCTTTTGTTCAATAATGCCAGGTCCTTCACTTTTACCTATTGGGTCATCTGTGGGTTTCTTGTTAGAAACAGAGGAAAGATGGAACAAAATAACTTGCGAAGGAAGTGCATGGGATGTGGCTATATGAAAAGCAGGCATACTGCCTTCTTCTATTTTTGTGAACTACCAAAAAGCTGCAAGGAAGAGACCGCTGTATGCTATCCCACACGTCCAGTGGATTTTAGAGAGATGTGAGTGTCCTCCCTTGAACGTGGCCATGAGCGTCAAAGGGAAGAGATAACAACTAAAGTAACTGCAGCGTGAGAAGCCCTGCTTGGAGGAGTATTGAATATGAATAAGTGAACATTTTACAATGTATGATTCATCATTAATCCCATTCCTTTTATTCAAAACAAATGAACTAACAGTCCTCCCCACACAAACTACTACGTGTACTATATTACAAACTGAATGAGAAAAAGCAGTAATATCCCATTCATATTTATAAATGTCACAACGTTCATATTTCTCATCTATTTGGAAAATCACCTCTAGTAATTAAGGGATATAGGGAATTATAAAGATGAAAAATATCAGAAAAACAGTGCACATGGAAGTTAGCAACATTATTTTACTTCCACTCTTACATCTTAATGACTTAATTTTCCATAAATGGTATGTTTTAAATGTAAGAACAAAGCCACCCCCAAACTTCATTATTATTCAAACAACACAAATAGCAAACTTACTCCACAAAGTATCGAAAGTGTTTACTTCCAATGATTTTCACCACCATCTCAGGCATGGCATCTGATCCATAGGGAGTCTTCCGAACAGACAACATGTTCCTTTCATAAGAAAATTCTTCAAATTCTTTGGAATGGGAAAAAAAAAATCAATCATTCTTCGGGATTTTTTTCACCAGGCAACTGCAGCCTCCATGCCAACAACAACAATGATAGTACCATGAACAAGCACTTAATATTTTGAAGTAGGTCAATATGACATTCTTACTTATGATTGTAATTCTTGTTTTAGTTGAGAGATCAGGAAATCATGTCATTTACTCAGTAGTTAGCATGAATGAGAAGTCTACCAAAGACGTCTTTAAAGCCAAATGACTGGGATCTTAGATATTCCTACTTTCCTATATTGTAAGACATTGGGTAGGACACTTGTGAGGTGAAACAGGGCACCAAGACTTTATTCAACTATGTTCAGCCCATATGCTCAGATATGAAATCAGGATAATTCTAGTTCTGTTCTCAGGGGCTGAGTGAAGCTAAATGAGATAACATGGCCCAAGGAGCGCTGAGGGGGGTTTGCTTCACGTCCCCTCTTTCTGCAGCAATCCGAGGAATCAGAAATCGAGATCCTTTACCAGAGGGGCGATGGGTGTTGGAACAGGTGTGCTGTCAAGGGAAGTTTCCAGGTTCTGTGATTTAAGCCACAGTTGGCCATTCCCCTTCAGAGAAACTCAGAGATTGCGAGCCTTTAGCAGCCATTCGAATGCAGAAGTGCACTTCACAGACTGGGCCCCAGAGTTGCTCCCCTACTCTGGTCTGACAGCTAGATCAGCGTCCCTCCCCAGAACCCCGCTTCTCTTCGCGGGGCGTGGGACCTGCCAAGGGAAGCAGGCCCAGCCAGCGGGATGTGCAACCTCTGGGAAGCTGTCTGGAAATCTCTGGTTGTCAGATCCCCCGCCTCTGACCTTCCCTGGGCGAAAACAGCTGGTGGCCTTACCGCGAAGGAGGCGTTTCCCCAGCCAGGCAGCTGAGTCCTGCAGTCTGCGCTTCTGCCCTGGAACCCACGCACCCAAACCTGCCCAACCTGCCCGGGCTGGGGGCGTGGGCTTGGGAGCCTGGTGTCCGGCCAATCACCGGGCTTGACTCGCTGGAGGCAGCGGGTCCCTCTGGGTCGCTAAGGACGCAAGGGCTGTTGCTGGGCGGGCCCAGGTTTCTATTCACCCTGGGAGAGGCAGGCAGGGCCTTTTGGCAGTTCTCAATTGTGGGTGGCGAACCCTTTGGGGGTTGAAGGACCCTACAGGGGTCGCCCGATTCATAACAGTAGCAAAATGACAGTGATGAAGTAGCAAGGAAAATAAGTTTATCTTGGGGGTCACCACAACATAAGAAACTGTATGAGAGGGTCGCGGCAGGAGGAAGGTTGAGAACCACTGCTAGGGTTTATCCGCAGACCTAGTCTGAGTGTTGTTAAATTCTTGCCTCACTGCTTCCCCGGAGATGAGAATATTTTTCATGAAAGGATCTACCTCGCCTTTGTGGTCACGCGTATTCCCGCTTTCTCTTAAACACAAATTCCCGTTTTAACTGGTGCATAAGCCACCTTTTCAAATCCAGACTTCTACACTGTGATTTTGAGCAAATCCCTTCCATTCCTTTTCAGATACCTCATTTGTAAAATGCAGACAAACAAACACAGGTCTAAAAAAAAACGAGTTAATGATGGACTAGATTCAGAATGCATTGTGGGATGTGCTAAAGACTTTAGAGGTGGTTAAGGCTATTTGAATAGCTTCTAAATGGCTTTACTTTCCATCATCCTCATCAACTCATTAACATTAGCATTAGCATTAGCACTAACACTAGCATCAGCTGCAACAGTAAAGGCAGCAGTAGCTACAGCCTTAGCACCCACACCGACTGACTCGCCCTTAGCTGCACTGTGTTTTGTAGGTTAGTGTACCATCGCCCACCTCATGCATCCAGAGGTGGAGCAGACAGTCACTGTCCCCCAAGGGCTCACTCTCTAATAAGGAAACATAGTGACGCGTTGTAAAGATACAGAGAGAGGGATGGCTCCTACCACATTACTGCCACCTCAGTCTGCCCAAGCAGGGATCTGACATGCCCCTCCTCTGCTCAGATGCTACATGACAGATTCATGCAGGCTCATCAAGTAAAATGAAGGATTTTTCTGCCTTCAAGGTGTTCCATGCTCAGGCCTCCAGTTAAATCTCTAGCATGGGTTCCCACTACTTCTCACAGCATGTTTTTTTTTTTGCTCCATCCAACCTGGTCTACTCAGTAACCTCAGTCTGTGCTGACTTGCCTGTCATGTGCCTTAGCTCTTTCTGTTCTCTCTGTGTGAAATGTCTTTCCATCTCCCTGTTTGTTAGCCTGCTTATCTGCTCTTTACATTCCACGCCAAGGATATGGGTGCACGTAGGAGGGAGACACCCAGGCTTCAAATAGAGCTCGGTGAGTGCCATGTGTTGTTGAGCAAGGCTTTTAAAAATTATGTGTCTCAGTTTCGTTGTCAATGAAATGAAAATGACTTATTGTGAAGCCTAAGTGCAAGACATGTGAACCAATGACAAGTGAGCTAATAGAAGACACGTTATGCTTCATGCAAAATAATCAATATGAACGTTTCCTGGTTTCATTGTTTTCCAAGGTACAAAATCAGAACCTATACGCTAAAAGTAGTTTCTGTACCCTCTGTGTCACATGTGGATTCTTTAAAAAAGAAAACAAAACCGTTTTATTGGCATTTAATCCACATATCACACAATTCAATAGTTCAATCATGACAAGAGTTGTGCAATCATTACCACAATTGATTTTCGAACATTTTCTCCCCCTGACCCTGGTTTCTTTTTAAAAAGTGCATTAATCATTAACTGATAGAGTGGATGTTTGTTAGCTTGTCTTGTCACAACTTCCTGGACCATGCTTGTGGTGGGTGAGTAATCTTTACATATGTAAGCTGTGAATATTGCAGCATATGGCTACAGGTGTGATGAGGATATGATTCAATTAAGGATTTTGAGATAGGATAGTATCTGGATTGTCCTGTTGAATCTTAACTGTAATCATTGGTATCCTTATAAGAGGCAGGGGGACATTTGACTAAAGAGGAAGAACTAGGAGCTTTGGCAAAAGAAATACAACTTTGGAGTTACTGCCATGAGAAGTAGTTAGTAAAAAAATGTGCATGAGGTGTCCAGATGGTGGAAAAGGTAAGGACATAAATTCTCCTCTCAAGATTCCAAAAGGAACCAACCCACTTATTTTTAAATTTATCCCATGGAAACAGATTTGGGATTTTTGATTCCCAGAAGTGCCAAATTTGTGTAGTTTTGAATCATTACATTTGTGGCTCACTACATGTCTTTCAGAAGGTCTTATTGTGGTGGCTTGCGTGTTGCTATGAAGTAGCTTTGTTACTGCTATTTCAAATGCCAAAGGGGTCACCCAAACTGAATAAGTTTCAGCAGGGTTTTCCAGACTAAGAACAGACTACAAAGAATGAATAGGCTGTCCGCCTCTGAGAAACTAGCCATGGAGAACTTTATGGATAGAGTCAAAACATTGTCAGGTCCTGAAAACCTCATAAAAAGAACCAGACAGAATATCATCAGAGCTAAGGTCAGATGATGAGCCCCTGCAATCGGAACCAACCAAAGCACATTTACTGCAATTGAGTCAATGCTGACCCATAGTGATGCTCCTGTGGGTTTCTGAGACTATAACTGTTCACAGGAGTAAAATTGCCAGTCTTTTTCCCGAGGAGCTTATGGTGGTCTTGAACTGCTGATTATGATGATTGCAGCTCAATGCATAACCACTACACCACCAGGGTTCTGAAAATATTGTTGAGGGAGATCTGTCTGTTCAATGCAGAGTTGACCATAATGAAAAAGATGGCGTAAAGCCTTGAAGTAAGGCCTTTGAGGCCTTCATTTGCTGATGGGGCATGACCCCAAATGAGAAGAAATCACTGCACAAATTAATCAACAATCAGAACATGGATATTTAAGTTATAGTCTAGAAATCTTGGAAGTTGCAAACAATCTATGGAAAAATCAACATTTGGGGCATAGTGAGCTAAAATGTATTGATATTGACCATGTTGAGTCAGAAAAATCACATGGTTTACTATGCTGGCAATGAAACAATTGAGAAGAATGAGTTTTCATTCTTCGTCATAAAGGACATTTCAAGATCTATCTTGAAGTACAATACTATCTCTGATAGGATTATATCTATCTGCTGTCAAGGAAATCCAATCAATACAACTAAGATTCAAGTTTATGCACCAACCACAAAAGCTATTGATGAAGAAACTGAAAAATTCTACCAAGGTCTTCAGCCTGAAATTAATCAAACCTGCAATAAGATTTATTGGTAATTATTGATGATTGGAATACAAAAGTTTGTGTTGTTTTTTTTTTTTTTGAAATACAAAAGTTTTAAAGAAAGAGGAAGAAACAGTGGTTGGAAAATATGGCCTGGGTGATAGAAATCAAGTCAGAGACTGCATGATAGAAATTTGAAAGACCAACAGCTCCATCTCAAATTCCTATTTTTTCCAACAACACAAAGGACCATCATACATATGGACTTCTCCAGAGGAAATACACAGAAATAAAAATACATCTCTGAGAAGAAACCATGGAGAAGCTCTATAACAGCAGAAAAAATTAAGCCAGTGAAATAGACCATCTATTGCTATATGTAAGTTTAGGCTGAAGCTGAAGAAAATTAAAACATGATCACAAATACGAGCTAAAGTCTAGCCCACTTAAATTTTGAGAACATCTCAAGAACAGATTTACTGCATCGAAAACTAGTGCCAGAGGACCTAATGAGCTGTGGGATGACATTGAGAACATCAAACACAAAGAAAACAAAAGATGATTAAAAAGACAGGAAAGAAAGAAAAAGTCAAAGTGTCCGTGAGAAGGCTTTACCTAAGGCACAGAGAGAAATATTAAAATAAAAGAGCTAAACAGAGAATTTCAAAGGGCAGATCTAGAAATCAAAGTAAAATATTGTAATGAAATATATGGATACCTAGAGTTAGAAATCTCCAAAAAAAAAGTATACACTAAGCATGCCTTGAACTGAAAGAACTCAAGAAAATCTTCAGGCCTGAAGTTGCAATCCTCAGTGTTGCTCTGGGTAAAAATATTGAATGATGCAGGAAGCATCACAAGAAAATAAAAGAATACACAGAGTCACTGTACCAAAAAAGAAGAAATTAACATTCCACCATTCAGGAGGTAGTATTATGAGCAAGAGCCAATGGGCTGAAGGGGGCAATTCAAGCTGCACTGAGAGCATTAGCCAAAAGAAGGCTCTAGAAATTGATGATGAGCCTGATGAAGCTGATGAAGAAGGAATGCATTTATACTTCTATGCCGCAAGTGATCAATATTTGTACCCACCCCAAAGAAAGGTGACCCAAAAGAATGCTCAAATTACAGAACAATTTCATTAATATCACATGCAAGTAAAATTTTTTGAGTATTATCCACCAATGCTTATAGCAATACATTGACAGGAAACTACCAGAGGTTGGACTGGATTCAGAAGAGGACATGGAACAAGGGATCTCATTGCTGATATCAGATGGATCTTGGCTGACAGCAGAGAATAAGAGAAAAACGTTTACTTGTGTTTTAATGACTATGCTAAGCCCTTTGACTGTGTGGACTATAACAAACTAAAGATAGTCTTAAGAAAAATGGGAATATCAAAACACTACATTGTGTTCATGTGGAACTTGTGCATGGAGCAAGAGGCAATTAGGTGACAGAACAAGAGAATACTGGATGGTTCAAAATCAGAAAATAAGTGTGTGTTTCAGGATTGTATCCTCTTACCATATTTACTCAGTCAGTCTGTGTGCTGAGCAAATCATCAGAGAGGCTGAATTGTATAAAGAAGAATGCAGCATCAATGTGCAGATGACACAAGCTTGCTTGCTGAAAATGAGAAGGGTTTGATGCACTTGCTGATGAAGACCAAGGATTTTAGCCTTCACTATGGATTACAACTCGATGGCAAGAAGACCAAAGTCCTCACAGCTGGACCAACTGGCAACACCATGATAAATGGAGCAAAGATTTAAGTTGTCGAGGATTTTGTCTTCCTTTATCCACAGTCAGGGCTCTTGGAAGCAGCAGTCAAGAGACAAAAGGACACATTACACTGGGCAAATCTGCTGCACAGCTCTCTTTAGAGTGTTGAAAAACAAATGTGTTACTTTGAGGACTAAGATGCACGTGAACTAAGCCATAGTATTTTCATTCATTCACCTCATATGTAAGTGAAAGTTGGATATTGAATAAGGAAGCCAGAGAAGAATGGGTGCATTTGAATTATAGTTTTGGTGAAGAATATTGAAAGTACCATGGATTCCCAAAAGAACCAACAAATCTGTCTTGGGAAGAACAGCCAGCTCCTTTGAGGAAAGGAGGGAAAGATTTGATTCATGTATTTTGGGTATGTTGTCAGGAGAGATCGGTCCTTGGAGAAGGACATAATGCTTGCTAAAGAACAGGAGCAGCGACAAAGAGGAAGACCATGGATATGATGCACTGACACAGTAGCTGCCTTAATTGCATTAAACACAAGAATAATTGTGAAGGTGGCACTAGACTGAACAGGGTTTCATCTTGTTGTACACATGGTTGCTATGATTTGGAACTGGCTCGACAATGCCTACAGAAAGTTTGTGGTGATACGGTCTGGCAATTCTTGGAAATCAACACAGTGCTGTTGAAAGACCTTTTACTTTCTTCTCTTGTTTCATATTTCCTAAACATCTAGCAAAAAAAACCCCCAGGTTATAATAAGTGCTCACTTGTTAATTTTTTAATTTAACAAGTGAAGGAGAATATAACAAAAGTTAAGCACTAAAATTTCTTTCTGAAAAAGGCTATCATGAGTATGATAATTACTGGAGTTTTGTGAATTCAATATAATTTCCCATCCTTTACTATGAACAGAACTCTTTTCATTAAGAATCTCTTTTCTTATTCCAAGAAGTCTTTATGGGATCTCTCAATCAAAGTGTCACTCCCATTCTACTTCTTTATAGAATTAAGCACACTATATAGCTTAAGTATGCCAAACAGAATTCTTATTTATGACCAGTATTGCAGGTATTGGAGGAAGAAGATATCTTCTATTGCCTAAGGTTACTGTGACAATTAAGTGTTGATTCTATCAGCAGTCATCTATATCAACGTATATTAACTTTTATCAGTAGGCACCAAAGAGGGATGCAGAGCTTAGAATGGAGACATTTGGAGGAAGGTTTGGGAAAGCAAAGAGCCTGAATCCAGTTGTGCCTGTTTCCAGCTTCTCAAACACCATTACTTGTCGGTCACTTTGTTGTAGCATCATGGTTTTCTGGCCAACCATCGTGGAATAAATTCTCTTTTTTTTATAGGGTGCCTTCACTTTCATAAGTGACCTTGAACAAATAATCTAATTCTCTCTAAGGTGGAGATAACACTAATGGAAGCCTTGGTGGTTGAGGTAGTTAGTGATAGAGAGTACATGTTGGTTTGACCTCTCCCTCATGGTTGCTTTTCTTCTTTGTCTAGCCAGAGGTCAGATAAAGCCACACTGTTTACTCAGTTGTTTTCTGGGGAAAATTTGGGAAGTATGAAAATAAAAAGCTTGTAAGCCCACTTGCTTTCAGCCATTAAATTTTGGTCTTTAGATGGGTTTAGGCCATGCGTGTAAAGAAAGCTTTGAAAAGATATGTTCCACCCAGTGTTTTGAAGTACTCAGGACCCAATGGTCTTTGTCAGAAGCTGGAAAAAATCTGGAACCATGGTGAAAACTCCCCTCTAGGACCGAATGTTAAAGGGAGCCTGTTGGCATGCTAAAATGCTTGCAAGGTGACCACCTGGATCTACTTGCTGAGTGGAAGTGGGAGAAATGCAGCAATTAAGAGACGGGTTGAGTTTGGTACTGACACCTGTGAACTTGGTTTACAGGAAATAGAGGAGAATATGAGAGGGAATTGACTGATCTAAAGTTCATGACCTAGCACGAGGGCCCTGGGCTTATTGAGTATTGGTGAGAGCCCATGGTCTAAAAGCAAGGTGACCAATGGGAACCCTGTAGAGACTGAGTGAGGCAGCCCACATTGAGTTGACCAGAACCCGACCAGATGGAGATTTTTGAGCCTGTGAACTGGTGCATATTGTTGCTGACTTTATGGATGGCTTATCCAGATTTGACTTTGCTTATGGATGCAGACTTCACAAGGTTCCAACTGGAATGAAGACTCTTCATGTCGGTAAATGATTGACTCCTCAGAGCACTGGGTTGATGTAAGTGGGCAGTATATAAATTGGATGCCCAAAGTTGGGGAGATAATGGCATGAAGTAGTTGGGTTACAAACTTTCATAGGTTGGGGAGCATATTCACAGGATTATAGGATTAATGTGTAAATGTTACTTCATTGCAATCATGAAGCTAAAGAATTATGTATAGGTGCCAAATTGGCAAGGGGTGGATTGAGGTTGTTTATTGTGCCAACCTGGCTGATAAACACATGTGGGGTTAATTGAAGGGTGGAGAGATAAATGGCTTGGTGAGCCTCACCTTTCTAGTTCTCGGGTTTCTTGCTTTGTGATGGTAGGACCAGGGTACAGCTGCATTAGCCAGTTCTGTGCTCCAGTGCAAGACCCACTTCCTGTAAGACATCCCTGAGGAGAAGCCGCATGGACTTACCCCGATGCAGCCCTGGGTGCTGGAGCAGCCATGTGGAGACCCCTGCCAGCACTGAGATGCTTACACATTCACTGATTCAGCTTTCCTCCTGCAGTCAGCATCATAGTGTGTATTTTGTGAGATGGAGGAGGACTTTGTAGATTGGTGTTGGACATATGGGTTAATGTTGGACTTGTGGGCTTGGGCAGCACTGAGTTGGGATGTTTTCTTGATGCACACTTACCCTTTATATAAAACTCCCTTACACATATGAGTTTCTGTGGATTTGATTCTCTAAAGTACCCAGACTAACACAGTGGTGCAGTGAGTTAAGTGTTGGTCTGCTAATGTCAATGTTGGCGGTTCCACGCTCCCTCCCCCCTTAACCCCCCACCATTCTCACCAAGGGAGAAAGATGAGACTGTCTGCTCCTGTAAAGATTTGTAGCCTCATAATCTTTAAGGAACAGTTATATCCCATGCCATATGGTAGCTGTGAGCTGAAATTGACTCCATGGCCGTGCGTTTTGGTTTGAAGATTATGTTAAAGATTATAGCTAATATATTTAGAGATCCTGAAGGGTAAGACTTGTAGATTTCCATACATTATACTAAAGAACAAAAGAAACAAACAACAAAAAAAGTTCATTCCCATCAAGTCAATGTTCACTCACAGCGACCCTTTAGGGCAGGGTAGACCTGCCCTGTGAGTTTCTGAGACTGTAACTGTTTATAGGAATTGAAAGCACCATCTTTTTCCAGCAGAGTGGCTGATGGTTTTGAACTTCTGACCTTTCAGATCACAGTCCAATGCATAACCACTGCATCATCAGATATCCTCAAGAAATTATATTCCTACTTACAACAAAAGTAGCTTATGTTTAATAAATGTGTTTTATGTTCCAGACAAAGTGTTAAGAGCTTTTCATTTTAGCCTATCATTTAACCTTCACAGTAGCCTTATGAAACAAAGATTACGCTTATGCCCATTTTAGAGATGAGGAACCCGAGACAGGATAAGTAACTTTCTCAAGGGAACATAGCCCCTGAGAGTCAGAGCTGAAAATAAACAAAAAAAAAAAACCCCAAAAAAACCATGTTTGTCTGACTCGAGGCAACCTTCCAACCACTGCTCTCTCCACTGGCCATATTTGCCACTGTTATTTATATTGTTAATAGTAAAGCATTAATGTCATTGTTTAATACTCCAAGTCCTTTATAGAACGCAAGCTTTATGACAGAGTTCTTAAAGAGGAAGGGCCTTTTCTTATCTAGCATTTTCTACTTCACACCGTGCTTTATGAAATGACATAACCGTGAAACATCTCTCCAGTGGTTTATACTAAACAAGGCAAAACAAAAAGCTATGCAATAAATGTCTGCATAAGATTAAATACTGTGGTTAAAGCTGCCTTCCTTGGATTCAACAGCTTTAGATTATGAGTCACCAGAGGAAGGTTTCACAGAAATATCTCCATTCAATAGAGCCAGCTTTCTTCCCCCGCCCCCAGAAGAAAGATGAATAGCTGTAATAAGGGAACCAAATAATGCCCCCTAAAACTTCATGATTTTCATTTACCATCAAAGTAAGGAAGCAGAAAAAAAGTCTCCAATGTTTTGGTTTTTGCTCATATAAGTTAAAGTAGAATGAGTTTATAAACAGGAAGTAATAAAGAACTGCTCTTTTGAACATTTTAGTCATGTCTATTAAAATGATGCATTTTGCAGGCGAGTCTCTGTTCAAATAGAGAAGGGACGACTATTGGTGTAATGCAAAGATTAAAGGATGTTAAATTGTTTTCCCCCTCCAGAAACCAAGCCTGTGATATTTACGACTAAAGAGAGACTGACGATAAAAAAGATGAGTAAGGACAGCCTAATTTTGGAAGAAAGACAAATATGATAAAGATACTTTTCACCCTAAAGCCCTCTCCAGGGTGCTGTGAAAATAAGACCATTCTGCATAGTGCGTAGATGGGCAACTATGGACCCTAATGCTTGGTTCCTAAACCCGACTTTGCACGTGGCATTGTGTTCGTTTAGGCAAGCTGCTTGGTCTTTCCGTTACTGTAATTGTCCTCATGGATAGCACCAAGACCTAGTGAGTGAGTGAAAGTAGACAAGTGATGTGCAATGCTCTAGAGTGGTGTTTGGTAAATGGCAAGTGTTCCCTGGTATACTCCTTACAATAATTTACCCATTGTTATATCTCCTTGTTCTGCCCTTACTACATTTTCCACTCACATTTCCAACTCCTTTTCTTTCCACCTAATCGTCCAACCACACCAAGTTTTCTGAGGTTCCTCAAACCTTCCATGGAATTTCATTCTTACGGGCCTTTGCAAAGGTTTTTTTATTTTTATTTTAATGTCTTCCTATGGTAGACTGTTGGCTATTTCTCAAGATCAATGTGAATGTAAATGATGCTGTGAAACTATTTCTGGTGTCCTTAGATAGATAAATAATTTCTCTTTATTTCTTTAGTAAGCCAACAGCTTTAACACCTACCACACCTAATAGTAATTACAATGTACTTACCATGTAATGACTCATTTATTATAGCTCTTTTAGTCATTGCCTTTGCCTGAGTAAGAAGGTAGGAGCCAATGCTGATTAGATGATATAATTATATCAGCTGTGAGTGGTTGTTAATAGCATTAATTCTGATTACCATCTTGTTGGGTAAAAATATCAGCCAACTCAGAAGCAGGGGAGGCACCTTCACTACCTGTGAGAGAGAAGAATCAAAAGTGGAGTGCATCCTTTGAATTTGGAGGTCCTTTCTCATTCAGTTTCCTTGATTCAGGAGACAGCTTTCATACCAGAGGAGTGGCCGAAGAGCAGCAAAACTCATAGAACCTGAGACAGAGCTGTGGACTTCCCAGCCCACAGAGCAACAAAAGCTGAGTGCTTTTGGACAAAAGGCTGGATTGTGGAGTAGGTGCCTGTAGGCACTTAATTGGTGGAGATGGGTTTGCTGAATAACAGAGCTGGAGCTGAATGTCTTCAGGTTGAGGCTTATAGCAGAGTGGTATGTCCTTTGGGCATTTATTAGCAGCCCTAAAAGAGCTTTGTAACATTACCTAATAAAACAGACCAGGCCAAGAGGCTGAAGGCCAGAGAGAGGCCTGTCTTACAAGACAGAAAAGAGACTGTTCTGAGTGAACAACTTGGTCCTGAGAATTTCTCACCTGAATTGTAACATGTTAATAAAAGCCTTAATCCAGAATATTGTCTGTGAGGTCTATGTGGTCATTGCAATACATGACTGAACCCAGCCACAGAAGTACAATGACATAGAGGGGTGTTTGGTGTTAACAGGATAAAAGGGCTGGATGGTGGAGGCATGTCTGACTTCTGCCTTACAGCATCAGCCTTGGGAGCTGGAGGAAGTAGGAAACCGCCCCAGTTCATTTCCTTCTATTGACATTACTGGTTTGCATAGCTTTCTTTCTTGCTCAGCTGCCTCCCCCAGTGGTAAGTTCTATATGTTAATAGTCTTATCGACTCATTCAGTGGCTCCAAAGAAGGAAGGCCCAGAAATTCCAGACTCGAAAACTGATGAAATAGCTCTTGCCTGTCAGATGGGGTCTATTTAAATCGGAACCAACTTACTACGAACTAACAAGGTTGATAAGACAGCTCATTCCAAGCATAGTGTTGGTACGTGGTATATGATTATAAATGTACATTAAATAAAATAAATGCATGTGATATAATTCTTAACAATAAATTAGTAATCAATATGATAAGCAAGCTCAGTTTTGCAAAGGATAGCTCGTACTCTTTCTGGAAAATTTACTATATGCCAGGCTCGGAGTGAAGTAAGACCTAGTTAACTTTTCGTAATTATCTGCAAGGAGTAGTGTCTTTTCTTTGATCTACGGACGAGGAATCCGATCTTGAATTGCTGGGTAAGCTAGGCCACTTGGTTATAAATAGGAGAAACTTTCCTAGAGCTCCATCAAGTGTAGGAATTGACTCTGCTTCTGAAGTAGTCAGGAGCCATGGAATAAGATGTTTTGACTTTTGTCTCTGTACTTCTCTCTGTGCTTCAGCTCAACTTATTCTCTTTTCTGTCCCCATTGGTATGTTAGGATCCCTCAACCAATGGAAATAAGCTATGAACACACATATTTTCCATTTAAGAGATCAGCAAAACCTACAATTCCTTAGTCCCGTTTTCAAGTTGCTAAAATAAATGAATACATGAAAGTGATTGATCAGAGGATACATGAACCAATCAATTATTGCATTGGAGAAAAGGATATTGTGGCAGATACATATAAAAGACTGTTGCTAGGGTAACTTTTTAATAAGAAAGATGCAGTGCCCAGAAAATTATAAACTGTAGGAACTTGATAGAGGCGAACCTGAGAGGAGGTTAAATAACTTGTCCAAGTCATGCAGCAACTAAATGGAAAAATAATGATTCAAATTTGTAAATGTCTGGCTTTAAAGCTTTGTAGTTTTCCTTGGAACTCATGTTTAAAACCTCAATAATATTGAAGAAGCTTTTGTGGAAAATGTAGTTAGAACAAATGGCTCTGGAAAATGACTGTAAAGTGAAAAGTTCTAAACTATAGAAAGACCATACAGCAATATAACTCTAGACATTTCAGCCATTAACTTACCATCTTCTAGATTGTTAGAAACTGTACTCACTTAAAAAACAAAACGAAACTATATAATCACAGAAGACCTGGTGGCCAAATGGTTAAGCTCTTAGATATGAACAACCAAAACATTGGTGGTTTAAACCCATCCCATGGCTCTGTAGGAGAACAGACGAAGGAACCTGCTTCCTTAAAGATTTGAGCCTACAGAATTATATGTGGGGGAACTCTACTCTGTCCTCTGGGCACAAGATGAGTTGGATTTGATTAACATAAAACAACAACATGAAATCACAGATTATCAAGGCTGAAAGGACCTCACAATTTATCATGTCTATTCTGTTTACTGTCCAGCCAGGTAGAGGCTTAGAGCTCTTTATATAGACTGTCCAATATTTCTAAAGGCTGTAGAGAAGCTGTATGGTAGTGCTTTGACTCTGAGATTGGAAGGTTTGGGTTAAAAACTGAGGTTAATATTTGTGATTTAGTATCCTAATCATAAAGGGGAATTCATAACCATAACTCTTTCCTTTTTGAATTGGGCACTCTCCCAAGCCCACTCTCCTGTACTTCCCTGTTCTGTTCCACCTTCTCTCCTAACACTTTCTGTCTTTTGAACTTTGTCCTTTGGCCAGTGTTACCCATTTGATGTCAAATGGCTGCTTGTTGTAAAAGTACACCCTTATCTTATAGATTTGCCTATTCTTGGGCTGAAAATTGAGCCAAGGAGGTCAGTTCAGGCCTGAAAGGTGCCTAAGAATCATAGTCTAGGGGGTTGAACCCACTTCCATCCAGCATAGTTTTTTGTGTGTGATTTTATATTTTCTTTCACACTTTCCTTCCCCATCGATTCAGGACCTTCTAAGGTAATCCTTTTCAGAGCAGTTGGAGGTGTGACTGGCACCATCTAGTTCTTCTGGTTTCAGGGTCATGGAGGCTGAATTTCATGTGGTCCATTAGTCCTTTGGATTAATTGTGCTCTTTGATGTTCTTCAACCTTCTACAGATGTTGAGAGACCAATAGTTGCAGATTAGATGGCTTCTCACAGGTTTTAAGACCCTAGTTAATGATAACTAACTAAGATAGGGTATAGAATATTATCTTGTGAACAATGTTGTATGATTTTCTTTTTGTGTGTGTTGCATTCCCCTGTATGCAAATTAATATGTGTCTAATATCCAATTAATGATTTACTCTAACTTATCTCTTCACCTCTGATAACTATTAAAAAATGTTTCTCTTTGGGTGAAAGTTTTCTTGATTTTTAATAAAAGTGGTCTTATACAATATTCATTCTCTTTTGTTCAGCTTATACCATTTGTCGTATGTTCTTTCACTAGACGTATTCATTCTGTAGGTGGCACAAATAATCTGAGAAGCTAAAATATATAAAGAAATGTGTGCATTCAGGATGGGAGGAAGGATCATTAACAACCCGCTCTCTACAAATGACATGGAAAATGGATAAAATATTAAAACTGTCAAGGATTTGATTTCACTTGTAGCCACAATGAACACTCATGGAAGTAGCAGTCAGAGAATCAAAAGAAGCATTGCATTTGCAGGGCAAATCGGCATTTTAATATTTTAGAGTCTAAAGTATTAAAGAGCATGGATATGTTGATGACTAATGCATAACTGAATAAAACCATGATATTTTGAAACACCTATTTGCAAATGAAAACTGGAAAAGAAATAGGAAGACAAAAGAAGAATTGATGCCTTGAAAGTAGGGTGTTGTCAGAGACTATTGATGGGACTATGCACTGCGAGAAGACAAACGTCTATCTTGGAGGAAGTACAGGGAGGATGCTCCTTAGATGCGAGGATGGAGAGACTTGGTCCTGAGTTCTTTATACCTATTATCAGGAGAGAGCAATCTCTGAAAAGAACATCATGCTTGCTAGAGCAGAGCGTGAGCAAAACACAAGAAGGATTGCCACAATGGCCACAGCAGTAGGCTGAATCAACCTAACAATTTTGAGTATGGCATACGACCCGATTGTTTTCTTTTGTACATGGGGTTTCCATAAGTCAGAGTTGACTCTGTAATACCTAACAACGAAAAAATCACTGATAGTCCATTTTGATTCACAGAGACCGAATAGGACAGTATAGAATTGCCTCGTTGGGTTTTCAAGGCTGTTAAGAGTTGTGGGAGTAGACAGCCTCATCCTTCTCCCATAGATCAGCTGGGGGTACATATAATCCAGTGCTACAGACACCTGCCTACAACCTAACCGTGGATAGTGATCACAAGCATTTCTTCACGTGCTTGTTGACCGTCTGAATGGCAGCTTGTGAAAGGTGTGTTCATCTCTTCTGCCCATTTTCAAATTGTAATATAGGTGTTTTTTTTGTTTGCTTGCTTGCTTAGGAGTGGACATTTTCTATGTATTTAGACATTAGTTTCTTGTCCAGTATGACAGTTCTCCAATTTGTTTTATATTGTGGGTTCTGTTGTACTCTTTTGGTGAAATCTTTTGAAACTCATAAACAGCTAATTTTTAGGAGGGGCCGGTGACCTCGCGGGTTTGCTTCCCTCGGTGTGCTTCCAGTTATATTTGAGAGTCCTGTGTATGCCATGTATTAAGACCCCTAAATTTGTCCCTATTTCTGTTCTTATGATTTCTATAATTCTAAGCTTTGAATTTAATTATTTGATCCATTTTGAGTTTATTTTTGTATATAATGTGAGCTATGTATCTCGTTTAATTTTTTCTTTAAATAAATATCCAATATTGCCAACACTGTTTGATAGAGAGATTACAAAATAGCTTCAAGCAGTTGGTGTAAAAATGCAATGAAATGATAAAGGAATTTTCCCACAAATTTTGAAGTCCCCTAATATCTCTTGCCTATCTAGTGGGTTCAGGTGTTTGTTAAATATCAACTGTCCGTAAGTCGTGGATTTCTCTCTGGGTTCTAATTCTCTTTCATGGGTCTCTGTGTCTGCTATTATACCAGCATCATTCCATTTGGACTACTATGATTGTGTGGTAGGTTTTTATATTTGAAAGTGTAAGGCTCCTACTTAGAGCTTGGCTTATCTAGGGTCTCTTTCCTTTCTATCTCGAGTTGGTGATTAGTTTTTTCAATCTCTCAAAGAAGGCTGATGAAGACCTAATGCCGGAGATTTAAGTGGAGAGGAAATGTTTTGAGAATGATGAGGGCAATGAATGTACAAATGCGCTTTACACAATTGATGTGTGTATGGATTGTGATAAGAGTTGTATGAGTCCCTAATAAAATGATTAAAAAAAAGAATGCTGATGTTATATGAATTAGAATTCAATTCTATCTGTAGAGCACTTTCAGTATTATTGTCATTTTCACAACATGAAATCTTCTTATACCTAAGCTTGGTACATTCTTTAATTCTTTGAGTTTCTTATAGTAGTATTTTGTTGTTTTTTTTGGTATTTACCTTTTTATCCCTGGTTAGATTTATTCATAAATATTTCATTTGGGAGGTGATTATTGTAAATAGTTTTGTTTCCTGATATTTTCAATGTTTCTTTGTTAGGGTAAAGAAATTAAGCTTATTTTTGTATGTTGATTTTGTACTCAGCCACTTTGCTGAATCTTTCAATTAATTCTAATAATCATCTTGCAAAGTCTTTGTAATGTTCTATGTATAGAATCATATTATCTACAAACAGAGATAGTTTTTTTTTTATTTTTGTTAATTCAGATTCCTTGTATTTTCCTTTCTTGCCTTAGTATACTGGCAAGGACTTACAATACAATATTTAATAGAAAGGGTGGTTTGCAAGAGGAATAACATCAGGCTTTTCAGTTGAGACTAATATTGCCCTTTTTGTTTTGCATCTGTGCCTTTAACTATATTGAGAGATTTTATTTCTATCTCTATTTTGCTTCCCCCCTCCACCACCACCCAGGAATGAATTTTGGATTTTTCCAAATGCCTTTTTTGCATGGATCATGTAGTACTAGTTCTTTGTTTTATTTATTTGGTGGATTACTTACATTTCTTCCTTGCCTAATGGCGAACCATCCTTGCATACCAGTTGTAAATCCCACATGTTCATGAGTTATTGATATATTGTTGCATTCTATTGAATATAATGTTTTTGATACTCTTTGTGTCTGTATTCATGTGGGATATAGATGTGTAATTTCCTTTTTTAGTCTCATCCCCATTTAATGAGTTCCAGGCATTTGGCAAAGATGAGCTGTCCATAGGTCAATGGATTTAGATCTGTGTTCTTAATTCTGTTCCAAAGTCTATGTTTCTGCTGTTTTACAAGCGTGAGGGAATTTTGGCTACTGTGGCTGTATAATACTTTTTCATTAGGCTTTTGCCTGGCTTTGGTATACATGTCATTCTTGCTCCATAAAATGAATTTATGGCTGTTCTCTCCGTTTCTACATTCTCGAATGGTTTGAATGGAATTATTGTTAGGTACATTGTTTTGTAGAATCTGCCAGAGAAGCACTCCGGGCCAGGACTTTTAGTCATTATTGGAAATTTCTTTATGACTTATTCAATGTCTCCTTTTGCAATGGGTCTGTTCAAATTTTTTACCTCAATCTGCATTAGTGTAAGTAAGCAGTATATCTCTATAAATTTGTCAATTTGTTCTAGATTGTCAAATTGTTGGAATCATTATTCATAAATAAATATTGTTATTTATCCTGTTGATTTCAGTTGATTCTGTTGTGATGTCAAATATTTCATTTTTGTATTCATGTTATATGTATTGTATCTTTCTTTACTTTTGTTAAATTTACCAGTGGCATGTCAATTTTATTAATTCCTTCAAAGAACAAATGTAATGTTGTTCACTCTTTCTACTGTTTTCCAGCTTTCTGTTTCATTTTCCTGTCGTCTAATTTTTACTATATCTCTTCTACTAGGCTTACTTTGGGGTCTTTATTCTAATTTTTGGAAAAGTTGAGTAAAAGTGTTTATTTTTGTTAAAGTGTACATATTTTTCTTATCAACTGTCCTTTGAACACTGCTTAAACTACATCAAAGAGTTTTAGAACATTGTCTATCTCATTCTCATTTTACTGAAGAGATTCTTAAAAATTGTATTAAAGATGATTTTCTTCTATTATCCAATACATTTTAAGCAAGTTGCTATTCAGTTTTTAAGTATTTGATTTTTTTTCTCCCATGATGTTCCATTTGATTCACTTAAAATTTTTTTTTGTATTGTGATCTGTAAGGATGCTTTGCATTATTTCTATGTTTTGAAATTTATTGAGGTTTATTTTGTGACAGATATGATGGCATCTAACAATGGAAACAGCAACAAGATCTATTAATCTATTGTGGCGTTGTTTTATTCTTATTTCAATTCTGTTAAAGTCTTATTTATGTATTTTAAAGGTGTTCCCTTGGGTGTATATAAATTTATTATGACCAGATTTTCCTGTTTCTTCTACCCATTTCTCTATGTATAATGTTCTATGGCTCCAATTGTAGTTTTGACTAAGAGTCTTTTATCCTGAATCGATATCACCAGTCCTAGACTTTTTTGATTTTCATTAGCTTGAATTTTTTTTTTCATTTTTTAATTTTTTAGTTCATTTTTGTCTTTGTGTCTAAGATGTTTCTCTTGCAAACTGCACACTGATGAGTCCTGTTTTCTTATACATTCTGCTATTCTTTGTTTCTTGACTGGTGCATTTAATCTGATTACTTTCAGTACAATTAATGATAGATATGAATTTCTTGCTCTCATTTGGGTGTTTGGTGTATGTCATTCTGCTGATTTCCTTATTACATACAAATTTCTGCACTGAATTACTTTTGTTTATAGATTTTCTTATAATTTCTCTCATCTCTTTGTTTTAGTGTTTATTGTTTAACATATTTATATATATTTGTATTAATTATAAAGTTGATTAACTTTCTTTGAGGTTAGCCTATACTTTATTAATTTCTGTTTTATCTAAAATTAACTGTCTTTCTTGCATTATTAATTTCTTCTTTTTGGTTTGTAATTGACCTCATTTACAAATTGATATGTCTGCTTCTTTATTTTTAGCCTTATAGGTTTATTTTCCTTTGAATATTTATATCTCTGCATTGATTTCTGGGTGAGGCTGTCATGTACATTAATCTTAGGCTGTTCCATGCTTACTTCTTTGAAGAATTCCCTATAGTTTTCTAGTAAGGTTGGCCAGGTTTTTATAAATTTCCCAGTATTTTCTTATATGGAAATGTCATAATTTTGCTGTCATATTTTAATGGCTGTTTGTCTGGGTATATAATTTTGGGGGGGTTAAAATTGATTTTTTCCTCTCAGTTTTAAACATAATTCCACCTTCCTTATGGACTGCGTGCTTACTGCTCAGGAAGAGAGCTTAATCTTACTGGCTTTTCTTCCTAGGCATTTTTTCATGTTTCCCAAATTACTTGTAGAATTATTTTTTTCTTCATTTTTGGAAAATTTTATTATTACATATCACTGATTTTTCTCTTGAGGTCTATTTTATTTGTGATTCGTTGAATTTCTTGAATGCACATCTTCTCATTTTTCATGATATTAGTAAAGTTTTCTTCCAACAAATCTTTTGCAATATCTTCTGGTTTGTTTCTTTGTTTTATTTCTCTTGTTTTGGATTTTCAAACTCAGATTCGTTATTCCTCTTGATGGTGTACCACATACTTAGGCTGTTTTCATTTTTGTTTTGCTGTTGTTCTTATTTGTGACTGCTCCGCTGACTGATTGTTATTAAGAACGTTGCCTCCATTTCACCGATTCCGTGTTTTGCTGACTCAGTTGCGATCCTTTGCTAACATGTTATCAGTTACTGAATTCTTACTATTAACCTGATGGATTTCTGTTTTTTTCTTTTGTGTGGTTTCTAAATCTGCATGTATTTTGTAAGTTTGTTTAGGTAATGTTTCCCTGAATTTTTCTAAAATGTTGTCTGTGTTTTCCTTGATTTTCCCTGTGTTTTCTGTGACCTTTCTCTCAATTTGTTGAACGTAACTAAATATCATTCTTTTGAATTTCTTTTCAGATAGTTACAATGCCATTTCTTTCTCAAAAATCTTGTATGCCTCTATATTTTTGGTTATTTGTTTGAGTAATATATCTTTGTGTAAACTGGGTCTCTTGTCTCTGAGACACTGCAGTGTTATTGTTTAATATTTAATTGGTCTTTATATGAGGAAATGTCAATATGTTCATGGAGAATTGAATAAAAGATACATTTTAAAAATTAAAACTTTATTTCTCAACATAAGCTCAATCAAATTCAGGACACTTTTGTAAGTGATGATATCAACTAACTAGTTCATCTCCAAAGAACTGGGGGGAAAAAACAAACAACCCCCCTGCCCCGCCCAAAACTCACTGCCATCAAGTCAATGCTGACTGATAGTGACCTTCTGTGGGTTTCTGAGACATTAACTATTTATTCCAGTCTTTTTCCCATAGAGCAGCTGGGGGTTTCAGACCTGCCAATTATGTGGATCACAGCACAATGCATGTGGATCGCAATACAATTCATAACCACAATACCACAGGCCGGGGCGAAGGTCCTGGAAATTTAATCAGGTCAATGCAGTCTTCTTTACATTAGTAACTAAAGAAAGAATGGATGCCCTTTAAGGACTTTTTAAGTTTAAGTTACAAAAAGATGTCACAAGGAGCCAAGAAATGATTGAACGGTAGATGCCTAACACATTTCTATTGAAATTCTCTCAAAATTGCCCTTTGTTAGACGGAGGAACTAGCTGGAGCATGGTTGTTGTGGAGAAAGTCTCCGTGGTGAAGCTTTGCCATGTGTCTTTCTGCTAAAATTCTGCAGAACTTTCTCAAAACATTCTCATAATAAGATTTACCATTCTTTGGCCCTCCAGAAAGCCAACAAGCAAAATGCCTTGTGCATTCCAAGCAGCTATTACAGGACCTTTACTCTCGACTCAGCTGTTTTTGCTTTGATTACACCATCTCCACTTCTTGGTAGTCATTACTATGATTGTATTTTGTGTCACAATTGTACTAGCAATTCCATGTTTCATCTCTTGTTACAATTATTTCAAGAAATGCGTCATCATCTTGAATCCATTGTTTATAATTTCTATTGAGAGCTCTGATATTGTATACATATATCTGGGAGGAATATTTTGAGCACCCATTGAGTGGAATATTTACTCAACTTTAATTTTTAAGACTAAGTTCTAAATTAACAGTGAAACTTTACAAAAAACAGTTCAGATTTCTCAGCACAAATCATGGCAGCAAGAAGGCCATGGGATGATATATCTATTGTAAAAATGCAATAGCACTAACAAGATTAAATTTTTCCTCCGATATTGATGTGAATGATCTGCTTCTGTGAGTTTCATCTTCAACATTGTGTTAGTCTGGGTAGACTAGAAAAATAAATCATAGATACTCATGTGTATAAGAAAGAACTTTATATCAAAGAGTAATTATATATTAAGAAAACATCCCAGCCAAGTCTAGATCAAGTCCATAAGTCTGATATTGCTCATATGCCTGATATCAGTCTATAATTTTTTCTTCAGACTCACACAACACATGCAATGATGCCAAATGCAGGAAGATCACAGACAAGTGGGTGGAAAGTCTTGTGACTCCAATGATGGTAGAAGCATCTCAGTGCTAGCATGGGTCTCCATGTGGCGCCTCCAGCCCCAGGTCTCTGGTTCCATCAGTGTAGCACATCCGGCTTGTCAGCAGAGAGTTTGTCGACACTCCAGTGAGCTATTTATCTCCCTTGTGCCTCCAAATGAGGTCATAGCTGCTACCTGATTGACAGGCTAGACTCTACCCCTTTGCAAGTTGACAGAAGATTATGTAACTACCATGAACCACCCTTTGTTGACTTGACACTTTTACACAATTCTTTAACCATATATAGTTTCTAAACAAAACAACTGTAAAATCATATCTGTACCTGAGATGATAAAACTAAAACACATAAAATTCAATATGTATCAAATCCTCATTTAAGCATAATATTCTATAAATGAACAACACATTATTCTATGCCTAGCAGTAGCAGTTAAGTAACACCTACACCTTAATTCTATAATCCTATGACTATATTCTCCTACCTATCAAAGTTTCTAAACCAACCACTTCATGCCTTTATCTGCCAATTTGTGGTATCCAAATTTTATAGTGCACACTTACATCAACCTAGTGTTCTGAGGGGACAATCACATTCCTTTATGTGAAGAATCTTCTTTCTACTTGGAACTTTGTGACATTTGCATCCATAAACAGTCTAATCAGGATATGCCATCCATAAAGTCAGCATCAATATGCACCAATGCACAGGCTCAAAAATCTCTTTATCTGGCTGGGTCTGGTCAACTCAATGTGGGCTACCTCACACAGCCTCACCAGGGTTCCCATTGCTCACCTCACCATTAGACCATGAGCCTGTCGCAAATTCTCAACAACCCTAGCCCCCTTGGGCTAGGTCATGAACTTCAGACCAGTCAACCCACTCTTGTCTTCTCCTCTAGTCCCTGTGAACCAGGTCCACGGATGTCAGTGGCCAGACTCAACCTGTCTCCTATTGCTGCTTTTCTCCCACTTCTGTTCAACAAGGGGACCCAGGTGGTCACCTAGGAGCATTTCAGGCTGTCACAGACTCCTTTTGATGTTCGGTCCTAGAGAGGAGAGTTTTTTCATAGTTCCTTATTTTTCCAGCCTCAAGCACAAACCACTAGTTCAAAATTCATAAACCCAAAGCATTCTATTTCCCCCCCCCCCCAATCTGTCAACAGCCCTCTAGGTAAGTTTCTTCAATTTTGAATGTCCTGAGCACTCAAGACACTGGGTGCAGCTTATCTTGTCAGGGCCTTCTTTGCAGGAGTGTTATAAACACATTTAAAGATTCAAATTTTAATGGTTGAGGTAAGGCTTACAAACTCTCTATTTTCAAACTTCCCAATAATTATTTCTATCAATAATTATATCAATAATAATAAGCAGAAGAAATCAGTATAAACAAAGTAGAATCAGATCCTAAACTCAATTCTTAAAACAGTTAAGTTCAATTTTCTCTAATTTACCTTAACACTTATCTAAGTTATTCAATTGATACAATTTATGGTGTTAGACCTCAGACTGAATCAAGCCAGGGCCAGGCTTTCTGTCAGCCATTTTGACCATCTGTCAGCTATTTTCACTAAGCAGAATGGTCTCTGAGAAATTCAAGGAGTGATTTCATCCACTGAGTTCAAAATATACATTAATCACATTTATTTTTGCCATTTCAAACAGGAAGAACGAAAGACAATAACCAAGGAGAAGAATCAGAACTTTAACTTCCCATATTCTTTCTAGAAAACAACCCCATAAACTGCATGGCCATATCGGGCCTCTGGCTAGCCAAAGAAGAAACACTCCCAGGAGGCAGAGGTCAAACAAGCATCCATCTCCGTCTTTGTGATTTGTTTCTCTAGTCCCCCACTCCCAAGGTTCCATAATGTGCTAGTCTGAGTTGACTAGAGAAACAATATTTGTAAACACTCATACGTATAAGAAATAACTTTATATCAAAGAATAATTGTATGTTAAGAAAACATCCCAACCCAGTCCAGATCAAGTCCATAATTCCGATATTAGCCCATGCTTTCTGTCATCCCATGCTTCCTTCCCGTTCCTTCTTAAAGTGTTGATCCATGTACAAACTGATTCCTTTGGGATATTGTCCCCATAAGCTTCTTTTGAAATGTCAATTAATTCATTATTGCTCTAGACAAGTTTCACCATATATTTGATGTTTGTTCTTGCTTCAATTTTAGCAGAATTCATGTTGCTCCTTCAGGGATTCTTTTCAAATCGACGTCTTAGCCTTCTTACTGCCTCAAAACAGATGCTGTTCAGATATGTTATAAAACGTTAGTGCAGCTTATTTTTTGCTAAAAACATTTTTCTGAAGTTCATGCATAGTCTTTTTACAGTATGCCATTCCCTAAATCTTTTTAATATCCTTCCTATTGTCGTTTGGCTCTATTTTGCTTTTTATATATCAGCATAAGTGAGGCGGCAGTGTTACTTTGCTCCATTGTAGCAGTAGCAGCTTGACAACCTCGATACTTAAGCATTTACTAGTTTCTCTTGGTGAATGGACTAGAGGAGTGGAGTGTGTGGACAGTTAGTTCTTTGTTCGCTATTTTTGTAGAGAAATTGAGGATGATTTGGGCTGGTTTCTTTCATGGTCTCTCATTGATCAGGTAGTGCAAGAGCAGGTGGTGGACCTGCTTGATTGGTTCAGCTACAGGCAGTGTGGCTGTGGCGAAGTAGCATGGGCCCAGATGCTTTCTAATAAACAACTTCTGGTGTGGGTGTGGGTGGAGGCCAGGGTGAGCTTAGCTGATTATCTTGTTGCTACCCCAAAAAGAATGCTTCTTGAAAAATGTCCACACTGTGTCAGGCCAGTTGACAATTCTCGGTTACATTTATCCCTTTCTTCACTGCTTTCATTACATTTCTCCTTTTAGTCAGTATTCAATCCTCTTTTTTATTTCTTTCTTTGAAGTTTGGGTTTCAGAGTTCTTCTCTGTGTCAATATCTTGTCACTTTGTTGTAGATGGTCTGCATGGTTACCTCATCATCTTGCTGGGAATCAGCCATAGACTTTTTAAACTTTTATTGACATATACTTTGTGTTCAATATAGATCAATGGCTTAAATATATTTTTAAAAGTTGAATAATCACATTATAATCAATTTTAGATTATTTTCTTCATTCTTGTAGCCACTGTTATTACCTCCCCACTCTCCTCCTCCCACTTAACCTGATAGGGTGTTATAACCATAAGGATCTATTAATACAGTTGCTGTCTCTGTAGATTTATCTATCCAGGGTTTTATATTTAAAAAATCAGAAAACAAAATGAAACACAAATAAATTTTGATCCCAAAGAAGTAGAAAATGATAAAAACTAGAAAAAGTTAAAAATTAGTCAATAGGGAAAACGGATAGCAAGATGTTATATTTTAAGCTCATTATACCTGCAGTTATCCATTTTACAATGCACTATGTTTGAAAACAAAACTCTTTACTTCCCTAGTCAATGATCCAAGGGAATTCAATGGTGATGTAGTCTATGTGGGGACTCTGCAAATGGATCTTGGGCTTTTACTGTCATGCATATCCTTGCTCAAAGTGGGTGCTTGGAATTTAAGTACTAACACAATTTAATCTTCTGGTCTTGCATTTTATTGTTTCCAAGCCTTGGATCACATGGGTTGGTGTGCTTCTTCCCTGTGGACGTAGCTGACACCTCACTTAGATAGCTATTTGTTTTAATACATGCTTTTAAAATCTCAGACACTTGTTTCTGATAGGTAGGCATCAGGTAATTTATTCACCAAACATTGCTATAGCACCTATAGCTTCAGTGATCACCACAGGAGGGCAAATATCGATCAGGGTCAAATTATGAGAACTAATTATTCTTAAATTAAGATATATGATTAAGCACAAGCTCAAAATCCATTCATATAGCTAAGCTATAAATATCTTTGTATCATATATATCATCCATCTACCTATCTACAAACATATAACCCTGGTTCACTTTATAGGTAGCATTATCATCTTCTTAAGAAATAATATAAGTAACCTCCAGGGCACACTTGGTATTTCTAATAACAATATCATTAATCTAGCTAATGGTATAGATGTTAAAATACAAGCAGAAAAAGCTAAATATGCATATGCAGGGAAGCTTATTAGACTGAAATACATGGAATATTCACTTATACAGATTAAAAAGTTAAGTGATTGAATACTGCTTAAGAAAACAAAGAAGGTTAGACACAGACAATTTTTTATAGTGCTCATTCATTAAGGCAAAACTTTGCCTGCAGAACGAAGCCATTTCATAGGGTTTTTAATGGCTCTTTTTCTAGGCTTCTCATGGTAAATTCAGATCTCCAACCTATCAGTTTGCAGTCAAGCATACTAACTATTTATACAACCCAGCATATCCTTAGTCTACTTAAAAGCAGGTCATGCTATTTTCTATTCAGGAAACAAAGGTAGAGAAAAGTTAAATAACTCATCATGGGATATGCAGTTAGCTGATGATGGTGCTGGGATTTGAACACATGCAACTGGCTACAGACTTTATTAAGCATAACCTACCATGCTATGCCACATTTCTACTGCTTTGGGAAGAGCAAGTAAAAATATATGTCCAGAACTTAGCACTCTTCCTGGGACACTATATATGGTTGATGAATTTTAATGCTGCTGCTACATTTTTCCCAGTCCCAGTCTTGTTCTTATCAGTCACCAAGCCTGAAGTGATATGACTTCCAATTACTGAATGCTTGTGATGGAAGTGGGAAATTTGCTACATGTCCTTATACTGTCTCATGACATGGAAGAAGGACAGGGAATTTGGTAAAGGTAAGGCCTTTTATTGACCAACATTTCTGTTCACTAATAAACATTCCTGTTTAGGATAATAGCATAATACTTTGGGAGACCTAAGAATGTGGTTGAGAGGAAGAGTGGTTCTTGATGGTAAATTCAAGGGGCCTAAATTGATATTATGATAAAAATACTATAGTTATAACACTGATAGATCTATTCAATATTTATTGAGCATAATTTTAAGGTATCATGGTAAGTTGATAAAGATACAATGATGAATCATATTTGAGTGTCTCTTTTGAGATTACTATCATAAAGAATAAAAAATGACCATAAATGATCATAATATTGGATAAAATATAAGAAGGACACTCAGAGGTATATAAGTTAGCAGGGAATGAAAAAAAGTAGCTCCAGATTAGTGAGAGTAGGGAAGATTTCCTGAGAGAGTTAGTAAATGTGCATAATGAGTTTGAGGAAATTGGGGACTTATGAACAGAAGCAATGTGATTATCAGAAAGCACTGGAAAACGAACTATTTATTGAAGCTGAGGAAGTATGTGGTTGCATGGAGGGGAGGGATGGTTTCTTCTAGTAGTAGGATATCTTCCAGGGGAAAGTTACATTGGGACCCATTAAAAGGGGAAGAAGCCATGAACAACATAACAAGAGAGGAGATGAGAGAGAAGTAGATGTGTACCTTGAGTGATCTCTCTGAAGATCTGTTATCTCCAGGTCAGAGAGCTCCAAAAGTGGTAGCATTTCAGGGTCTATTTAATTAGAGAATTTATCTTATCTAGAGCTAGCAACCATAATTTTGCCTGTCAGATTGAAGTACTGTGGTAGCTTGTGTGTTGCTGTGACGCTGAAGCAATGTCACTGCTATTTTCAATCCCAGCACGGTCACCCAAAGTGACCAGGGTTCAGTAGAGCTTCCAGATTAAGAACAGATTTCTCAGAAGGAATAGACCGCTTCTGAGGTATAAACTACTGAAAGCCTCATGAATCACAGTATATAGTATACAGTTACTGTGATGAGAGAAGGAAATGTTAAGGTGGTTGCTCACCTGGTGAACAGGGCTTTGTCCTAGAAGCTGGTCTTTTCTCCTTCTCTCAATCTGCCCCCCCACCCCCGCCCCCCCATGCACACAACCAATTGGGCAGAATAAGTCTAGTGTGTTCCTAGAAAGAGAAGATTGGGTGATACAAAGCCCTGGTAGTACACCACATCCATTCTTGCAGAAAAAAAATCACTATAATTAAAAAGATTTTATTTACAAATAGGCTATAGATCAGTAAGTTTCCTAATATACTAGTAACAGAAAATATCCCATCTGTTGCATTTACTGCTTTCAAATGAAGGAAATGTTGTTTACAATTTATCCACTCACAGCTCATAATAAAAGAAAGATACCTACTTATTTCTGTAATCTGCCCATCATTATCTCTAGAGTAGCATAAATTGGTCTACATTGTATGTGATGTAGGCTTTGTCGACACACAGCTGACACCTCATTTGGCTTCAGCTGCAAGAGGTATCTAACCATTACAAAGCCCATCCTTATCAGAATGTGATGAGAGAGAAACCTCTACTTATGGAATTAAATAGTGTACATATACGCAGTCTGCTATGTGATGATGTCTTCATATAACGGACTGCACATACCTTCATTTTACGCAGGGTAGTGGTAGGATGCATAATTACTCTGGTTTAATCAAAAGCTTCGGATGTAGATAGACATAAGGGAATCCTAACTGTAAACATTTGTTCCCTGTGTTTTCGAATCTCCGTTTCTTCATTTTCAAAATCAGGGCTGTATTCATAACATCCCATGTTTTCATTACTCTTTGCTGAGCACTTTAACGTCTAGGATCACCAAGAGCTCCTATTAATAAATAGTAACTATTTATACAAACTGGCACACGGGAGAAAGGAAAGAAGGAAAAAAGAATGGCAAGCAGGCAGGCAAGAGATGGGCAGTCAGGTGGGCCATTTAAACTGCTTTTTAGGCTCTTAATTTTAATTATTATCATTAATTAATTTTAAACAACTCCATTGTTATTGGAGCACATTTTCACTCTGTCATACATTCAAGGGTAAGTCCAAAGGCATTGCTATTAGGTTTCCAGGCCATACATGTCTCTGTGAGGACCGTTGTAATCTTGATCATGCTGGATCGAAATCAATAGTTGGCCAATGGACCACCCTATAGATGTGACCTGAAACTCTTCTGGGTGCAAGTATCTCTTACTGGTTCCATGACAGAAATTTCTTCCTTGGATTTTTATATGTTGGTGAAAGTCTTTTCTGTTTATGCATTATTTGTACTTTTTTTTCTGTATACTATAATGTTTTTAATCTTATCACTTTAGAGTGATCTTGTTTGGTATTGTTTTCTTTTGGTCTTCCAGCTTTGCTGCACAGGAAGAAGGAAGGCGTAGTGAGAATAACTGATACAAGGGATGTAGGGAATTCAGGGATGGGGGTGAGTGATGGGGGTGGGATTTGGAGAGTAAATAATGAAGAGAGCAGGGGGTAGGGAGCTTGACAATGAATTGTGATGGCATGACTCATCTTAAAGGGGATTTAACCATAGAGGATACTCTAAAATTGAAATAGAAGTGATTGTACAATTCTCCTTGGTATAATTGAATGATTAAACTATCGAATTATATGATATGTAAATTACATTCCAAAAAAACTTTGATGGGCTGCTTGTTTCACAGGCTGGTGAAATTTATAACAGGTCACAAACAATTGGATTAATGGGATTAAAATATACTACAAGGTTCAGTTTAATTCCTAATTAAACAGTATTCTTTTAATGTAAAAAATGTCTCTATGATCAGTAAATGACTGCAGACACATTCTCTTAGTGATGCACTGTCTGAGTTTCATTGGAATGTCTTTTAAAAAGGATGAAATAAAGCAGTGGCTTTTGAGGGGATCTTGTGGTCAGTTAGATTCCAGGTAAGAGATCAGCCCAAGTTGTGGCAATATTATTTTTAAGTTGTAAAGGAGTAGTCTGGACAGATTTTCTTGATAGCACAGCAACTGGGATTTTTCTGAAGAAAGTTAAGAAGCATCCGACTGTATTTGGTAGAAAAGGCTAGAAAAGATCCACCAAGGCCCATTCCCCATCATGAAAGTGCATCTGCTCATTCTCTGAGGGAAGCAGATGGTTCTAAAATAATTTTAAATGGAAGATTTACCCCATTCCCCTTACCCTATTCTTTCACCTTCAGACTCCTTTTTGTTTTTCAGACTCAAAGAGCATGGGAACAAGCACAAGTTGAGGACCCGGAGCAGGCCAGCACTTCTGTTTTCAGGCGCTATCCATCAAAGAGGGCAGGGTCATTCAGAGAATGGTTACAAAGATGGATAGACTGTCTTCACAAGTGGATAGACCTGGAGGACAGTCTGAGAAACTATAGCTTCATAATTGGACATATTTTTAATTAAGTAAGGTTTCTGTGGGGTTTGTAGCAATACTTTTTGGCATGTCCTCATACATGGGAGCCTCAAGAGTCATTGAAGGCTTGACAACTGCTGTTAGTGAATCCATATATTTAAGAAAATATAGGACAGAGTAAAGTTGTGCTATAGGGTTTCCAACCTTGTAAATGTTTACTGGGACCGGAACTTTCTCTCACAGTGCAGGTAGTGGGTTTGAACTGCTGACTTTGTGGTGAGCAGCCTAATGCAAGGTTCCTTTTAAGGAAATTTAGTTGATGTAGTTCATATATTGTGAATAGTAATCTTCCAGCTTGAGTCTAATATGGTATTCCGATGTATCTAATGAGCTGAGCTGGTGAGTCAGTCCTCAAGGAGTGTGCTTGTATAAGAAAATTTTCTAGGAATCAATAGGGGTAAGCAAAAGAGAACAATAAAGTGTCTTTGTGTGGGTATCTATGACTGCATCTACAATGAAAACAATGCCGTGAAGACACTGTCTATTTAAAATTTAGGATTTTTAACCACATACCTAAATTTATACATAGTTAGTAGATGATTAAAAAGATATGGGGAGAGCCTGAGACAAGAATGTAATCTGTCCATATTTGGTGAATGAATGGAAAAGTGAAAACAGGGCTATTTTCCTTCACTTTCTCAGGAATCTGAACATAGGTTCAACATTAAGAGAATCATATGGAGTGCAGCTTTACCATAGTCTCTTGAGGGTTTGATTCTTTGAGACTTTGGACCACGGCATCCTTGTCAGATAATTAGCATTCCCCTAGAGGACATCCTTCCCAGACCTATGCTAGTTGCTATCCTCAAGCAGCTCTCTGGGTAGCTACTGAAGACTCAAGGGAATGGCAAAGATGGTGCTGGTGTATTGGTGAGAATACATGGAATTCCTCCCGGGACTCTGTGCAATTCCTGAGAGACTCATTGCCTTGGACAAGCATACTAGGATGTCAACTGGAGCTCCTTTCCAGTGTCGAAAACACTTCTAGGAGCTAAACTTTTAATTCTAGATTTATAGACTGTAACTCAGAACCTAGCATAATTGTACTCAGAAAATGCTTTATTAAGAATGCAAACACTAGCGAATATCTGATACAATCCCAAATTTAACTTTGTTTTCCCGTGTCTAAATATTGGCATTATGGGTGGGGAAATTCTTCACTGTAAATAACTGTCTTGAGCGTTTCAGGAATCTTAGCAGCCCCAACTCTTATTAATTAGATGCCAGCGGTGCACTTCAGCCATTGTGACAATCAAAAATCCTGCATCTCTTATAACAACTGCCCCATAGTGGGGATGGTGCTCTTTGTGGATGTACAACACCTCTCTATGGAAATTTAACATCACTTTGCTCCTTAGAGTCAATATTTGGCTGGTAATTATGAATCTGGAAATCAATAGACCTTCTATAGAAGGGATGGATCCCAGGTCATACATTGCACTAAATACTCATGGGAGAAAGATGAGGCAGCCTGTTCCTATAAACATTGAAAGTGTTATAAACCCCTTGGAGCAGTTATACTTATGAGTTGTCATCAACTCAGCAGCAGTGGATTTCCTGTACAATCAGATGGCTCTCCAGCCCGCCACCTTGTACACCCAATATGTAATGACTCAGGTTTACTATTCATTCCTTTATCCAGTGCTCTAGTAGTCTCTGGGAAAGGAGCCCCATTTGACATCCCAGTGTACTTGACCAGGACAATGCATCTCTAACAAGGTCAGTCTAATAGTCTCCTGCAGAGCCGATTCTTCCTTGTCAATAACTTTTGGTCCTAGTTGTGATAGACTATAACCTCCTTCTTTCAGTTCCAATCTAAGAAAAGGCATCAAATGAGGATCAGGCACCAGTTTTAATCATGATGCACTAGAAACCACTAAGTTAAAAACTCAGGCTTCTGATTAAAATATTGAAAGATTTATTGCATAGGCAAGATATTGGATACAGAAAGCATCAAAGGTAAATGCAAAGAACACACAGAATCACTGTACCAAAAAAGATTGGTCAATGCTCAGCTATTTCAGGACATGGCTTATGATCAAGGAAGTATGGTTACCAGAAAAAGGGAGGAGGGTCTAGTAATTGATGGAATACCAACTGTGATGTTTCAAAAAATGGCTACAATGCTAGCTGTGCTAACTACAGCCATTTGGAAGACAACTATCTGGCGAACCAATTGGAATTGATTCCTATTTGTGCCCATACCAAGGAAAGATGATCCAACAGAATGGAGAAACTACCAAACAATACCATCAACATCACACACAAGTAAAATTTTGTTGATGGTAATTTAAAAAATGGTTGTGCCAGTAATGGTACTACCAGAAATTTCAAACCAGATTCAGAAAAGGAAATGGAACACAGACTATCATTGCTGATATCAGAAGGGCCTTGGCTGAAATCAGATAGTACAAGAAACACATTGTGTTTTACTCACTATGCGAAGGCATTCAACTATATGAATCATAATATACTATGGATAACATTTTGAAGAATGTGCTACTCATAACCTGCACATAGCACAAGAGGTAGTCATTGGCTTTGAATAGAACATGGCAATACTATGTGGTTTGAATCAAGATCAGTATGTCTTCAATGCTGTATCCTTTCACCATACTTCTTCAATGTGGATGCTGAGCCAATAATCAAAAAAGTTGAACTATACAAACAAAAAACGTGACTTCAGGTTTGGAAGAAAGCTCGCTAACAACCTGTGACATTCAAATGGCATGACTTTGCTTGCTGAAAAGAAGAACTTGAAGCACTTACCGATGAAGATCAAAGCCCACAGACTTCAGTTTGAATTGCATCTTAACATGAAAGCAAAAAAACCCGGCACATTTGGGCCAGTAAGAAATACGATGACACAGACAGAAAAGGTTGAAGTTGTCAAGGATTTCATTGACGCTGCCACTTAGCCATGGAGTCAGTTCTAACGTGAAGCAGCCCTGTAGGGCAGAATAGCACTATGGGTCTCTGAGACTGTCACCCTCTACATGAGTGGAAAGTCTTAGCTGGTGGTTTGTAATTACTAATCGTGCCGTCAGCAGCTTAATGGGTATGCCACCAGAACTCCTCCGATTTCCCACATATTGCCATTAGGCAGTGCCTGTGAGGAGAGTCAAGTCGAGGGCACTAACTCTGGGCTCATACACTTACTGAGGAACGTGGAGGATTATAGACTAAGTTGCAGCAGAATGTGTTGAAAGAGGGAGTTTCCCTTTCAATGATATGGCATTTTCCTTAGGCATAATCATGGTCCAATAATATCACATTTCATCATTAGCATTACCTGCTGCTCTCTTGGGTCAGAAAATGAGTTGGGAAACCCTATTCTTTAACACCTCTGTGGTTTAAGGTATAAGCACAAGTAAAGAAGAAAAAGATTCCCCTTTATAATGCTTTACGTAGAACTGTATGATATAATCTTATTTTAGAATTTTCTATTTTGAAACAGTCATACAGTACTGGAGAAAACATTGTCTTGCCAAGTCACCTTGTGATAGAGCCTATTTAAACTCGTTTGATGAATTCTAATACACACACATATTAGGGATTTCAAAATATTTGTGTAACATTCTCCGTATATTTTAATTCAGTTCTTTCATGCACTTTTTGAAGCCCTTCAGATCACCAGTAAAACCAATCCTATTAAGCCAAGTGTGTGTCATGACCACATATGTGAGAGGAGACTTGTGCTACACAGGGTTTTCAAAGGACGACTTTTCAGAATTAGGTCCCCAAGTCTTTGTACTGAGGTACCGCTGAGTGAACTTGAACACACATACTATACTTCTCTGCTTTGTGCGTTTTGAAAATTTTATTATTATTGTTTAGTTACACATACCCAGTTTTTAATTTCCAAGTGGGGATGTAATTTCATGCCCCAGGCTCTGTCATCCAGTGTCAGTTAATTGTTTCAGAGTATATACAGTATACAGTGTTCGGCACAGTGGTGCTATTTCTGACCCATGGCAACTGTGTGTCCAACAGGAGACATGGACCTGTCCTGTCTCATCCGAAAAAAATGTTGTTATATACGAGAGGGCTTCAAAATTTTTGAGGAACAGTGGAATTAAAACCTAATAGCATTTTCATAAACTTTTGAAGCTCCTCTAATATATGTATTCTTTAATCAGATAAGAAGAGTAATGATGTTAAAACATTAGAAATGCCTCTTAGGAGGGAACGGGGACGAATCATCAAAGCTGGAAAAACCTTAGATAGTTTCAATAAATTTCCCCCTTACGGAGAAGAAAACGTCAGTCCAGAGAAGCGGAAGGGAACTTCGCAGTCACACAACTGGATGGCCCCTTAGTATTGCAGAGCAGGCTCTGTACTAGGGATTGATTCTGGCTCGAATCATCTCTCTTTCTCTGTTCGCTCTCTGTATGTGTGTATGTTTGAGTGTTTGCTGGGGCGTTTGGGATGAGATGAGGTGATGCCTACGAGGATCCTTTATTTCTTAAGCATACTAATGAAAACACCCTTTTCCCCCCAACCTTATAAAATGCCAGCAGCACACTGCCTGTTCTGATTTGACCACTCGGCGGCAGTAAAACAGAAAGGTCTGCGAAGAAAGCTAAAATCCCTTCAGAATTATAATCAGTTTCATAGACCAAGACAACTGCAGTTGTAAAACATTATGGTGTATCATTTGGCATATTTGCTGATCAAATCTTTACAAGGTTCAAATAATCTCAAAAATGACAGGTTCTCTAGTTTGGCCTATGCATGTTTCATGCTTCTGTTTAAGACATTTTGGAGCGCTGGAACTCCAGCAAATGGTTGAAATATCAAAGCAATATGCCACTGCCAATTTGTTTTCCTCTGATGAAGGGAAATATATATGCCTCAGTGAGAAGCACTACCCAAACAGTCAGAGTCTGCTGCATCACAACGGAGCTCACTTACCATGCAAAGCACAGCTCAGACTGGCAGGAACAACCAAATCATTTTGTTATTTGATTTTTGTAAGTCAGTTCTAATTCTTTTACCATGCAGACAAGACCTTTAATACGTGGAGATGTTTCCTGGTTGCTTTGTATTTTAAATTTAAATAGGTGACTATTGCCTGAAGATAGAGAAACCTTGGTGACAAAGTGGTTAGGCACTGGGCTCCTAAGTGATAGGTCAGCAATTCGAAGTCCCCAGCTACTCCATGGAAGTAAAACATAGCAGCGGCTTCCTGAAAGAGCACAGCCTAACTGCCCTAGGGTGCAGGTGCACTCTATTCTATAGGGTTATCTTAATAAGTCAGGATCAACTTGATAGTAAATGATTAATGGAGCTGATAATCGAATCAGCACTTTAGGATGAACAAATACAATCATGGCATAAGAGATGACATAAAAGCATTGTTTAAATAACATATTCATCACATGGGATCGGGTGAATTGAAGACTTCACTAGTTCATGGCAGTTGCCAATCAACACTAAAGACATTGAGGCCTGGATCTTGATGGATGCCAAGCGGCCTCACTAGACTTTACCCAGGTTTCCTACAAGTGGTTGGCTGCTCTGTAGAACTGGCTACTTTCTAGATCATTCTTCTTTAATTGGCTATTCAATGAGGCTGAGAGGGCAGGCCTCTCTCTGCTTTGTTCTTGTGATCGCACATGCGAATTGTTTTAATGGGGACAAAGGTGAAAACACTGGAAAAGCTTCATCTTTCTCATCAGGTGGTTGTGCTTATCATCAGTCTCACCTGTTGTCCATCAGCTCCCACAGTTTCTGTCTCGGAGAAAGCCTTTCAGGACCTTCCTGAGAGCTGGTATACACGTGTCCTTTTCCTTTCCTGGAATCTGCTGCCTCCTGCTTTGCACTCAGTTGTATGTGGTTGAAGCTAGATTTCATGACCCTTTTACATGTTGCCCAAACGCCCTGTCCGGAGAGACCGGTCCCTGGAGAAGGATGTGCTGGGTAAAGGAGAAGGAAAGTGAGAGTGGAAGGCCCTCAGAATATGAACTGACACAGGGACTGCAGCCGTGGACGCCAACATAAGAACCTGTGTGAGGAAGGCTCAGCACGGGCACGGTTTTGTTCTGTCCCTTGTACATAGGGCGACTTGAGTCGACACTGACTTGGCGGCACCTAACAACAACAACAACAACAAGTATCTAAGAATCATTCCTAGGAAAGAACCACTCTGTCTTCTAATTGCCTACAGTGCTAGTAGATGCGTGGAAAGGAGCGCGCTGTTTGGTCAAGGGCTATTACATCCAAGAGAGTGCTTGGCATAGAGGAAGTCCTCCAATATTTATTGAATGGCATGATCCTACCTTCTGTCTTCACATAATTGTACTTTTTTTTGAAAAGGAAATGTTTATTCAAGAATCTTAAACAACATAGAGTACATATTGTTTAATGTATAATTTTTATATAATCATATACTAAAAACCAGTTAAAATAAATAATTTTCAGTTCTAAGAAATATTACCATAATTATATAGGAGAGTAAGAAAAAACAAAAATACTGTTTTCAGGGTCTCAGATTACACATGTGTTAGGGTACGGTGACCCCTTTTCTGGGTGGATCCTGGCCCGAGGACTGGCTTCTCATAAGGAACAGCAGAGCAAGGTGGCAACAATGCGGAGACAGAACAGGTAGGAGGAGGCAGCACAGCAGGCTTACTGAGCAATGAAGTTAGGGTACCCTAGGCACAGGCCCCAGGGGGTCTACCCCTCAAAAAGGGTGAAGGGACTGAGACCCTGCCAGGAGCTGGCAAGCCTTTCTTACATGTCTACTCAAGGTAGGTCTTTCAAAAAAAGGTGGCTGTTCCTGGTTGGCTGGAACCCAACTATGTTCTTATGTGGGTGAGGCTCATAGATTCTTTGTTTCTGGTATGTAGTTAGGCAGCTCTCCCCGTCCTTGACACATGAACAAGTTCATTTCAGAGTGTGCTTTGACCGGTCTCTGAACTCAGGGGTTGGCTGCAGACAAGTTTACTCAGGAATGCACTTCTCATTAAAGCGCCTCCTTTGGGGGGGGCGGGG
>NW_022104341.1:66089697-66099604 GCF_000313985.2 Echinops telfairi | reverse complement strand
GGAGATCCAATCAAGTCAGTGGCTTTGGATGAGATCTGCTAGGCTACTTAAATTCACGGCAAAAAGTTCAGCTCAGAGGTTATTGAAATTATTATTTTTTAATTTCAAAGGGATAATCATGATAGATTTTCTTAAAGAGAATTGAAAACTACATGGGTGAGAAAAAGGCCAGGGATATTGTTTTAAGAAAATTTTTCCATTGTGACAAAGCACTTAATCATTCGTCAAAGGTAGCAAGGGTTGTCTTACAAGAATTTCATGGAGAAACTTTACCCTTATCCACCGCCACACTCTGACCTTTCCACTTCATAATTCTTATTGTTCCCAAACACAAGGAACTTTCGACAAGAGCATGATTCGTGGCCCTTAAAAATGCCCAGAATGCCCGCTTGACATGGCAAAATTAAATCACTCTTTTGGGAAGCGTTAAAGATATAGAAACACAGCCTTTATAAGTGTGGAGACCTTGATGTGGTATATCTTCAGAAACAGTAGCTTCAGATTCTTAAAAAATGTTACGTAAAGGTTTCTGTGATTTTATAGCAATACTTTCTGACATCCTCATGTTAAGAGGGAGCTTCAAAAATGTCGGGAAAAATTCTATTATATTTTCATTCCATCTCCCACGAACTTTTTGAAATTCCCTCGAATTTACATCTGTAACGGTGTAAAATAGCATTGTCTATGTACATGGTTTGATGGTTATTTTTTTGTGTGTGTCTATTTGACTAAGCTATAAAACCAATAGAGTATGAATATAGCAAATACATGGCAATCTTAAACTGCCAATATTGGGCACCCTCAAAGCAAGAGATTTGAACCCAAATCCAGGACTTCCAAACCTACCACCTTGGAATAGCGGTCATCTGCTTCTTCTCTCACTAGGCTGTGCCTTAAGTCCAAGGGAGAATTTCGGTTACCTTAATCTGCTACAGGTATGCTTATGGTAAAGTCCAGTTCTCTTGGTTTCCAAATCACATCCTCCTGGTATGGCCTATGAATGATGTGCACCTCGAAAGGACAAAACTTAAAGTCCTGGTTGTCTATAGCACATGGCGTAGGCCCCCAAATGCAGCACAGAAACTTGGTCAAAAGTGCCCAATTGGGAACATGATGTAGGGCATATTCTCCCACCGGGGTCTATGGAAGTGGTGTTAAGCGGTTTTCCCAGTGGCAGGCTGGCCCTCCCGGTCTATCCACTTACAGAAGTGAAATCACCGTCTCTGATGCAGACATGTGACGGTGCCGCCACCTCTGACTTGACCTTCCATTACATTTCCCCGAGCACCCTTGAAGGAATCGTTCATGTGGCGGAACCGTGACCCACGGTTACGCGCCAAGAGCTGTTTGGTCTTCTCCCTCTCCTTCCACCGTGAGAAACTGACCCCACTTGAGGAGCAGCGTCCTCTGGCAAAGAGGTTTTAAAGAGGTAAAAAGAAGAGGGCGGCGTGCGGGTCGTGAGCATTAGGCAAGCATACCGGCTAATTGCTTGGGAAGGTGAATGAGAAGACTGCATGACCTGAGAAGAGATGCCTGCCGTTTCTAGGTTGTTATCGTTATAGAAGTGATCTCATGCAACATGTGTCCTTTTGTGATTGACTAATGTCACTCAACATAATGGCTTCTAGGTTTATCTACGTCATGAGGTGCCTTGTGGTTTCAGCACTGCTCTTTTAGGGGTGCATGGTAATTCCATTGCGTGTATGTACACGAGTTTTCTGATCCATTCTTCTACTAACTAGTGTGATGCCTATTTCCAGCTTATCGATATTGTGAACTGTGCTGTGATGAACATGAGAGAGCATACGTCGGTTCGTGTTGTGTTTCTTACTTTGGGCGGGTATATGCCTAGCAGAAGTATTGCTGGATTATATGGGATTTCTATTCTGAGTTAGTTTTTGCGCCAACCTGGCAGATAAACACATGCGGGATTAATTGAAGGGCGGAGGGATAAATGACTTGGTGAGCCTCGCCTTTCGAGTTCTTGGGTCTCTTGCTTTGTGATGGTCAGATCAGGGTGCAGCTGCCTTAGCAGTTTCAGCTTCAACTTGCAAGGTTGACTTCCTGCAAGACATCCCCAAGGAGAAGCCACATGGACCTACCCCGATGCAGGCCTGGGTGCTGGAGCACCCGTGTGGAGACCACTGCCAGCACTGAGATGTTTGCACATTCACTGACTCGGCTTTCCTCCTGCAATCGGCGTCATTGCGTCTGTTTTGTGAGATGGAGGAGGAGTTTGTGGATTGGCGTTGGACATATGGGTTAATGGGTTAATGCTGGACTTGTGGGCTTGGGCAGCACTGGATGTTTTCTTGATGAGCACTTAACCTTTATATAAAACTCTCTCTTATCCATGAGTTGATGTGCATTTGTTTCTCCAAAGTACCCAGACTAATACATATTCCGAGTTGTTTGTTTACAAATCCACAAGCAATGTATAAGGTTTAATCTCTTCTCATCCTCCCCAGTAGTTTTCTGGGGTATTATTATTATTGTTTGTCTTAACGTTTTTCAAAACGTTAAATAAGATTGCTGGGGTTTCCGCCCTGCAACCTGGTCTAAGGATTTTGGAGCTGCCAGCTCCTTCAATTGTCTGCATTAAGTGGGTTTCAAAAAGTTCTTGGATTTTTCATTATGTTTTAATTCAATTTTTTAAAAGACTTCTTTGAAGCCTCTTCCAATATGTATTCTCTATTTCTCTAGAGAACTCTAATGTAGACAGTCTATATCAAGTATAAACCATGGTGTCTGATGGGGCAGAAGATAGCTGTACCACGATTGCTGAACTGTTGATAGATGGACAATCATGGCCTTGCTTTATCGATATGCATTATTCTGGAAAACCTGTGACTGAGATTCACGATGATGATTATTGTAAATTCTCCTTGACAATTAACTCCCGTTGTTTGTGTAAACAGCATCCAGCCATGAAAGGACTGATTCTATACAAGCGAATAATTCAGGTACTCTGATATGGAGCAGCCTACATTGGCCCAATAGTCCTCTCTCAATAGGGCTTTAAAAAATTCGTACCAGGGCCTAATCAAAGACAAAGATGGAAGATTGTTATGTCCTAGAGGGATAATCAGGAAGACTCTCTACCATAAATTAACAAGGAGTGTTTGAAAGGGAGCCAAAGGCAGATTAAACAAACAAAAATAGATGCAGGAATGAGTTTTGGTCTCTCACTAAATCATAGCTCCAACTTAAGTACAATTAGTTCTTACATCATGGTCAAACAGAAGATGTGGGTTCCATAGGAAAATGAAGAAATGACACCGATGTCCAGCTATCAGAGAAAATAGCATCTGGGGTCTTAAAGGTTTATGTCCAAACCAGCAGCCCGCTAAGTGAGATGTCAACTAAATCCACATGGAAGAAGCACACCAACATCAATTACCAAAGGCTTATAAACCATGTGATCCAAAGTCAGAGGGATTAGTATCAGAGCCTAAATTGTGAGAATCTGGTTTGCAGAAGGCTGTGGATGACAGTGGGAGCCTGTATTAGTCTGGGTACTTTGGAGACACAAATTCACAGCGACTTATGTATAAGACAGAGTTTTATGTAAAGAAAATGTGCATCACGAAAACATCCCAACCCAATGCTGCCCAAGCCCACAAGTCCAACATTAACCCATACCCAACACCAGTCCACAAAGTCCTTCACCTCACAAAACAGAGGCAATGATGCCGACTGCAGGAGGAAAGCTGAGTCAGTGAACGTGTAAGCATCTCAGCACTGGCAGGGGTCTCCACATGGCTGCTCCAGCACCCAGGGCTGCATCGGGATAGATCCATGCGGCTTCTCCTTGGGGATGTCTTGTAGGAAATCCATCTTGCAAGCTGAAGCAGGGAACTGCTAAGGCAGCTGCACCCGATGCAACCATCACAAAACAAGAGACCCGAGAACTAGAAAGGCGAGGATTCACCACCCATTTATCCTTCCGCCTTTCAACCAGCCCCACATGTGATTATCGGCCAGGCTGGCACAATTAACTAACTCAATCCACCCCTTGCCAACCTGGCACCTGTATATAATTCTTAGCTTCACAATTGCAATTAACACCTATACCTGGTACCAAAATGTGTTAGACAGGGTTCTCTAGAGAGATAAAACCAAATTCTTGATAATATAATATATTTATTTATAAAGGTAATTAATATATAACAAGAAATGAAATGTTAAATCATAAAGATAATTAGATATATAACGAGAAATGAAATGTTAAATCATATACAGACAAATATACAATCTTAAATCATATACAGATAAATATACAATCATATACAGATAAATACACAAGAAATAAACAGTTAAATTAGAAGCACTATAAACGGCTTAGTGCAACTCACGTCCGTGAGAGAAAGTTGAGAGACTAGAAGGGAGCCCAAGATACATTTGTGAGAATTACATAGGAAATCAGACTCAGTGACCTCCCCCTATCCATAATTGAGTGATGGGAGGTTCCTAAACAGATTGCATTAGATGACTGTAGAAGATCAAAGGGCTAAACCTGACTTGAACAGATAACCTTGTCAGTTGATCCCCCTTCTGATGCAAGATGGACCTGATCTGGTTTTCAAACAATTTCTGTATTTGTTTGTTTTTGTTAAGGTTTATCTCAGATCATTGGAGGTTATCTTCTTGGAGTTGTAGTATATATATATATATATATAGCTATATGAAACGCAGGACTGATGAACCTACAGGGACACAAGAAGAATAAAGGTTTCAGGGGTGGGGGGATACAGTGGTGGTGATGGTGCAGTGTAAAGGGAGATGATGCCAAGCTGTCCAGGAATGAAAAGAATATTTGGAACTGATTGTCATAGCAATTGTACAATACTGATTGACATGATTGAACCACGGAACGATATGATGTTCCAACAACTTTGTCAGAGTAGAAATGCGTTCCACAGGATTTTAAATGGCTGACTTTTCAGAAGAAGATTGCCAGGCACTTCAGAAAAATAAGCTAAAAAAAATTTATTGGGAATTAATCAGCTTATTGGTTAGTGGGCTGGATATATCGATTTAGTTGCTTGTTTTGATCTAGGAAAAGATAAACTAATGATTTTTGTCCCCTACTATGTGCCAGGCACTCTATGAGGCCTTTTTACATGACAATGCTAATTAATCTTCAAATATGAGTAGTTCAAATTCTATAACTAACACTCAGAAAATCCAGTAGTCTGAATGTAGAAAAGCTAGATGCCCACCCAGATCTGCCATCCTCAAAAGTTCACAGTATCCACGCTGTCCAGGTAACTTTCCTAAGGTGAGTAAGTGGATGAATAGACTTGTAGAACTGGGAACTGAGAACATTCTAACGAGCATGCAATTTCTACTCTGGATGAGGGGAAATAAGGTAGGGACTCATTTTCATGCCGCTGGAATAATTTGGCAGATTTCAAGATTTCATGAGGATCAGACTTTCCATTGGTTCTGTTTATACTGTGAGAAATGCATTCATTTTGCAACTGCCCGAGACCCGTGCAAACAGCTGCTAACTTGTAGTGTTAGTTAGTTCATAGATCCCTTGGTCCTCCTGATTTGACCTGCTGCAGAAGTTCCAGATTGGGAAACACATTTTGTAATCATTTGTTTGCACTTAAAAAAGCATTGTCCAGCTCTCACACTACTTAGTGGTTCTCTTTTTAAACCATCTTGCTGAACATTTGTCAAAGAAATTTGCCATTTCCAATTTAGAGAAACTATCTCAAGACCGAGAAACCTTAGCACTAGAATTCATTGAAAAAATATATATTAGAAATGGTTTAAAAATGGAAATGGCTGTGTTTGCTCTATAACAAGCAAAGCATTTAAAAGAAATCAATAATAAGAACAACAACTAATGGTGATAATGTCTTCCCTGACTCATAGGGATATTTAAGAGTAAAGTGATGTCATTGATGGGAAACACTGAAAAATAAAAGCACTATGCAGCAAAGATATTATGATTATGATACAATTGTCCTTAAGCACGGCTAAAAGCGAGCGTCTATGTCCCCCAGGACCAAGTGTCGTTATTGATAAATCCTTTCTCTAATTCCAAGAGTGTAAAGGATTTCTGTAGGCCTGAAAGCTCTGTACTTATTATGATCTTTCCATTGGAAAGGTCAGTGGATGTGTAACCAAGGATTCAACACAATCTCTTTGGTCCTTTTTTTTGAGATGTTATTGCTATTATTAATAATTGTTATCATTTACAGACCACCATCCATCTTTAATTGGAGTCAGTTTCTCATACCGCGGTGGCTTATGTGTTGTTTTGATGCTGGAAGCTCACTTTAAGCTTAAGAACATCAAGTTGATTCCGATCCATAGTGACTTTGTAGGACATAGTAGAACTTCCCCTTTGAGTTTCAGAGGCTGAACATTTTTAAGTGAGTGGAAAGCCTAGTCTTCCTACCACGAAGTACCTGATGAGTTTGAACTATGCCACCAGGGATCCTATGTGGGAGGCAATGCCACTGAAACTTTGAATGCCAATGGAAACATCCAGACTAGGACAGCCTAAAAAGAAAGTTCTGGTGATCTCCTCCTTAGATCCATCAGTGAAAAACTTGGAGAACAGCAGAATCTTGTCTTACATAGTGCTGGAAGATGAGTCTCTCAGGTCAGAAGGGCCAACACAAGGCTCAAACATACCAATGATTATTTTTAAAAATTGCAAGACCTTCATCCTGTTAAACTTATGGTCACCAGGGGTCAGAGCTGACTTGATGGCAACTAACAAGAAGATGAGCTATTTATACAGCAATTATTTGACCAAGGTACACAACACCTGGTGTTTATTCTTTCATTCAATACTTACAAGAATGCAGTGAAGTCTCTTATTTTATTGATGAGAAAAATGAAGCAGAAAGCAGTGACCTATCACCCAGGTAAAGTGCCTATCTAAAGCCATCAATCTTAGTCTGATGCCGCATCGGTAGTGAATAATGTCGTCATGTGAGTAGATGTACATTTCTAGCATGTGTTTCTGCCATTGGGGTTGCTGGGTTGATTTCCACTCCGAGTGAGCCCATTGGTGTGACAGAGTAAACTGTCGCCCAGAATTTCTAGAGGCCATTTTCCCATGGAGCTGTTGGGTGGGTTCAAACCACCAAGCTTTTGGTTGGCAGCCCAGTGCTTCATGGTTGCACTAGATCTTCAATGACTTCTTATCAACCCTCACTATTTTTTGAAAACTGTGCCTCCGGAAAAGATTCCTGTGAATTTAGGCAGGGCTGCCTGTTCCCCGTGTATTTTCAAGTGGCCACAAGGAATAAATATGACCAGGGTTGGTCAAAATAAACACCGTTGATTTGATCCAAGCTATGGGCTCAGGACTGAAGCTTGGCCAATAAGAATCTGTGATATTTATATAGACTTAACTGGAGAGGGAGGTTTGCTGTCTTTCCTGCGGCGTTATCTATAGTAGGAAGAAAGAATAAATCTGACAGAATACCAAAATCAAGAGTGGGCAAGTGTTCTGATTGTATCATGTAAGCCCTTAGATCTAGAAGTAAGATTGGCCCTACCTTTCCAATTCATTAAAGTCAGTAAATACTATTTCAAAAGCTAATTTGAATGTTTTAGGCACTTGCAACCAAAAAAGTTCATAATTAATAGAATAAGTAGTAAAGTAGGTTAATGTATGTTGCCTTTCTCCATTCTCATGACTGCTTTGCGCCTTGTAGTCTTCTTAGACTTTAAAATATACAAATAAAGTATAATTCTAGAACATTTATTGATGCTCTTGATTTTCATACTCAGTGCCTGTGGCTCCAAAAAACGTGTTTCTACAATAACCTGCCAGGCAGGGACGGCGGGAATAGAACAGAAAGATGTTTACAATCATTCTAATAAGCTTTGCTTTTGTTGTAAAAATCTAAAACAAGGACAGATAGTAAATTATATTGGAAAAATATTTTACTTAATCTGTATCATTAAAAGAAAAGTATTCTCCTCTAGTGTCTTTCTAGTTATTAAGACACAAACATGGCCCATAAACTTATTTTATTAACATGTCAATGTAAATTTGAATATGCTTTGTATTTTAGTACCTTCTTGACATGAAACATCATGATTTGAAGAGCTGTGCCATGATTTTCCTTATCATAAAGGAGAATATTTATAATTTGGATTGCTAATCTAATTGTTTCTCTCTCCTCTTAGATTGTAAGGTCTATAAGGACCTTAAGAAGGTCCTCATTTGGAATCTCTGCATTTCCAAATCTTGTCCAGTGACTGACGTCTACTAAATGCTAACACTCTGATTAATGAACGGGGGTATAAATACATTGAACCATTGTGGAATGACTCTGGATAACTGCAGCGTGATTAGATTAAATGTTTTATAGAATATTTAAGAACATAAGATTAGCCCTCCAAATAATCCAAAGAGTGAAATGCTTTGTGTTTATGTTTGCTTTATACTTTCTCCATCTTTTTTAAATTAAAAGATAATTTTATTGGGGACTCTTATACCTCTTATAGCAATTCATACATCAATTCTATCAATGCTATTTGTACATAAGTTGCCATCATTATTTTCTAAACATTTACTTTCTATTTGAGTCCTTGGTATCAGCTCCTCTTTTTTCCATCCCTCCCCCATCCCCCTGGGTACCCCTCAATAAATTATAAATTATTATTATTTTCATATCTTACACCAAATGCTGTCTCCCTTCCCCCCAGTTTCTACTCTTCATCCCCCTTGGGGATGGTGTGTGGTTATGTGTCCATCCTTGCAATCAGTTCTCTCTTCCTGCCCTCCTCTTCCGACCATCCCCTTACCCTCCTAGTATCACTGTTCCCATTCCTGTTCCTGGATTCTGTGTGTCATGAGCTCTTATCTCTTCTGTACCTGTGTACATGCTCCAGGCTAACCCACAGTGAAAGGCAAGGCTGGGGTTATGATAGTGGAGGGTGAGGAAGCCTCAAGGAACCAGAGGAATATTGTGTGTTTCATGGGTGCTATACTGAGCCCTGGTTGACTCATCCCTTCCTTGTGACCCTTCTGTGAGGGGATGTCCCATTGTCTACAGATGGGATTTGGGTCTCTGCTCCAACTCCCCTCTTTTTCAACAATCTGTTTCTTTTTTTTTGGTTTGTTTGTTTGTGGTCTTATGATGCCTGTTACCTAGTCCCAACGACACATGATCATTGCACAAGCTGGTTTGCTTCTTCCATGTGGGCTTGTTGCTTCTCTGTTAAATGGCTGCTTATTTAACTTCAAGCCTGGAAGATGCCAGACACTATATATTTTGATAGCCGGGCACCACATGCTTTCTTCAGCACGTTTGCTTATGTACCCATTTTGTCATTAGCGATTGTGCCGAGAGGTGAGCATCACAGGTTGTTAGAACAAAGTGTTTTTGTGTTGAGGCAGGGCTTGAGCAGAGGCCCAAAGTCTGTCACTACCTCAGTGTATTGCCATATAAATATATGCACATAGACCAATTCCTCTGTTTTTATGAATTAATGTTTTTACATATGTACTCACCTGTGTTTATACCTCTATCAATAGCTTTGATTCCTAGATCTTTCCTGTTTCTTTTTACCTTCCTCCTGCCCCAACATCATGCTCACCCTTCTTCTGCCTCTTAGTAATTCCTCTCAGCTAGATTGCTGTTTCTCTAACATCCCTAGGATCTCTACATTCTCCTGGTTGTTGATTTTAATTCCCTGGTTGTTCCCCTATCACGGTATTTGTTCACTGCTCCCTTCCCCTGCCTCCTCCTCCCTCCAAGTCCCTCCAGAACTGTTGGTTCCATTACTTTCTCCTTGAGCTTGTGAGTTAGTTAATTGTGCCAGCCTGGCCAATAATCACATGTGGTGCTGGTTGAAAGGCGGAGGGATAAATGGATGGTGAGCCTCGGCCTTTTGAGTTCTCGGGTCTCTTGTTTTGTGATGG
>NW_022104341.1:66064896-66087911 GCF_000313985.2 Echinops telfairi | reverse complement strand
GGACTTGTGGGCTTGGGCAGCATTGGGTTGGGATGTTTTGGTGATGCACCTTTTCTTTACATAAAACTCTCATCTATGAGTTGCTGTGCATTTGTTTCTCCAAAGTACCCAGACTAATACAGCTTGTTTCCCATGTCTTTCTTATACAGGCAGGCAAAACCAACAGTAATGGAGACAAAACAAAAGATTGAATAAAAAGAGAAAAAAAGGGGGGAAAAGCTAATAACTAGGGAAAAAAGCAAGCATAAAAGCATACATAATTCCAAGTCTGTCTGCTGACCTTTATGACTATCTCCCTACTGGTCCTGGGGGAATTACAGAAACTGCCTCTCCTAGCCTGAAGTCAATTTTGGGGGATCCTCAAGGCCTTTTTGGCTTGGCTTTGCTCCTCCTGTTGCTGATCTGTTATGTTCCCTTCTTGACTCTCCCTTCTGTGTGGGTTCAGACCGGACTCACTCCCGGCCATGTGTCCCCAGTATTGTTCTCTGTGTACCTCCCTCTAGATAAGATCCCAAATACTCACAGTAGCATATTATGGTGGACCTAATTTAGAGAGTATGTAATTGATGGTTTCTGGGCAATCCTGGTTCTCCTTAATATTTGTGTGACCTTGAACATATCCCTTAACATCTTTGATCTTTAATTTTCTCAATTGCAAAATGGAAATTAAGAATATATATATGTATATGTGTGTGTGTGTGTGTATATATATATATATATATATATATATATGATGAAACTTGACTGAGGCAAACTCATTTCAATCAAACCCATTAAAAAACAGCAAACATCTTTCTAATGAGTTTTTAGAAGAGGAATCTGAACACCAAAATGTTAAAATAATGGGAATGAAAACTTGAGTCACATTTCACAATGAAAAAGTATATAAGGGAATGAGAAAGTTTAAAGAAAGGGCCTTCAGTGTGATCTTGGTGACAGATGTGGGTGTCAAATCAGCCTGGGGTCAACACCAGGTTAAGTGGAAGAGTATCTTCTGAGAGCTTAAAGAACACAGGAATATTTTGATTTTGCTTGTAGCTTTTGAAACTATTTCAAAGCCTCATTCTCCTCTGTACTTACAAGTTGGAAACCTGAAAATACTTCCCCTAGTGACCCCATTCTAGATAGCTGCAGAGGAAACCATGCTGGTATGCCTTATCACTATTTTCGACCCCCACCCCCACCCTGGGAAGCGGGAAACCCTCACCCGACTAATGGTGATCTGCTGTGTAACAGAATGAAATACTATCCAGTCCTGGACCATCCTCAGGATCATTGACTTGTCTGAGTTCACTGCTGTGATTCCTGTGTTAATCCACGGTACTCGGGGGCTCCCCCTCCACTGAGTCTCTGCCTTAGAAAAGATGACAACTTTTCTAGTGTTCATTCTTTGCTGAGGATATGTTCAGAGTAAGAGAGCTGAAGTCTTACCATCCTCATTTCCAAGGAAAATTTCATTTGTATTTTTTCCTAAGATTTATTTGTTTGTTCTTCTGACAGTCCACAGTATATCCAATATTCTTGGCTAGTAACACAATTCATATTCATAAATTCTTCTGTACTTTTTCCCCCATTGCCCACATTTTGCATGTTCATGAGGCAGTTGGAATGACAATGGCTTTAGTCAGGTGCACCTCAAACTCTCAGTGCCGTCCAGTTGATTAGGACTCATAGTAACCCTATAGGAAGTTAGAACTGCACTTGTATGTTTCCAAGACTGTAGCTCTTTACTGGAGTAGAAAGTTTTATCTTTTCCCCTGGGAACACCTTGTACTTTTGAACTATTAACCTTACAGTTCACAGCCTAATGAGTATAACCCATCACACCACCAGAACTCTTTGGGTGCACCTTAGGCCTTGTTATTTACTTAAATATATATCGAAACAAGTAATTTCTGACTATTGTGTTACTAGTTCAAGAATAGTGGTGGTGCTGTGGGTTACACATACTTTGTGGTTAGCAGTTTGAAACCACCAACCACTTTGTTGGAGAAAGATGAGGCTTTCTACTCTTGTAAAGAGTTGCAGTCTCAGAAACTCCCAGGGGCTGTTCAACCCTGTCCTACAGGGCTGCTGTGAGTCAGAATTGACCCTATGGCAGCGAGTGATAAGAGTGGAGAACAAGGTCTGTAAAGTCATATAGATGTTCTTTCCGTTTTTACAATCTCTGACCGTCCCCAGTTATCTAGCCTTTTAATCTTTATTATTATCACCTATATAATGCGTATAAAAAGATCTATCTGGCAGGATTGAAGAAGATCCCAGAGTTTGGTACTTAAGAAACATTAAACAGTTGTGTTAGTCTGAGAAGACTAGAGAAACAAATTCATGGACACTCATATGTGTATAGGAAAGAGCTTTATATACAAGAGCAATTGAATATTGAGAAAACATCCCATCCCAGTCTAGACCAAGTCCAGAAGTCTCTTATTAACCCCTATGTCTGATACCAGTCTATTAAGTCCTCTTCAGACTCATGGAATGCATGTGATGATGCCAATGCAGGAAGATCACAGGCCAGTGGGTGGGGAGTCTTGTGGATCCAGTGGCATTGTAAGCATCTCAGCACCAGTGGCTCCATGTGGCTCCTACAGCTCCCAAGGTTCTGGATGCATCAGGGTACCTTCATGTATGTGGCTTCTCATCAGAAATGTCTCACAGGGAGTGAGTGAGTGTCCTGCCTCCAGTGAGCTATTTAGTTATAATGTATAAGTTTTGTCATAATTTTATTGTAATTCAGTGCAAGTGTTTTCTAATTTTCATTGTGTTTTATTCTTTGATTTAAACTCTATTCAGAACTATTTTGCTTAATCTGAAATTTAGGGATTTTGATTTCACTATTTATTAATGATTTATTGGTATAAACCACTGTGATCAAACGCCATATACTCTATATGCCTTAAATCATTTGCAATTTCTTGAGACCTGATTTGTCATCTAACATACAGATAATTTAAAAAACACTCTATACATACAAAAAATATGTTCTGTTATTATTGTTTTCACTGTGCATGTTCATATTTATAAAATTGCATTATTTGCATAGTCATATATTTTATTCTAATATTTTCATCTACTAATTTATCAATTTTTGATAAAGGCATGTCAATATTTTCTACTGTGATTGTGGCACTACTATATATTACCATCAGGTGTACGATGAGAAACAAACAACTGAAAGTGTCTATTAATAATCAGAATATTAAATATATGAAGTATGAATCTAGGAAAAATAGAAGTTGTCAAAATGAAATAGAATGTTTACATATAGATATCCTAGGCTTTAATAAAATGAAATAGAATAGTTTTAGCCATTTTTAATTGGGTAATCATATGATGCACTTGGCTGAGAATGACAAAGAGGAATTAATTGTAGAAAACATTTAAAGATTTTTTTCCTACAGTACAATGCTATCAGTGATAGGATAATATTCAGAAGCCTACAAGGAAAAAATTATTCAAATGTATATACTCATTATTAATACCAAACAAGAAGAAATTGAAGGTCTTTACAAAGTCCTATAGTGAAATTGATCTAATATGCAATCAAGATGCATTCATAATTATTGCTGTTTGGATTGTGAAAGTCAGACTCAAAGACAAAGGACCAGTAGATGGAAAATATGGATATAAATAATGCCAGATATTGTACTTGATACAATGTATGTATGTATGTATGTATTGTGATAAGAGCTGCGTGAGCCCCCATAAAATGAGTAAAAAGAAGAAAGAATTTGAAAGACTAATGACATATCCGTTGCAAATATTGTTTTTTGACAACATCAAAAGCAGCTAAGCATGCAAACCTAAATAAATGGGAGATACAGGAATCAAATCAACTCAATCTGTGGAAAGAAATCATGGAGTCAATCAAGACCCTCAGTCAGAATAAGGGCAGGACCCAAGTGCAAAACAAACCAATACTTGCTATTGGTGGCATACTGACTACACATTGGGGCACTGGTTTGTGATCAAGGTCAGAAGTTTGAGACTACCAGCCAGCTTCACAGAAGAAAGAGGCCTTTCTACTGCTATACATAGTTACACTCTCAGAAACTTATGGGCCAGTACTACCCTGTCCTGTACAGTTGCTATGAGTCAATAATGAATCAATGGCAGTGAGTTTGCTTTGGGTTAAATTCAAGTTGGAGTTGGAGGAAAGGAAAACAAGTCCATGAGAGCCAAAGTATGACTTTGAATAAATTCTATCAGAATTCAGAGACCATTTTAAGAATAGATTTGATATATGGAATGCTAATGATTGAAGACCAGCGGAGCTGTGGCTGGACATCAAGTATCACATACAAAAAAGCAAAAGATCATTAGAAGAAAAGAAATAAAGGTGTCAGAAGAGACTCTAAACCTTGCTCTTAAACATAGAGTAGTTAAAGTGAGTGTAAAAAATGAGGAGTGAAAAGAACTGGACAGAGTATTTTGAAAGGAGCTCAAGCATAAAAATTAAGTTTGATAATGAAACATGAATTAGTAAACCAAAGGACAAGAACATGCTTGACATTTCTCAAGCCAAAAGAGCTAAAGAAAAACTTCAAGCCTCAAGTTGCAATACTGAAAGATTCTATGGGCAAAAATAGCAGCTGTTTCTCTTTACCTTGAATCATGCTCCATCAACAAATGCAGATTCTTAAGTCTCCCCTCCCACAGGGCGTATCCTATTCAATTCAACATGATTGACTCCAATCCAAGAAATCAGCTCCTCCCTAGTCACATTTTGAGGGCCCTCCAACACAAGGGACCTGTCCTTGGTCACTGTCCCAACAACATTCTGCTTCCATTCCTTCGGTGTCTGACAATGTTTTGAAACTATCCATAAGTTTATCAGCAGCTTCTTCCTCTGAAATGGAGAGCTGACTTCTTTTTCATTGTTTATTTCAGTCTGGAAGCTCCATTGCAACCTGTTCACTTTGGGCAACACTGAGGACATTTGCAATACCAGTGACATAGCTTCCAGCATCACAGCAACACACAAGACACCATAGTACTACAAACAGACAAGGGAGGATACAAGCTTGAAGCAAACTTTTCCTAATTTCAAACCAGGCAGTATTCCTTTGTTCTATTCACACAACTGCTTCTTGATCCATGTACAAGTTCCACATGAGCACAATCAAATGATCTGGAATTACAATACTTCTGATGGTTATCCATAAATTTGTTATGATCCACACAGTGGAATGCCTCTGGATCATCAATAAAACACAAGTAAGCATTTTTCTGATACTCTTTGCTTGAAGCCAAGATCCATCTGACATCAGCAAGGACATCCCTGTCCTCTTCTGAATCTGGCCCAAACCTCTGGCAACTCCCTGTCAATGTGCTGCTGCAACCATTGTTGGATGATCTTCATCAACATTTCACTTGCATGATATATCAATGGTATTGTTCTGTAATTGGAGCATTCTGTTGGGTCACCTTTCTTTATAATGGGTACAATATGAACCTCTTCCAGTCAGATGGCCAAGTAGTTGGCTTCCAAATTTCTTGGCCTAGCCTAGTGAGTGCTTCCATTGCTTTATCAGCTTGCTAAAACCTTTAAATTCATGTTTCATCTATTCCTGGAAACTTGTTTTTGGCTAATGCTTTCAGTGCAGCTTGAACTTCTTCCTTCAGAACCTTGGAATCTTGCTCATATGCTGCCTCCTCAAATGGTAGAATGTAGACCAGTTCTTTATGGTACAGTGACTGTATATTTTTCCTGTCTTCATTCAATGCCCTCTGCATTATTCTATATTTTACTCATGGAATCTTTCAAGATTACAACTCAAGTCTTGAATTTTTTTCTTGAGTTTTTCCAGTTTAACATATATTGAAGATGTTCATCCTTTTTTGGTTTTCTAGATCTAGGTCTTTGCACATTTCATTATTAATATTTTACTTTGTCTTCTCAAGCTCCCTTTTGGAATCTTCTGTTCAGCAATTTGACCTCATCATTTTTTTCAATTTGCTTTAGATGCTCTACAATGAAGAGCAAGGGTCCGAGTCTCTGCTGGCATCCACGTTGTTCTCTTCTTTCTTTTCCTGTCTTTTCAGTGACCTTTTGCTTTCTTCAGTAATGATGTTCTCGGTGTTCTCCCACAGCTTATTTGGTCTTGCGTCTTTTAGTGTTCAATGTGTCAAATCTCTTTCTGAGATGCTCTCAACATTCTGGTGGGGGACACTCAAGGTTCAGTTTTGGCTCACTTGGACTTATTTTCACTTTCTTCAGGTTTTACCTGAATTTACATATGAACAATTGATGGTCTATTCCACAGTTACCCCTGGCCTGATTTTAGCTGTTAGTATTGAGCTTCTTCATGATTTCTTCCCATAAATATAGTCAATTCGATTTCTGTGTATTCCATCTGAGAAGTCCATGTATAGTCGCCATTAGTGTTGTTCAGAAAAGGTATTTGCTATGAAGAATTCCTTGGCCTGAAAGTTTTATCATGCAGTCTCCAGCTTCATTTGTATCACCAAAGCTGTATTTTCCAATTACGTTTTCTTCCTCTGTTTCAACTTTTGCATCCTGATAGCTAATAATTATCAATGTATCTTGATTTCTTGTTTTGTTAACTTCCATTTGAAGGCATTGATAGAATTCTTCCATTTCTTCATCATTAATTTTTATGGTTGGTGCATATATTTAAATAATAGTTGCATTGATTTGATTTCCTTGAAGGTAGATAAATACAATTCTGTCACAGACAGCATTGTCCTTCAAGATTTGAAATGTCTTTTTGACGATGAATGCCATACCATTCCTCTTCATCTTATTACTCCTGCCACAGAAAGTCATGGGATTTTCTGATTCAGAATGGCTAATATGAGTCCATTTCTGCTCACTAATGCCTGGAATATCTTTATGAATTCCATTTCATTTTTGGTGATTTCCAATTTTCCTAGATTCATACTTCACAGATTCCAAGTTCTGCTTATTAGCAGATGTTGCAGCTGTTTCTTTTTATCTTAAGTTGGACCCCATCAGTAAACGAAGATACCAATGACTTCCCTCCCCCAGCTTTACTCCATTCCCGTCACTATGGTAGACTCCAGTCCAAAAAAGAAGCCCCTCTTCAATTACATTTCAAGTGACCTATGACCCAAGGGACCCATTCACCAGCAGTATCTCTGACAATGTTCTGCCTCCATTCACTAGGCTTTCAGTGTCTGAGAATATTGTGAAGCTATTCATCAGGTATTCAATGTCAACTTCCTCTGAAGTGGGCAGCCATTGTTGTTTGTTCTTATTCTGGAAGCTCTGCTGAAACCTGTTCACTTTGGTTGATCCTGGTTGCATTTGAAATACCAGTAAAATAATGTCCAACATCTCAACAACATACAAGCCACCACAATATGACAAACTGACAAACAAGTGGTGGATTGAATAATATGACATAGCAAGCATCACAAGAAGATGAAAGCAATGAACTAGAAAGAACTGGCCAATGGTCAACCATTTCGGTACATAACATATGATCCAGTAACAGTGGTGTTGATGGAATTATTCCAAGCTGTATTGAAGGCACTGGCAAAAACAAACAAACAAACAAACAAACAATCAAATAACATGGTCCCAGGAATTGATAGCACACCAATTGAGTTGTTTCGGTATGGGAATGCAATACTGGAACACTCATGTATCTATGCCCCAAATTTGGAATATAGCTCCCTGCGCTTATATATTATCCCATTGCAGACAGCATTGTACTCCAAGATAGATCTTGAAATGTTCTTTTTAATGAGGAATATGATACCATGATTCTTCAATTTGTCTTCCTGGTGTAGTAAATCATATGATAATGTGGTTTAAAATAGCCAATACGAGTCCATTTCAGCTTCATAATGTTTTGGATATTGACTTCTATGTGTTCCATTTTATTTTTGGCAACTTCCAATTTTCCAAGATTCATAATTCATGCCTCTGCTGTCTGATTATCAGTGGGCTTTGCATCTGATTCTTTTCATCTACTTTCAGGAGGCAACACTTTCCCAGTTGTATTTTGACTGCCTTCCAGCCTGAGAGCCCATCTTCTAGAACTATACCACGCATTGTTCTGACACTGCTCAGAAAAGTTTCAGTGGCTAATTTTTCGGAATTGGCCAGTCTCTTCTGTCTTCCTAGTTTCTTCTTATTCTGGAAGTTCTGCTGATGCCTGTCACAATGGGATCTCTCTGATATTGAAATACCAATGGTCTTACTTCCAAAATCACAAATACATAAATTACCAGAGTATAACAAATGGAAGATTAGGGAATTATATATTTATTTACATGTAAATTATGCATTTATAAATCACTATATTTCATTGTTTTACTATTCACTAATATCCTTTCTTTAGTTTGGGTATTTCTTCTTGCCTACACTTCAGTTCACTAGAGTGTTCACATGCAATTTTCATTGTATTTTTCGGTTATTGAATTTTTTTAAACAATCTTTAGTTCTCAGGTTTTCTTCTTCAACTTGCAATTCTCTTTTGTTAAGCATCAAAAAATCATACAGTTATTTCAGCATTCATGTCCGGTAACTCCAAAATTCAGGTAATCACTAGTTCTATTTTTGTTGTGTGTTTGTTTCTCTTAGAATTGTTTGTTTATTATCTGATCTTTAAGGCTATTGAATATATGATATATAGACACTGTAGAAGCTCCCAGGGATATAATTTTCCCTCATCAAACTATCTTCAGGATGACAAAAAGAACTCAGATCACTTTATCCGTGAAATCGAAGCTGAGTTGCAACATTTTAAAGATTCCAGTTGCCTGTAGTTCATCCACATGTCTAGACTATACCTCTCCAGTTGTAGGGGACACAATTTAATTCTTATGTTCTACAAGGTAATGTTCATTTGGATGCTTCAAGTGAAAAAAAAAAAACTAAACACATGAAGTTCATGATTTTCCTACTATCAGGATCCAGAGCTAGGATGATTCTTTTGCTCCAAAGTCATGGACTCATCTTGTTATTAATCTGGCGTGACTCCTTACATTCTCTTACCTTTCTACTCACAGTGTTTTATGTGTTTGTTGTAGCTGCCAATATTACATATACAGAACACTCTCTTAAGGTAAGAAAGTGAATTTTACTCTTATCTGACTCAATGAAAGAATGGATAATTTATTTTGTAGTATCCTCCTCTCAAATTGCCTTGCCCTGATATACCTCTTTGTCACTTGCCCATACCTAAATGAGACCCAGTTAAAGGCATCTGTGGTTTGTGCTGGCCAACATAATCCACTTAGGACTGGGGGAGTTTTTTTTTTAATCTAAACACCTAGGGAAGTGTGAATACCCAGGGAAAATTGGGCATTGATTAACAAGGGGATGGGAAGAGAATAATAGAGATTGGGGGTGGGGAGTAGTCCTTGGATGATGTAAGTGTTAAATGCACTGAGCTGCCCACTGAAAGGTTGAAGGTTGGAGTCCACTCAAAAGCACCTTAGGAAAAAAGTCAGGACTGTATTTCAGAAAAGTCAGGCCTGGTAATCCTATGACACTAAGGTACATATTGACACCCACGGGACCACCGTGGACCAGAGCTGAGAAGTCATAGGGGGAGATAGCTGGGCACCATATACAGAAATACTATCAGAGACATTATTAGCCTAGTTTAAGTGGAGTGTTTAATGGCAGCTTCTCTATTTCAAATAAGTATTATTGATTACAAGTTCTATGATCTTTCTATGTCCTGCCATTTTCTCACTGGCATGCATGTTTTCTTCTTCTTTTTTTACCTATCCCCACAGGTTGCCCCCAAGTTGTGGACATGCCACTTTCTTATTTTCCTGTTTGCTTTTTTCCCCCAGACATTGGCAGAGTAGCAAGAGTGGTCAATGACATTAAGAATGCTGTGGAAGAGGGAGTGTTAATCACCTATAGATTTAGGATCACCTAAAATTTTAATTAATACATCTATGTGGCAATTCTTAATAAGTAATAGGCATATATCACCTAGGCTCTAAGACTTGTAAGGTGTTGCTATGCAAGATAAAACCAGAAGGCACCAATTAGATTTTTCACTTCCATTAGGAAATATGATTTGTATCCACTCCCTTCTGCCATTCATAATGTTGAATGTCACTCTACTTAAAATGTTTTCCCAACTTCAACGGACTGATTTTCACAAGACTCTGTCTCTTTGTGAAGTACCCCTTAGAGTGATGAATTGGCAGCCTTGACAGTGTTTCCTAGGTTGGAAGCACATTAGCCACTCCTAATCCTCTCCCCGAAAGTGGAGGTGGGGAGTCTGCTGTGAGAAGAGTCGGGCAATGAATGGACTGCTCGATGAGAAAGCAGTTGGAACAACCACAATTGCAACCCCTGAGAGAAGCTCATGCCACGGGGTCAGAGGAGTAGCATTTTATGTTCCTTTGTAGAATAAACTGAATATTTTTATAAGAAACAAATCTTCCATCTATGATCCTGTTCCCATTAGTAGGTCAAGGCAAGAGCAAACCAAAGAGGCTTAATTTACTTTAGAGACATCCAGTATAAATACTATATTCCCCTGTGCGATGTTCTTGTTCTGTTAGCCCGAATACGTGCAAAACCAAAGATGACTTATTCAAAGTGTGGATATGCCCAAAGACCATCTTTCTTATAACCTGGTGTTTCTTTTAGGCTGGGTGTCATGAAGATCTAGAAAGGCTACATCAACACAGCATGTATTTTCACTCCACTCAACTACTTGCGATCTGTAATTGCTAACCTCACAAGTTTGAAAGTTTACCTTACCATTTGCAGGAAGCAGATGGTTTCTATACACTGCCAACCTGTTGTTACCAAAACATTTTCCAAGAATTGTTTTCCAACCACAGTCACTAGCATAATTAACCTTTCTGTGGATTGAATAAACAAGAAAATTGGTCACAAATCTGAATGAAAGCAAAATGCGCCATTGAAAATTTAGCCTCAGAGCAAGCTCTGAGATAAATACAATGCTATTAACTGCATATCTGATCCATTGGGGCGTTTTCTGGTGGCCCACTCTTTCTCCCTTTCTTATTCACCAGGCCTCTTTCCTGCCCCCCTTCCACAGTGCACATATTCAGTTTCTAATCAAGTGCTCCCCGTTACCCTACTTCCATAGGCTGGAATTGATCTGGCTGGATCTTGAGATAACTTAATGAGGCAGTAACAACAACAAAACATTGTTCTCAGGCTGTAAGAGAAGTTTATATCAGATGACAAAGCTAGGATTAGTTCTCCACAGCGGTTTGCAAACACAATTCACCTAGAGTCTTGAGTACATGTGCATTTCCCACTCCCCACACTTCTTTAGCCATGTAACTAACTATCCTGCTTGCTTAGTTTCTGGTATATATTGAGGTGGTTTATGCTCCACTATTTTTTTTCCTATTTGAAAACAATTATAAACTTACAGGAAGTTGCAGAAAACGTTTAGAGTTGTCTTGTGTATTCTTCATCTAGATGTTCCCAATGACTACAAATTGGTTAACTATAGTACAATAACCACTGCCATTGAGCTGGTACTGATGCATAATGACCCTAGATAAGGTTTCTGAGATGGAGTTTCTTTGTTATAAATCTTTACGGAAGCAGAAAATCTTACTTTTCTCCAGCGGTGGGTTCTAATAGCAGATCTTGAGGTTAGCAGACCAAGCCTGAATCACAGAAATACAAGGGCTCACTCTTCTGAAAACAATATCAACCCATAACATAACATTGGGACAAGCTTGTTCAGATTTCACCAGTTTCATGTGCACACATGTGTGTGTGTGACTTTTAAAGGAAAACTCTTTATCCTTCTGCATGACATTGAAATAGTTCAGTTAGATTCATTATGTATATGCATGCAATATGATCAGATAATTCGCATGACATTATTCAGTTGATTCAGAGTTGGTTATAGTATTCATTTTATCCATAAGAAATTGAAAGTCCAAAGAAATTGATAGTTCCAAGCTCCTCCAAGTCCAATGTTCCTCTGTACCCACCACCTGCTTGTTCTTCCATCTCTGTATAGAGCGTGACCTTTGTGTTTGGTGTACTTCAGGAACCCTGATGACCCAATGGTTAAATCCTTAGTTACTAAACAAAAGGTTGGCAGTTTGAATCCGCCCAAGGGTTCTTCTATAGATTATAGCTTAGGAATCCCTAGGGGACAGTTCTACTTTATCACATGGGATGGCTGTGAGTCAGATCAATCAGTTGGTTAGAGAGACCATATCAGTGGAGGGTGTGTTTTAAGCCAATAACCTTTGCAATATTAAAGAGCAGAATAAACATAGAGAGGTAGGCAGAAATGAGACAGAAGGTAGACAGGATGCTGCCGGAAGATCATAAAGGAATTAATGAATAAAAGCTGAAGGACATTCTCCCAGGGCCTTGAGAGAAAGTCTTCCCCTGGAACCTGGATTCTGACTTGTAACCTACATTTTTTGTTGTTGTTGTTAAATTGTCTCACCTGTAATATTTCTGTTCCAACAGCACTAGATAACTAGAGCAGTGCTATTTCTAATCATGCCTTAAATATGGTTGGGATGTCCAGTCAAAGAGTTTTGTGGTCTTCCTGGCATACTGAGGGAAGCAGGACAGATATTACAATTTTGCAGATGAAGTCATAGAGATTCAGATTGTAAATTCAGAAATTTAGCTGTAGATGGAGTCCAGAATAAAGCTCAGTGTTTCTGACTCCCAATAAAAGTTTTTCACACTATTTCATGTCAATATGTGGAAAGATGTTTTCCCTCCAAAACGATCATTACCACTATTTGTGATGGCCTATGGTATGTTTCTTATGTATATTTTGTTCTCACAGGAACCTTCAAGCCAAAATACTTAGTGCTATCGAGTCAACTGAGACTCCTAGTGACCCTATAGGACACGGTAGACTGGCCCCTGTGGGTTAGATCATAAATATTTACAGGAGTAGAAAACCTCATCTTTTATTGAGGAGAAGCTGGTAGTTTGAAGTGTAAGTTATCGGCCTCACACATTCCCCCCTACACTACTAGAGCTAAGGTTTTTATTATTTCCATTTTATACATGAGAACACATGCTCAGGAGCCACAAAGACTCAGCGTCAGGCCAAGAGTTAGCAAGTAGCAAGGTCAAGATTAGAACCCGTCTGTTTTGACTACCACCTTTAACTTATCATGTATACCTTTTACTTTGGAGGAATCAAATCATAACCTCCTTTCTCTGCAAACACTTCAGAGAAAAGTTCATTTGATGATACAGGCTAGAGATTGAAAACTGCATTAAGAGTTTGAGTTGTTTACTGAAAAATTAAAATGAGGAGATTTCACAACATTTTGAATGTTTAGCTATTTCTAATAGATTGGATACAGCTGATTACTGATACATGGTTTGTAGCCTTGTGTGAATGCCAAGTGGCCGAAGCTGCGTGGAGTCTACCCATGAGGCTGTGCGTCCCACTTTACCAGCGTTTCCTGACTACCTGTTGCCTTCCTCTGTCTGACTGGCCCTGCAGCCTTGGATGTCGGTGACTCGTCAAAACCAAAGGAGCAAATCTTGTAGTCAAAGTCTAGGGTGACAATCACAATTCTGACATTTCTTATTAGTCAGTGGATGCCTTAAAACATTACTCTATGTTCTTTAACAGTCCCTTTAGACAAACAGGATTTATGTTCTCCTCTTAAATTTGTTTGAGTCTGTGATTTCTTTGACCAATAAAATATGAAAGACAGTGCAGCTTCCTCCCTTCTCACTCCCTGGAACACAATCATTTGGACAATTCTCCAATGACCACGTTAAAAAGGCCACGTCTAGACATCCTTTGGATACTCTCTGCCAAGTGCACCTTTCCCCAGTCATGACCTAATTTTATACCAATGAGTGAGGCCATCTTTTATCCTCCAAACTAGCATTCCCCCAGCTGAGTGCCACTGAAAGATCACAGAAGTGTCATACAATTGAGGAGGGTTTGAATGAAATACAATGATAAAATGGCCCTGGTTTGAAATAAGTAAATTTGGGGATAGTTTGTTCATTCAGAAATAAATCTGAAAATGTATTTAGACCTCTGTGCTCCAGTTTCCGCTTGTATAAAATAGGAATATGGTTTTTATGACAAACTATAAAAGCTGATGAATTCATAGGAATCTTGAAACCGTCTTTCAAGGGGGATTCAAGACTGCAGCCCAAAAGACAAGAGGGAATAGGTTAAGTTCTGTATCAAATGTTGGTCAAGGATTTTAATTTGCCACATGTCTTAGTAAAGTGCTCCTACGGCTCGATGGCCTTTTCAATATGCGGTATCCCCACCAAATGGCTCTTTTGTGCTCATGATAATGGAGGACATAGGGACAGGACTCAAATGAAACTCCACAACTTCCAGCTGCACCGGAACATTAAAATAGCCAGCACGAGGATTTGATGTAAGGTCAGCCAAGCAGATATTTTTTGAACAATGAGCTAGTGTTGGGAAAAGAAATCACATTACTCTATAGAATGGAAGACAGGGGAAATGGAGCAGAGTGATTTCAACCGATTGGCTGGTTGAAGATTCAGGGAGAATTCTACTTTTTAAAATTTGTATTCATCAAATACCTACAGAGCACATTTGTCTGTAATAGATGGGTACAATATGATTAAACAAAACTCCCAAAACCTGAATCTCTGTCAGGTCTTCTCCTTCTTTCTTCCTACCTCATGGTGAAGATGATATTGGGTATTATTTTGTCTAGGTGCTTCATCCCAACTCTGATCTGTAGTTAACTCATTTATTCTTCTGATTTGCATTCAAATATCACCTCCTAAGCTTTAGCTTGCCCTGAAAATTAATTGATGCTTTCCTGTGCTATACCCCAAGTCTCCCTGTGCTTTTATTTCATTACATGTATTATAGTATTCATATTCACTGAGAAGTCAAATATTTTCGCATTATGCTTAGGCATTTCTTATAAGCTTAGATGTAAAGAAAAGGCAGCTACTATATATGGTTCTGAAAGAATATGATCCTATTATGGTGCTTAGCACATAGTAGGTGACTAATGACAGTTGCACACCACGTTGGTTTACATATACAGTGAACCCTCGTTTATCGTGGTTAATCGGTTCTAGACCCTACCGTGATAAATGAAATTCCGCGAAGTAGGATTCCTTATTTGTAAATCAAATATTTTCGTAGTTAGAGCATAGAGGACATGAAAAAACACCCTTTAGTTACCATTACACTCGTATTACCCAATTTATTAAACGAAAAAGGGAAAATACAGTAAAACATTTTGGATGTTATAATGATCATTTATTATTTATGGCATCTAGTTTACAGTATTACATATTTCACATACAGTATTATTATACATAGTTCTTACAAATACTGTAATCAATGGCGTGCAACCTCCACGATTTTCTTGCCATCTTTGATCATATCCAAAAGTTTTACCTTTTCCTGGATGGTGAGCATCTTCCTCTGGCGCTTATTTTTATTGTAAGAAGGCTTAGAAGAAGCAGCTCATTTAGGAGCCATCATAGGGCTTAGATAAAATTTCTTAAAAATCGTAAACAATTACAGTACACTGTACAAAAGCAAAAATGCATCTGATACGTAGCTCCAATACGTAGCGATGCAGACAGAAGCGTGTACAGTATGAGCCAATCAGTGGCAGTAATGACAGAGCATGCGCTGTTACGCAAAAACTGCGATAGAGTAAAGCCGCGGAAGTCGAAGCGCGAAGTGGCGAGGGTTCACTGTATATCCCTATTAGAGGGCCCAAGGATTGTTGCTCATTTCAGTACACGGTTTCAGGATATGTCAGGCTGGGTTTTCTAGAGAAACCGAATCAGTGGCATATATTTAAAGAAAAGAATTTATATCAAGGTAGTGGGTCATAGAGTTTAGAAACAAATAAGTCCAGTTCAGGTCCATGGGTCTGATATGAAGCAGAAGACTTTTCTTGACTTGCTTAGCTGCAGGGGTTGACAAACCAGGAATCAGGAAGACAAAGCAAGAAGATGAAGTGCCAAGATCATGGCTGGTGGCTGCAGAAGCAGATGAATCCAAGATCAGCAGATCCGATATTTGACTCTGAGGATATTCCAAGGGTTGACGGACAATTTACGGATCTCTAAGCTAAAACAGGATTTGGACCAACAAGGAAATATGTTCTCCAGAGAGAGAGAGAGAGAGAGAGAGAGAGAGAGAGAGAGTTTACACACACATGTACTTTATACACTATATAAATATATACTATATATAGTATACACATTGCTTTATATATACTATACTATATATAGTATATACATGTGTATACTACTTTATATATGGTGTATACACACACACACACACACACATAGTAGGCCACACCCCTGAAAAACTATCATCAGGGCCGTGATTTGAGAAAGGAGTGTTCCCCCTTCCAACCAGGGCTGTTCACAGCAGACCCCATCATGGACTTGTTTGCATTATGTTAGGTCCCCTCCTGGGAGTGGTCTCAACTGCTAAACTATGGAGACTCTTGGTTCAAATGGATACAACACTTAACTATCTCTTGTGAGAAGTGAATTTTGTTAGAAAACACCATCCAAAGCTCCAGGAATTATAGACACATAGACTGTTACCTACAGCAAAAGTATCAAGTTATGTCAAATTCAATGTCACCTGTAATACCAATCAGATTTGAGAGACATTGGTCCAGGTTTTCAGACTGGTGATAAGGGTAAAAGATAAGAAGAAATTGAATAATCATTGCATGTTGCACCTGCAGATTGTTAGGATGTGAAGGAGGTTAATACTTTGTGCCAAATGGAGAGGACGCGTTCCTATGGAAAAAACATAATTCATTTCAATGGGAGAAGGACCTGAACTAGTAAGGAGGATGTGCAGAATTCTAGATAATGGTTAAAAAAAGAGCAATAAAAAGTAAAATTTGTGAAAGCTGGAACTTGTGTCAGGCAAAAATCGGTAGAAAAGGAAAATTAAAATATTTTCCATTAATGACAAGTATTAGAAAAGTGATAAGCTGCCCCTTGCCACGGTGGAAAAGGAGCTACAAGGAAACTCAAGGCCGTTCATTGAGGTCCAGCTCTCACGCTGCACCGTCTTATCTCTGGGCTCAGAGAGTGCATGGCATCCATAGAGCAGACCCTCATCACTCTCAAAGTACTCCTATTCAGAATCTTTTTCACTAAGGCAATTCTCTTCACATCATCACACATGTACTATGGAACATCTAGGGATTAATATATTCTGTAACTCCCATCACAGAATATTACTGGTGTTGTGGGCACTGAGCAAGATTTTCAGCATCGAAATAGAAAGGATTCATGAAGTGCATGAAGTAACGCCTCATGTCTGAGCAGTTCGAAGCTCTCAACGATACGGCTCAATTCCCTGTGCTGCCCACACTGCCAAGTGATGCCTAAAACTCACTGTACTTTTTAAATGTCTCCAGCTCTGTTATTCCAATGTCTCAGGAAAGCTCTGCCTACTCAACATTGATAAAAACAAAGTATTTTGATAAGCATCTAACATTCATATTTATCAGTGGGAAATCAGGGTCAATAGATATTTAAAAACCCTTACCCTGTGGTATGTAGTTTTGCTGGCTCACTCAAAACGAACTCTCCACCTTTTTCATGCACCATCCTCCCCAGTGTTGTCCTTAGTCTCATACAGAGACGGAAAGCGGAAGTATTCCATTCTATCTTGCATTTGGGTGTGGCCAGACAAGACTCTTCTGGAAAATGAAATGTAAGCAGAAGTCTTTTGGGTGTCTGGGCAGAATTGGCAGAAGCGTCATCGCCCTTTTCTATCTCCCTGTTTTTGATCCTCCCTGAAATACGGGTGAAGGAGAAACCATCTTTGCTGAATGTGTAAGAGACCTGAGCAGAAGGGCTGCTACGGAAAGCCTGTGGAAGAGAAGCTCCGATTCTGGCGTTCTGCAAATTGAGTTGTGCGCCTGCACTTTCTACATTTAGGTTTTTGGGGTATGTGTGAAAAATAGCCGCTAATATTGTAATTCTTCCTTTTCAGTTTTCTCCCCCCACATTCTTGAAAGCTGGAAATTTCTCTAACTGCTCTTATGGTCACATGATTGACTTTAGGGAACATCTAATATGTCTTCAGTCTTGAAAGAAGGGCATTTTGAAAACAGGACTCAGTTTCACATCCTATTCTGCGTGTCTTTTGAGCATTCCTGACATTGTTCCTTAGCTCTCCAAGTTTTACTGGGTGGTTGTCACCATCTTTCTTTTAAGATTTTGTGACACAAGTTTAAATTTGAAGATGGGATGAACCCATTTTACAGGTTGTGGCTCAGGGAGTGAACATTTGCCCAAGATCATATAGTATTAGTGGCTGGGACAAAATTTTAATCTTAAACTCTTAATTCCAGATCTAGTGGAAGCTGGAATTTGAATCTAGTACTCCCATACTCAGGTAACTTTAAATTAAGCCAAGATATGGAAGAATCTTCATGAAAGGAGTTGTGTGGATGATGATGGCAAGATTGCTGCTTGCTGTCTGTGGCTCTAAATCAAATTAACTTGTCTAGATCAGGATACTCCCTTGATCTATTTAATATATAGTTTCTGAAATTATATATATGTGTGTGACTCCAGATGTTTCCAATTTTCTTATTGTTGTGGTATCTTTCTCTAAGGGCTCAGAAATTAGAAGGAGGTCATTTGTTTCCCTCACTCTGAATATAGTTTGGAAAAATAACATTTAGACTTCATTGCCAAATCTCACATGCCCGAGGTGCCTGAAACTTGTCTAATTTCTATAGTCAAATAAGGGAGAATTCTTTAGATGATGGCATATCATGATTTTAAAAAAACCTCAATATATAAGGCTTTCTTAGTAGGGAAAGCTTCTTTTGCCACATTTAGAATGTCAAAGGCTTGGGTTGCTTTTATTTATCTTCCCAGGCTTGGCAAGATAAAGGGACTTAAACCATATAGAATGATCATACACTTTTGAATTGGCCAACGAGTTTCTGAAAAGGTTTCTGTGAAATTAAAGACTTGCTGAAGAAATCCCTGAAGTTGTTTTCAAAGTGGATGGATTTTGAATTACATCAGATAGTATGCAATATAAAAATGACTTTGATTTTTTGATAACTGGGAATATAATGTATGACTTTTACTTTTTCCGTGGGGAAGTTCTTCCCCACACCCATGTCGACATAAATCTGGTCTAATCTCTCCCATTTTTTATGATCGCTTTTTATTCATTTTCTGTAAACAACAACAAAAATTTAAGAAAAATTGCTCCTTTATATAGTGTGTCTCTACTTTTCCCTAGTAGGGAAAAAACTCTTTCTAGATAAGAACCATCACTAATTCTTCTCTGCTACACATTGCCTGCCATTGAAGTTGATATAGAGATAGCATAAACTACAAAGAGCAGAAAAAAATTACAGTCTGTGGAGATGAGAAGCTACCCAATATATGCTGAATGCCTACGATATATAAGCAACTTACATAGAATAATTTACTTAATTCTGTCAGCACCCTTCAGAAAAAAGCAGTTATTGTTTTCACTTTACAGTCAGATAATGAAACTCTGAAAATGCATCTTGTGCCTATTCCAAAGAAAGGTGATCCAACAGGATATGTAAATTTTTGAATAAGATCATTAATGTAAATGGCAAGCATATTTTTGTGACCATTATTCAAGATTATACTGCAGCACATCAACAAGAAACTAACTTAAATTCAAGCCAGATTCATAAGAGGACGTGAAGCAAGGATATCATTGCTAGTGTCAAATGGGTCTTGCCTGAAAGTAGACGTTACCAGAAAGAGAGATACTTGCATGTTTTCTACAATGAAAGGGTTTTTGATGGTATGGATGAAAAAAATTATAGATAACATTGTGAAGAATGGTAACTATAGAAGAATTAATTGTGCTCATGCAAATCATGCACCCAGACCAATAGGCACTCCTTACAAGAGAACCAGGGGATACAGCAAGGTTTAAAATGAGGACAAGTGTGTGCAAGGACTGTATCCTTTCACAATACTTACTCAAGCTACATGTTGAGCAAATCATCTGAGAATCTGAACTGTATGGAAAAGCACAGCATCCACACGGAAGAACATCCCACCTGTGCTATGTAGCTGACACAGACTGCCGTTGGAAACAAAGACGATTTGAAGCACTTACTGATGAAGATCAGTATGCGTTACCCTTCAATAGAAAGAAAATAAAAAGTTTTCACAATGTATCAACAAGCGATATCATAGTAAATTAAGAAAAATGGAAGTGTCCAAGGATTTAATGTTACATGGTATCTTAATCAATGCTCATAGAAGCGGCATTCAAGAAATCAAAAGTATATTGCATGAGGTAAATCTGTGGGGAAAGGTCTCTGAAATGTTGAAAAGCAAAAATGTTACTTTGAAGACTTAGGTGCCCTTGACCCAAAGTATGGAATTTTCCGTCATGCCAGATCCATATGAAAGCAGGGACTAGGAAAGACTGAAGAAGTGTGCATTTGAATGATGTGTATTTGAATAATGTGCCCTGGACTGGCAGATAAATGACCACATTTTTTGTCTCTGTAGAAGTGCAGCCAAAATACTCCTTATAAGCAAGGATGACAAGATTTCATCTCGTGCATTTTGGAATTACAAGATGGTCCAATCCTGGTGAAAGATAACATACGTGGTAGCGGATCAGCGATATGAAGAAGACACTCCACAGGATAGATTGATCTAGTCATGTCAAGCACGTTCTCTGATGTAGCAAGGATTGTGAAGATCGCGCAGGACTAAGCTGTGTTCAGTTCTGTTGCTCAGAGGGTTAGAGCCAATTCATGGGCACCTACCTAACAACCATAACAAATCACACAACCAGTCATTGAGGAATTCAAAGTTTAATTTAAACTCCATATGATTCTAAAATGATATTTTAAAGACCTTTCACTTTCCTTCTTGCCAATGATACTAGAATCTGTAGATTTGCTTGAGCTCCCAGCAGGCTTTCATGAGGTCTGATTTGTTTTGCTATATTTTGTCAGAATGGAATGTTTAGCTTCCCTTAAACATCAGCCATCACACTTGGTAAAGTGAAGGGCAGGAAGAAGAGGAGGACCCTCAACCAAATGGATTGACACAGTGGCTGCGACAATGGGTTCAAACATAATAATTGTGAGGATGTAGCAGACCAGGTAGTGTTTTGTTCTGTTCCCTGTTGGCTCACTAAGAGTTGAAACAGACTCACTAACAACTAAACATCTGACCTGTCTTTACCTTATGAATTCCTGACTTTGTGCATATTGATCAATTAAAAATTGTCAGACTGACTCTTGAGAATGCAAGAATTTCTGGAACCAAACCTGTTACCTTTGAGGTGACTCCAATTCACAATGACCCTGCTCTGCAGAGTACAGTTCTAAGGCTGTAATATTCACAGACGGAGACTTCTATATCTTTCTTTTGAAAAATGGCTTATAGGTTTAAACTGCCAATCTTTTAGTTAGCACCAAAAGCATTTAACTACTATACCACCCAGGCTCCTTAAGAATTGGTTTTTCATGGGTCTAGAAACTGTACTTAAATGGCATAATATTTTAAGCTTCATTGAGGCAAAATTGACAATGAAGTACGTGCATTTGAACGTCTCATGTTTGTATTTTATGTATATATATATGCTCATAAATCGCCACAATAAGGGAAATGGATTGCTTGTCATTCCCGACTTTCTTTATGCCCTTTGAAAGAACAGTGAAACAAGTGGTGAGAGCAGTCATGCTTGGTTTGCTCCCTCTCACTGCTGTTGAATCCGTGCTGACTCAATGCCACCCTCCGTGGGTTTCTGAGACAGAAATGGTTTACAGGAGTGGAAAGCCCAGTCTTTCTCCAGTGCAGTTGCTCGTGGTTTCGAACTGCCAGTCATGCAGTTTGCAGTCTGACGCATAACCACTATGCCATCAGGGGAAAGTATTTACATTTTATATTACGAATAAAGCTATCCTTAGTTTTGTTTTTTGTTTACATGTAGATGCCTTTCAACAGTTTGAGGATTTTCCATTTTTTGATTAGTTGGAAGTAATTAAAAAAAATAAATTTATTGGGGCTCATAAAATTCATCACAATACATAGATCAATTGTGTAAAGCACATCTATACATTTGTTGCCCTCATCATTCCCAAAATTCGCTTGCCTCTTGGGTTCCCAGAATCAGCTCATTTTCCTTTTTTCCCCCCTGCCCCCCCTTCCTCTGCCCCTCTCCCCCATGCACCCTTGATAATTTATAAATTATTATTATATCTTATATTAGATAGCTAGTGAATATTATCAGAAGAATTTTCTGGATTTATTGAGATTATGTTTTCTCTTGCTCATCTGTTAGTATGATGAATTACATTGATTAATCTTTGAGTATTAAACTAACCTTGCATATCTGGAAATTTGCAAACATCACTTTATCATGATGCGCTGGTCTCTTAACATATTGGAACTGATTTGGTAAAATTTGGTTAAGACTTTATGTGCCTGTGGTCACACTGAATACTGGTCTTTGTGTTATTTTTTGGTAATTTCTCTGTCTGGTTTTGTTATCAAGATTTTATGGACCATCATTGATATGAGGATAATGAATGTGTAGAGAAGCACTCTCCCCTCTTTCAGACATTCTACTATCGCTTTGGGCATAGTATATCAAAGAGCTAATAACTCCAGATTTTATAAATGTGTGATATCTTAAATCATATAATACTAGATCTCTAACTAGAATTTTTCTCATCATATCATGCCAACGATTTAATGACTTTAACATTTATTTATTTTTATGTACAATTGTGTGGTGTTAAAAAGTTCTTTCAATTATAAGCCATTCCTAACATCATGATACATAAAAATTTCATTTTCCCAATATCAATTCCCATACATTGTCTATTTCCAGATTAGCTCCTCCCAAACCCAGGTAAACATTGATCTGTTCCTCATTTATATAGTTTTGCCTTTTTAAGTCTACATGGTTTCACATAGTAGACTTTTTCTGGGGGCTGGGGGTGGGTGGGGGGATGGCTTCTCTCACCTGGCAGAATTTTTTTTTTAAATCAATTTATTGGGGCTCATACAA
>NW_022104341.1:66036606-66062975 GCF_000313985.2 Echinops telfairi | reverse complement strand
CTCCGAGCTGGGCCATCGTCCTCTGAGTTTGGTGGGCCCATTTGTGCTCTGCTCCTTTCCTCCTCGTTCCTTTGTCCCTGCTTCCCACTGGGTGTGGTGTGGTAGGTCAGCTCCCTCCCTCACTGGACGATCTACTTCCATGTGTCAGCGCAGGATGCCGCATCTCGCTGTGGGGGCAGCCACACAGTCCTCTCTGTACACTGGGCTCTCTGAGCTGGGCCATCGTCCTTTGAGTTTGGTGGGCCCATTTGTGCTCTGCTCCTTTCCTTCTCCTTCCTTTGTCCCTGCTTCCCACTGGGTGTGGTGTGGTAGGTCAGCTCCCTCCCTCACTGGACGATCTACTTCCATCCTCTGTGGTGCTCCCTTCCATGGTGGGGGTCGGGCCATATCTGGCTAGGACCGGCGCCTGGTCCATTCTCTTCGTGTATTCCTCCTCGTTTTACATTGTCCTCTGATTTGGTGTGTCCTGATGGGGCTGTATGCCCGTTCCAGTTCTGTGGAGACACAACCAACACTCTCCCCCCTGCTCCCCGCCCCGGGCAGAATATCTTTTGATAATCACTGATGTTTCATGTATCAATAGTTTGGCAGCATATTTCCCACCACAAATTTGTGAAATGAAAATAAAAGAAGCCGTGGGAAATGTGATATATTTGCCACTTATTTCAATGTGGTATCAAAGTCACATTATTCATTGACATGTAGAAGACAAAAAAAGGAAAAGTGAACATCTTGGTTCAGTATAGGTTTACCACACACTGTCAGGCAAGACCAAGTTCAAGCCCTCGTCATCATTTCTGGCCATATAGTATTGTGACTTTGTGACTCTTTAGCATATCCAGTAAGAACTCACTAAAATTGAGCTAGATTAGATAGCCCTCTTATATATTTAGCCTATGTGGCACAGAAAATAGAATAGAAAAATATGGATGGATCTGAGGGGTCAGATTTAATGAACTAATTTAGATTTTTCTCTCCACTGAAAGACATATCTTCTGCTTAGTCCTCCATTAGTACGATACGCTGGCAAAACAGATATGGGACAAGAAATATAAAAACCAGAAGAGCTCAAACAATGACAGGAAAAGAGTGTAGCTATAATAGATACTATTCTCTTAGCCATATTATGTTAAAGGTTTTCACTTAACCTCTGGTGAAATTGAACGCAAAACTCCAAACTCACTGCCATCAAATCTGATGCTGCAGTAGAGAGCACTGCTCCCTAGGTTTCTGAGGCAATAGATTGTTACGGGAACAGAAAGTTTCATCTTTCCCATTGCTGACTTTTCGATTCATTTTTTTTGCTGACACAGACCCCACTATACCACCAGGGCTGCTTAAGACATACATATTAGGTGGTGGTTGTTAGGTGCCAACAAGGTGGTTCTGACTCAAAGACAGAACGAAATATTGTTCATGAGCCATCCTCATAGTCAATGCTGTTTGAGCCCTTTGCTTCAGCCCCTGCATCAATTCATCTCATTTCAGCTCTTCCTTTTCTTCTGTTGAGGGACCCGTCACAAAGCTAACAGGTTAACATTGGATTGCTAACTGCAAGGTTGCTCCTTCAAACATACCAGCTGCTCTTACTCCCATAAAGATTTACAATCTTTGAAGCCCTATATAGAACGGCTATCAGTCTGAATCAATTCGATGGCTGTGGGGTATCTTTTGTTCTATTCTTTTTTTGATGACTGTGGTAGTTACATAATCTTTTGTCAACTTGTGAAGGGGTAGAGTTTAGCCTGTCAATCAGGCCATAGGCAATGAGGCCTCCGTGTGGGCATGGCCTTCTCCTGAAGATTCTGGGAACTCTGCTCTTACTCCCTAGAGTTGGGACAGACTCTCTGCTTTGTCTTCCTGCTAACAAGACACATGGAGTTATGCTAGAGTCCTGGAGCTGAAGGAACCACATGGAGAGACCCCTGCCAGTGTTGAGATGTTTCCATGCCATTGCATCCACAAGACTTTCCACCCATGGGCCTGTGATCTTCCTGCATTCAGTGTCATTGCATGCGTTGTATGCATCTGAAGAGGAATTTATAGACTGTTATTAGACATATGGGATAATATCAGACTTATGGACTTGATCTGGACTAGGCTGGTATGTTTTCTTAAGGTACAATTGTTCCTTTATATAAAACTCTCTTATACACATATGTGTCAATGGATTTGTTTCTCTAGTCAAACCAGACGAACACAATGACCTTCTACATTTCCAAGTATTATGTCTTGTAGTATATACAACTGAATATAAATTGTGGTTTAAAAAAATTATATTAATGACTGTATGTGCTTCTTAATTCATTCAGAAGGTCCAGCTCTCAATATGTGATGTCTTTATAGTGCTCTGAATTAATGGAAAACTTTTGATAATTTTGAAGACTGATAGGTATACCTCAGGTCAAACCCTCACCATCGTAACCTAACATTTGAGCTATGTGGGCTGAGTCAGGACAAGCTCTGAGGTGGCTAAGAGAATGGCATTAACACTGTGTAGGGCATTTTGGAAAATGGAGTTTCCTCCTCCCAGACAGCAAGGAAGAAATTACTAAGTAAAAGCAGCCCAAACTTACAACCAAAGCTGTTGCGCACTTATTCACAGAAAATGTCAGACTCCAGACACCAACTGTTAATGTGTTAGAAAATGCTGATTAGGGATTATTGAAATGGCCTATAAACTTTCTATTACCATTATTAAGGAAATTCTAAAATGAGTTGATTCTAATTCTACCAGCATTTAATGTTTTCTTAAAGGCTTCAGTTCTGTAAAAGTCAGCATTTATAAAAATGAAACAAGAGACATATTTTTAATGAATTTATAGTAAAAGAAAACGGTAGGGTATCTAGTGCCTAAAAACATAGACTTTAAGTAATATATGTACTGCATTATTTTTGCAAATTAATTTATGAATATTACATGAAAATCATACCTTTACCTCTAACCTGGATAACTTCCATAGAGGTAGAAGTATGTTTACTCTTTTAGAGAAAATATATCAAGCTACTAGAGTATAAGAAGGAAGAAACACCTGACAACCTCTGTTGATAATTGGAACTTGGAGTATGTGAAGTATAAATCTAGGAAAATTGGAAGTCTTCAAAAACTGAATGAAATGACTAAAGATGGATCCTTTAGGCAGCAGGCCTGAAATGCACTAGAACTGGCCATTTTGAATCACAATATCATAATGCTTCCAGTGCTTGGAATGATGGACTTAAGAGGAGTGGCATTTTACTCATTATCAAGCAGGGCATTCCAAGATCCATCTTAAATTATAATGCTGTCTGTGATAGAATAGTCTCTAGTCTCATACAAGCGAATTTAGTACATATAACTATTATTCAAAATGTTGCATCGATCACTGATGAATTGATAGTTACTGGCAGTTGGAATGCAAATGCTGTAAACAAAGAGGAAGAAAGATGGAAAAGATGGCCTTGCGATAGAAACAAAGCTGGAGATTATGTGATAGAATTTTGGAAGACCCACAACTTCATTGCAAATACCTTTTTTCCTATATATGTGGAATTCTCCAGATGGAACATACAGGAATCAAAATGGCGGCATTTTTGGAAAGACAATGAAGAAATTTGCTAACATCAGCTAAGATGAGGTCAGGGGTGCACTGTAGAACACACCATTTATTGCTCATATGTAAGTTCAGGTTAAAACTGAAGAAAATTAACACGAGTCCATGAGAGCCAAAATATGATCTCTGAAAGAACTCAAGAAGAAATTCAATCCTCAAGCTGCAATATTGAAAAATTCTATAGGCAGCTCACTGAAGGATGTAGGGACTATCAAAAGAAAATGGAAAAAATACACATAGTATACCAGAAGAACTAGTTGACATTCAACCATTTCAAGAAATAGCATCTGACTAGGAACCAATGATACTGAAAGAAGAAGTCTAAGCTGCACTGGAAGCAATAGCCAAAAACCAGCCCCAGGAATTGATGAAATACCAATTGAAATGTTTCGACAATTTGAAGAAGCACTGGAAGTGCTTAGTCATTGATGCCAGGAAATTTGGAAGACAACTACCTGGCCAGCTGATTGGAAGAGATCCATCTTGTACACATTAAAAAGAAGGTTGACCCAACAGAAAGCAGAAATGATCAAACATTATCAGCATCACATGCAGTAAAATTTTGCTAAAGATCATCTAAAAATGCTTGCAGCAGTGCATTGAAAGGGAGCTGCCAGAGATTCAAGGAAGATTCAGAGGAGGACTTAGAACAAAGGATATAATTGCTGATGTCAGATGAATCTCGGCTTAAAGCAGAGAATACCAAAAATATGTTTACTTTTGTTTCATTGATTATGCCAAGGCATTCAACTATGTGGGTCATAACAAAGCTATGGATAGCCTTGAGAAAAATGTGAATTCCAGAACACCTAATTGTGCCCATGTAGAACCTATACATGGATCAAAAAGTGAGTGACCATAATAAGGAAATGTTGCATGGTTTAAAATCAGGAAAGGTATACATCAGTGTCGTATCCCCTACCATATGTATTCAATCTGTATACTGAGCCAATCATCAAAATAGCTAGATTTATGAAGAAGAACCCTGTACCAGGGTTGAAGGAACTCTTATTAACATCTTCTAATATGCAGATAATACAAGCTTGCTTGTTGAAAATGAGGAGAATTAGAAGCACTTACTGCAAGGATTGCAGTTCAGTGTAAAGAAAATCAGAATTTTCACAATGGAACCAATTGAAAGCATTATGATAAACAGAGAAAAGATGGGAGTTGTCAAAAATTTTTTGTCTTGCTTGGATCTGCAGTCAATGGTCAAGGAAACAACAGTCAGGAGAGCAAACAATGCACTTCCTTCACTAAATCTGTTGCACAAGAACACTTCAGTGTTGAAAAGCAGGGATGTTACTTTGAGAACTAAGGTGTGCCTGACTCAAGCCATGGTATTTCCAGTCACCTCATATACATAGGAAAGTTGAGCATGAAGAAAGGAAGACTAAATCAGTGCAAATGCATATGACTATTGGTGCTGGCAAAGAATATGTAGCATGTATTGTAAAAAGATCAAAGAAATATGTTTTGCAAAAAGCACATCCAGAATTCTCCTTAGAAGCAAGATCACCATCTTGCATCTCATATACTTTGTATATATTATCAGGAGAGACCAGTCCCTAGATTGCATCTTATATACTTTGTATATATTACCAGGAGAGACCAGTCCCTGGAAAGGTCATCATGCTTAATAAAACTAAGGGCAGGTAAAAAGAAGAGGACCCCTAACAAGATTGATTATCACAGGGCTGCAACAAATGGTTCAAACATAGAACAATTGTGAGGATGATGCAAGATCAGGTGTTGTTTTGCCCTGTTGTACATAAAGCATGGGCTCAAAGGCATCTTACAACAACCGCAGACCAGTTCTGTGTACACAATAACCCAAAGCCAAACCCACCGGAATCATTTCCATTCCAACTCATAGAGTCCCTACGTAGACTTTCTGAGGCTGTAAATCTCTAAGGGAGGATGTAACCTCATATTTCTCCTAAGGAGTGACTAGTAGTTTTGAAGCTCTAACCTTGTAGTTAGCAATCCTACATTTACTTGCCCTCAGTAAATGTTTGTTGAGTTTAAGTAGAAATAAAAAAAGTAAAATAAAAATACAACTGTAAATCATTGTGTTTTAAAAGCCATGGTTGGACAAGAATTTATCTCAGAACCGTCTAGCGCTTAAAATAAAAATTTAATTATGCTCAATTATTTATCTTACATTGTCAAAGAGGAGAATGATATGAAGAGAAGGACACAATATCATTAAGGGAAACCAAGTTTCCCTATGGGTAACCTCTTCCTAAGGAATTCACAAGCGTGTCAGTGAACTTTTAAGTTTTTTACAGCATTTTTCAGTGAAAGTTAAGAACATAATGTTATAATTTAACATATCAAAAGTAATTGTGGACTGAGTTTAGATAAGATTCATTCTATTATAATATGGGAGGAGGTAGAAGGAGACAGCAAAGAGAAGTGCACAGAATCGTCATTGTTGCTAGTGTCCTTGACTCTGACCTTCAGGCTCATTGTTATGTTTGTGTTCCAGTGTTTTCACTGCTATGTTAATCCATCTCAACAAGGGCTTCCTTTGCCTTCTCCACGTCTTCACTTCGCCAACTATGACGTCCTTGTCTAGCTATTGGTCATTTCTGATGATATGCCAAAATAAGCAAGCGGAGACCCACCTTCTTACGTCTAAGGAGAATTCTGGTCTTATTTTACCTAAGACTGACCATAAAACTGAATCTGCTACTCAGGAAAAGACATACTTTTCTCATTTGTCTTTTTAACCATTTCTTAATCATTTTTATTTGAATTACTTACTAACCCAGAAAAACTATTATGCCCCCATTACTATGATAGACATTGAAGATACAAAGATAAATTCAACATAATCATTGTCCTTATGGATTTTAGAAAATGCTGAAGAAAAAAGAACGAATAGACAAAGAGGTTGATTGATCATTGTGGTAAATTGCTTTGAGCAAATCGCATGGTGTGTGGGTTCTCCTAGTAGAGAAATTAACCTGGAGGCAAGAAGCTGGCTTTCCAGAAGAGAAGACCATGAAGTAGATGTACACTTGAGCTAAATGAATGAAGAAAGGGAGAAGGTACCCCTGCTAGGGAAACTGAATGTGTACTGAGAAATTCAGTTATTTCTTAGTATTGGAGTGCTGCTGAAGAGAGAGACACACTTGTAGGGGTTAATGAGATAAGGAAACAGAGGAGTAGGAAGGAGCAAGTGAGGAAGGGCTTTTATTACTAAGCTAAGACATTTGAACTTTCCTCTGAATGATCATGAAAAGCCATGATCCTTGGAACAAAGAACACTTGGGATTTGAAGACATTTAGCATTTTTTAATTTAATAAGTGGCTTAATTTTGATGAGGGTTTTAATGCCATTCCTTTTGTTCTGAATTGTCGCAACTATTTTCCTAAGATGATCAGGTAATTCAGTTCTACCTGATGCACATTGTGTCTAGACCACTCATTAAGTCCATCCTTCAACATTCTGAAGAGAAAACACGCTCAGAGAGTTACTTGATCAAGAATAGCCAGCAAATGATTGATGATTCCACATTCCAATCTAAGAAAACACTATAACATGAAATAGCAGAAACCTGAATTGGATGGTATGAATTTAAATTTCCACTTTGAAATAATTCCATGACCTTAAGAAAGTCACGTATACTTTCTGAGTTTCAGTGTCCTTATTTTTAAAATAAGAGCTAATAACTACTTAACATGTATAAGGTCATTATGAGCCAGAATATTACTATGGGTACTCAGTAAGTGTTGTTGGTTAATACTGAAATAGTTTCATATGAGCCTTGTAAATGAGAGGTTCTGTATTATAGTTTTCACTTCGTTTCGTGTTTATTCTAGAGTACCTATGTGATTTCAGGACATAAGCCCTAGTCATGTTTAGATGGATCTTCTAGATCTGCAGAGTTTTCCTGAATAGTCGCAGTGAAGAAGACTTGAAACTTACTGGAGTTAGAGAAAGTTCACGGTTTCCATTGAAACATTGAAGTACATGCAGGGTAAGGCTTCCTAAAGACAGGATCTGCCAGTGTGTCTGTGGTCTGAGGGCTGAAATCATCTGGAACCTGAAAACGACTCACTAATGATGAAAATGCTATGGAAAAGTTCCATAGGGCTGAATGGCAGGGTGGATTTACCTTAAATACAGACATGGAGGGAGTAGCATATTTTAAAAATCAATTTGTCTTAAAATCAACCCATCTGAATTAAATTACTATAAAGTTAACCAAGGATAACAACCCTATCAATCAAATCTTTTGCCTTCACAGTTGAGTGAAATTTTTTGCTTCCCTTTATAACCAAAAATTAGAGGGCAGTTTGAGGCAAAAGAATCTTTTCGTGACCCCTTGGCTCTTCATCTCCACTAAATAACCCACCCCGACTTAATGTTATGCCTTATTATTCATATTATTATTATTGAAAATTATTCCCAGGGAGAAGAGAACATAATGGAAAGTTATAAGGCTTTTTATTTGAAGAACTAATCAGATTTTAGGATGACACATCATTGCGTTGCAGGGTTTCCAGGCAGGAGGCTAACGCGATCTCTCCTTCCCTATGGCTAAGGAAGTACACATTTAGCAGAGAATGAGTTTTCTGTGCTTTGCAGAGAGGTCTGCGGGGAGGGGGTGGAGGGTCGTATTGTGTAGCAGCAGGAGGGAAACCAGGCCCATGATAAGAACATTCCCTTTTGAAAATTGAAATATCACCCTAATAGCTGCAATACATTATTCTCTAGTTCAATTCTAAGAAGAAATGAAGTTATTGTGGAAGAAGTTTGCCTCAGACAAGAAGCCTGCATCTCTGCCAAGATAAGTTGATTATCATTAATGAATCACATGTGGTATAATGCATTTTATGGAGCCTAAAGTGAACAATAATATATGCATAACACCAAGTCGGATTCAGTCACAAGGACACGTAGTTTTCCTGTCCATTATTATTCTTAGTACTTAAGAGGTTCCAGAATATAGGTGAGTTGAACTTTATGAAGAAGTACTATATCCTTAAGACTTGAATAAATCTAAGGTAGAATTTAATCTAGGGCTATCTTTTATTCCTGAAGAATGTGAGAGTAACAATGGGATGTGATTTGCTAAATGTTTGAGCATGGTTGGGGTAGTATCAGACAGCAAGTCTCTAGAATTCTAGTACCATGTTTTTCCTAATACTACATTCCAGAGGAACACTTTAACTTTTTGTGTTAGTCTGGATTTATTAGAGAAACAAATCCACAGAAACTCATATGTATAAAAGAGAGTTTTATATAAAGATTAAGTGCACATCAAGAAAACATCCCAACCCAGTGCTGCCCAAGCCCACAAGTCCAACATTAGTCCCTTTGTCTGACACCAGTCCACAAAGTCCTCCTCCATCTCACAAAACACAGGCAATGACACTGACTGTAGGAGGAAAGCTGAATCAGTGAGTGTTTAAGCATCTCAGCGCTGCTAGGGGTCTCTACATGGCTGCTCTAGCACCCAGGGCTGCATTGGGGCAAGTCCATGTGGCTTCTCCTCAGGGATGTTTTGCAGGAAGTGAGCCTTGCCAGCTGAAGCAGGGAACTGGCTAATGCAGCTGCACCATGGTCCAACCATCAGAAAGCAACAGACCTGAGAACTAGGAAGGTGAGGTTCACCAAGCCATTTAGCTCTCTGCTCTTCAATTAACCCCAGAAGTGTTTATCAGCCAGGTGGGCACAATAAACTTCAACTACCTCACTTTTATAAAAAGATGGTATAAAGAAAATATATTATATTTTTAAGCAATAAATGGATATTTACAACAGTACCAAAATACCCCAAACCAAATTTCTTGCTGTCAAATCAATTCTTATTTTTGGAATCTCCTGTATGACAGAGTAGAAATGATCCATAGTGTTTTCTTAGCTTTAATTTTTATAACAGACCTGTCTTCCACAGTACTGCTGGGTAGGTTCAAATAGCAAACATTTAGATTAATAGTCAACACAAACCATATGTGCCACTCAAGAACCTAGAATGGTACCTGAGAACTTTCAAATGTGTTTTCTCTTATAATCCACAAAAATTCTACAAAGCTAGTATTATGCCTACCCTACAAATTCAGAAATGGAAATCCAGAGGAATTAACTGAGGACAAGTTCCAAGGCTAGCATAGAGAAAATATATTTAGTTCCAAGGCCACTTAGTTCTTGTTGTAGTTAGCTTTTTTGTCAACTTCAATGGACCGGTATTTCTAGTGGTTTGTCTTACTAATTTCCAATGATGAAACCTAAAATAATAAATCAAATACATGATTCTATATGCTGTGAGCAGCCAAGTAGTTGTCAGAATATTGGGGTGATATCACGCCTTGATGTAATTGAAATTTTCCTTAGGGGTGTGTCCTACTTCTTATATAAGTGGATGCTTACTTCTTGCTGAGTCTGGATCCTTATCGACTTCTGGTTCTTTGGACTTATGTTAAAGGTTCACCATATTGCCTACTGATCCTGGGAACCATCAGCAACTTTCCATCTGACCTACTGACCTCGGATTTATTGAAGCCTGCAGCCATATGCTTGACCTGTTAACCCTGGATTCATCTGCCTGTGTATCCACCATCCTGTGCTTTTCCTGCCAGAGCTTCCTGGTTCGTCACTGCAAATCTGTAGTTAGGAAAGTCTCTAGTTTAATTTCGGATCCACAGATTTGAACAAGACTGAACTTATCCACCTCTACAGTTGTGTGAGCTATTTTACTAATATAAATCTCTCTTTCATAAATGACAGAGAACCGCCCCCCCAATAGATTTTTTTCTTCAAACCTATGTATTTAAAACTTTTTTACAAAACAAGCTTATCACATTCAAAGTACTCTCCATTACACTTAATACATTTGTCAGATCTGCAATTCCATTCCTGGAAACATTTTTCAAACTCATCTTTTTGAATAGCTGAGAGCACCTCCCTCATTTGTTCTTCACAGCTTCTATGTCTTCAAATCGCTGTCCTAACATGTTCCAATTGATTCACAGAAACAAAAATAAATTGTAAAGAGTGATGCCAGGTGAGTCAGGTGCAAGACTGGCATGCTGTCTGTTGCCAAAAACAGATGTACTGAAATGGCTGCATGAGCAGGTGCATTGTCCTGGTGGCAAAACTATATCCTTGTCTGCCACAAATCAAGCCCTTTTTGTCACACACAGTTATGCAATCTTTTTAGAACCTCTAGATGGAAAACGTGATTAACAGTCTAATCAAGTGGTGGAACTAATTCCAAATGCACTATAAGTTGTCACATTTCATCAATTTTAGAAGTTGACGGGGTTCTAGAAAGAGGTTTGTCATCAATCAACATTTCACTTTTTTATTTTATAAATCATTTCATTGGCGACTCTTACAGCTCTTTTAGCAATCCATACATCAATTACATCAAGCACATTTGTACATAGGTTGCCATCATCATTTTCAAAACATGTTCTTTCAACTTGATATCAGCTCTTCATTTTTCCCTTCTCCCCTAACCTCCCACCCTCATGATCCTTTGATAAATTATAAATTAATATTATTTTCACATCTTACACCATCCATTTTCTCCCTTCACTCCCATTTCTGTTATTAACCCTCCTCAGGGAGGATTATACATTGATCATTGCAGTTGGTTCCCCATTTCTCCCCTCACCTTCCCCTACCCTCATGGTATCGCTATTCCCATTACTATACCTGAGGTGTTTATCTGTCCTGGATTCCATGTGTTGAGAACTTTTGTTTGTACCAATGTATGTACTACAGTCTAGCTGGATTTTTAAGTAGAACTGGTGTCATGAAAATAGGGTGGAGGAAGCATTCAAGAACCAGTGGCTTGTTGTGTGTTTCATCCGTGCTATACTGCACTCTAGTTGGCTTGTCCCTTTCTTGGGACCTTTCTGTGAGGGGATGTCCAATTGTATACAGATGGGCTTTGGGTCTCCACTCTGACCGCCCCACCCTCATTTGCATAAATGTCATTTTTTGTTTTGATCTTCTGATGCCTGATACCTGCCCCATCGACACCTCGAAATCATGCAGGCTGGTGTGGTTCCTCCTTGTGGGCTTTGTTGCTTCGCAGCTAGATAGCTGCTTGTTTAATTTTAAACCTTTAAGACCCTAGATGCTATATCTTTTAATAGCTGGGCACCATCAGCTCTTCACCACATTTACTTATGCACCCATTTTGTCTTCAGCTATTGTGTCAGAAAGGTGAGCATCACAGAATGCCAGGTTATTTCAACAAAGTGTTCTTGTGTTGAGGGAGGGGTTGAGTACAAGCCAATGTGCATCTGCTACCTTAATACTTGACATATAAATATATGTACAGAGACTTATACCCCAATCATTATATATTTACATATATACATGCCTGTCTTTATACCTCTATAAATGGCTTTTGACTCTGTGGTAATTACATAATCTGATGTCAATTTGGGACTTGAGAGGATTAAAAGTGAAGGGGTAGAGTCTGTCAATTGGGTTATAGTCACTGGATCCACAAGACTTCCCACCTGCTGACCTGTGATCTTCCTGCATTCGGCATTATTGCATGTGTTTCATGAGTCTGAAGAGGATTTTAGATTGGTGTTGGGCATAAGGGCTAATATCAGACTTATGAACTTGCTCTGGACTGGGCTGGGGTGTGTTTTCTCAATTTCCATTTGCTCTTATTATATATAAAGCTCTTTCCTATACACATATGGGTGTCCATGAATTTGTTTCTCTAGTCTACCCAGACTAACAGCCTCCTAGTTCTTACCTTTTACTTTGCTCCTGTCCCACTCTCATGTCTGACCTTCATTTGGCTCTGAGTAATTCCTTTCAGCTACATTTCAGTTGATCAAACCCAACCAGGCATTCAACACCCCCTGTGTCATAGATTTTAGATCCCTTGCTGTTCCCTTGTCCCTGAGTTTTTTGGCTCCCCACTCCCTGTCCCCTGCCTCCCTCTCCCATTTCCCCCTGTAACTGTTGGTCCCATTTTCTCCTAAGGATTGTTAATCCTGCCTATCCTGTATAGATAAACTTATTTTTTAAAGGCCTATAAATTTGCTCCAGATCTGTCTGCTGACCCTCATGGATCTTTTCTGATCAGGTCTGCTGAGGTGCCAAGCCCTGCCCCCTGTGTCAGAAGTCTATTTTCAGGGTTGCTTGGGGGACTTCGTTGCTTTGTTCCCCTTGCTGCTCTGTTTTATTCCCTTCATGCTTTGCCCTGTTGAAAGGGTTCTGATGGGGCACAATTCCCACACTGTGTCTCCATTGCTGTCCCCCATAGCATTGTGTCAGTGTGGGGAAATCATGTCTCCTGTTGGGGCTGGCCCTATGGTCCTCTGTGTGCATTGGTGGCTCTCAGCAGGAGTGTTGACCTGGAGGCTTGGTGGGCTAGGATTTGGTTTATTTTCTCTCTCTCTCTCTCTCTCTTAGTTTGGTCCTGTGGGATCTGGGCAGACCTGCCACTCTCCCCAGGCTGTATCTTCAGTGCTGCCCTCTAGTACATTCTTTCTGGGGGTGGGGAGTGGGGTCAACATAGCTCTGTTGGGACCAGCCCTGCAGTACTCTCTGTCAGTTCACTGCTTCATGCCATAGTGTTGCCCTCAAGGCTTGACCCACCAGAATGAAGCCTGGTCCCTTTCTCTCTTTCCTATGGAGACACAAACAATACCTTCCCCTTGTGTGGATTAGTGTCTTATTCCCCGACTACCCTCATGTCCACCCCGCCTTTCCCCTCATTTTTAGTTGGATTCCATATGCATCCCTGGGTTGGATCTGACCCCTGCCAGACTGCCTGGACCTCACCTCCGGAATTCATGCATTAAGTAGCTTTTTCCCTATACCCATTGTGCTTCTTGAGGTTACCTCGGTGGACCCATGTTGTGCTTGGCATGTTGTGCTTGGCACTTGGCTTACTTCGCTTAGCATACTTTTCTCCAACTCTTCCCATGTGACAACGTGCTTCATGTGTTCGTCACTGCTTTTTAGGGATGTGTAGTACTCCATCATACATACATACCAGAGTTTTTTAATCCGTTTGTCAGTTGATGGAAGTTTACGTTGTTTCCAACTCTTTGCAATTGGGAACTGCACCACAATGAACATTGGAGTGCCGATATCTGGCCATAGTCTGTTTCTTACCTCTTCTGGGTATATTCCCAGTAGGGGGATTTCTGGGTCATATGGTAGCTCAATTTCCATCTGTTTCAGATATCGCCAGATTGATTTTCATAATGGCTATACATACCTAAAGGACCACCACAAGTGGATGAGAGTTCCAAACTCACCACACCTCTTCCAACACTTGTTGCTTTCTGTTTTTTTGAATTGGGCTATATTTGAGGGTGTTAGGTGGTACCTCATAGTTGTTTTAATTACAATTTGCCTATGGCTAATGATTAAGGACATTTCATATATTTATGACATTTCATAAACATCTCCTATGTTTATTGGCCATTCAGATTTCTGTTCTGTGAAACTTTTATTCATATCTTATGCCCACTTTCTCAATCAGTTATTTGTTTTTTTCTTATTGTAAGCTCACAGAGTATTATAGATTTTAGTAATAAAGCCTTAGCCTGATGTTTCATTGCTAAAGATGTTTTCTGAATTGTGGGCTCTCTAATTACACTCTTAGCAAAGTCTTTTGATGTACACAGGTGCCTCATCCTCAGAATATCAATTTGTGCTTCCTCTGTGTTTGTGTCCGTCCTATTTCCAATAGCCTATGTGTTAGTCCAGGTAGACTATAGAAACAAATTCATGGATACATATATATGAATAAGAGAGAGGTTTATATAAAGAGTAATTTTACAATAAGAAACCATCCCACTCTAGTCCAGCCCAAGCCCGTAAGTCTGATATTAGCCTATATGTCCAATACCAATCTATAAAATCCTCTACAAAATCATGAAACACATGCAATGACACTGAATGCAAGATCACAGGCCAGTTGATGGGAAGTCGGTGGCGGTAGAAGCATCTCAGTGCTGGCAAGGGTCTCCATCAGGCTCCTCCAGTTCCCTGGCTGCATCAGGGTAGGTCCATGTAGCTTCTCCTCAGGGATGTCTCACAGAAAGTGAGCCAAGAGAGAGTGTGTCTTCTGCCTCCTAGGAGGAAATACAGGAATTCCCAGAATCCTCAGGAAAAGATCATGCCCACACAAAGGCCTCATTGCTATAACCTAATTGACAGACTAGACTCCACCCCTTCACTCAATCCTCTCAAGTCCCAAATTGACACCAGATTATGTAACTACTATAGCCTATATATTCCCTGCACCAAAGTTGTCAATTTTCTCATTTTTGGTCCTCAGGGTGAGACGGTGTATCCCAGTTCAGAGTCCCCCTTGGGCTTCCCTGCATTGTTCCCTCAAGAGATCTTTCTTTCAGACTCTCTTCTGGCCCCAATGGAAGCAGGAACTTCCCTGGGCACGGGGGCTCCCCTTGGGCCCGCAGAGCTCAGTGCCCCTGGCTATGAGACCCACCAGCATCCCAGCTCAGGGCCCTTCTAGAGGTTTCCTGTTCTGTCCTCTCTGCTGTCCCAGACAAGCCAGATCCACATGCACCTAACCAGGCCGATTTATCAGATAATGGCCCTGCTGCATCTGGTGGCTCCTCCTCCCATCATGACCTCCTGGGTCATCCCCAGCCCGTCCCCTGGATGCTCCTCCGCCTGACTCACTGGGTCTGAGGTGACCGCCGTCACTGGCCTCATGCACATGGGCCAACAGAAGGCAGGACCCAGCTCTTCATCCAATCAGCCCCCCTCATCTTCCTCCCCTGATGAATCGGAGGATTCAGAAACCACGTGTGGCCCCAGCTGCCAGCACACCCTAAACCCACCTCACCCACAGAGTCCAGACCCCTGTTCCCCACCTCTCTCAAGGACCCCAGAGCCCCACTCCTCACCTCTCTCAAGGACCCCAGACCCCCATTCTCCACTTCTCTCAAGCAGTCCAGAGCTCCATTCCCCATCTCGCCCAAGGACCCCAAGCCCCCATTTACCATAGCCACTCTGGGGGTAGAGTGCGCCCCCTGGAAGTTGTGTTCACATTAAAGCAGTATTGGTTTGCAAAAACAAAAAAAAGTTTGGGGTTTTTACCTCGAGGTCTATGATACAACTTGAGTTTATTCTTGTGCATGGGTGAGATAAGGGTCATGCTTCATTTTTCTGCAGGTAGATATCTATTTTTTTCTAGCACCACTTGTTAAAAAGTGTATCCACTTCCCATTTGATATTTTTTTGGCCCTATTGAAGATCCGTTGTCTGTACGCTGATGATTTATTTCTGGGTTTTCTGATATTTTCCATTGGTCTGAGTATCTGTTATTATACCAGTTCAATGCAGTTTTGACCACTGAGGCTGTATTATAGGTGATAAAGTCAGGTAAAGCAAGCCCTGCGAATTCTGGGCTTCTTCCCTCTTCAAATAATGTTGGTAGTTTTTCCAATTCTTTGAAGAAATATGTTGGTATTTGTATTGGGATAGCTGTAACATATATAGTAGCTTGGGTAGGACTAACATCTTTACTATATTTAGTCTTCTAATCCATGAGCATGGGATAGTCTTCCAATTGTGGTGGTCACTTTTGGTTTCTGGTAATAGTGTTCCGTACTTTTCCTCATATAAATCTTTTGGGATTTTTGGTTGTTGTTGTTAAGCTGTCTCACGTTGTGCTAAGCTATTGTGAAGTGTACTAATGTTTTGATCTTTTCCATGGTCTCATCTGGTGTATATAGCAATCCAATAGAGTTCTGTTGGTTGATCTTGTATCCTATCACTCTGTAATTTTCCTCTATTGCTTCCAGCACTCCTCTTGTGGAGCTTTTGGGGTTTTCCATACATAATCAAATCATCTGTTAATAACGATAGTTTCACTTCTTCTTTCCCCAGACAAATACCTTTAATGTCTTTCCTTTCTCTTATGTTGTCAGCTAGAACCGCCAGTATGATGTTGAGTAAAAATCATGACAAGGGGTATCCTTGTCTGGTACCCATTTTAAGTGGGATTGTTTTCATCTTTTCTCCATTTACTATAATGCTGGTTGTTGGTTTTTCATATATAGCTTGAATTATATTGAGAATTTTTCCTTCCATGCCTATCTTCTTGAGTATTTTAAACAGAAATGGGTGTTGGATGCTCTCAAATGCTTTTCTTCATCTATTGATATTATTATGTGGTTCTTTTCCTTTTTCCTGTCAGTGTGATGGATAATGTTGATGGACTCTCAGATGTTGAGCCATCCCTGCATGAATGAATGAATCCCACTTGGTCTTGATGGATTATTCATTTTATATACTTTTGTATTCTATTGACCATTATTTTGTTAAGTTTTTTTTGCATCAATATTCATTAGAGGTATCAGTCTGTAGTCCTCTATTCTTTGGGGAGCCTTGCCCGCTTTAGGTATCAGTGTTATACTAGCTTCGTAGAATAAGCTTGGGAGTTTGTTATCCTTTATATTCTGGAAGAGTTTGTGTAAGACTGGTGTCAGCTCTACCCTGAATGCTTGCTAGAATTCTCCTGAGAAGCTGCCTGGTCCAGGTTTTTTCCAATTGGTAGTGCCTCAATAAGCTTATCTATTTCTTCTCTTGCTATGGATCTATTGAGGTTCTTGACCTCTATCTGGGATAATCTAGGGAGGGATTGTTTTTCCAAAGAATTGCATGTCTTCCAAGTTATTAAATTCATTGGAGTACAGACCTTTTAGTCATGTGTGATTAGCCTTTTAATTTCACCAGGATCCATTGTGATTTCCCCTGTCTCATTTCCCCTGTTTCATCTGTCATCCAGACTATAGATGTTTGCTCCTTCCTTTCTTTGGTTATGTTTGCCAATGATCTGTCAATTCTGTTGATCCTTTCACAGAATCAATTTTTACTGTGTTGATTTTTGTATTGTTCTGTTATTTTTCCACTTGCTTATCTCTGCCCTGATTGTTTTTATTGCTTTTCTTTTGCTGTTAGTAGGATTGTTCTGCTGATTCTCTTCTAATTGCTGGAGGTTTAGGGCCAGAATATCAGTCATAAGTCAATCTTATTTTTTCATGTGCGCATTTATCGCCAGCAAACTTCCTTTGATAACTGCTTTTGTTGTGTCCTAAAGGTTTTGGTACATTTTATTTCCATTCTCATTGGTGTCTAGAGACTTTCTAATTTCCTTCTTAATCTGGGCCAATACCCACTCATTTTTCAGAATAGAGTTATTCATCCTCCAATTATTTGGCCTTGTTTTCTTGACTGTCCTTTTGTTGATTTCCAACTTTATGGTGTGGTGGTCAAGAGGGAGGTCTGAGTCCCCTCTTTGTTTGAATTTGTTGTGGCTAGACTTGTGTCCTTGCATGTAGTCTATTTTCAAATATGTGCCATGTGTACTTGAAAAAAATGTGAATTAATTGCCTGTGGGTGGAGAGCTCTAATAATATCTATCAGGTTGAGTTGCCTAATTGTAGAGTTTAGTTCTGTAGCCTCCTTGATAAGCCTGTGATCTATCTTCTCAGAGAGTAGTCTATTAAAGTCGCCTACTATGATTGCTGATTGCATAGCATTCAGAAATTTGTGATTTCTGTTTTCATCTTTTGAAGGGTTTGCTTGACAAAATTCACGGGTCTATCTTTGGGCATGCATGTATTATGCCCACTTGTTCCTGGCCTACTGATCACTTGAGCATAAACTAGTGCCCATCCTAATCTCTTGTTATGGCTTGCACCTTGAGGTCAATTTTGTCAGAGTTTAGGATTGCAACCCCTGCTTTTTTTGAATTACCATTTTCTTGGGATATTTTGTTGTCAGCATTTAATTCTCAGACTATTTTTGTTTGTGAGCTTAAGCTGTGTCTATTGCAGACAATAGATTGATGGGATATACTTTCTAAGCTAGACTGCTAGTCTTTGTCATTTAGCGGGTGAGTTCACGCCATTGACATTCAGAGCTATTACATCCGTCTGTGAATTCTTTGGTGTCATCTTGTACCTTCTTTGTTGGGTATTTCCCTGCCTCCCTCTTTATCAGTGTGGTGTGTGTGTAGGGAATTCATTCTTGCCTTCTTTTCACTGTTACACCAATATTATCTTGGGAGTACTTTAGAGTATGTTGAATTCTGAGTGGAGTTACTCTATGTGGTGAACTCCTATTTGTGTTCCGTAAATGTCCCTCTGATCACGGAGAGCTGACAAGAAATTTTGGTAGAGCTGGGTTTCTTTTAATGTATTTTTTGAGTTTTTTTTTTTCCTTGTCTAGGAAGACTTACTTCTCCATATATCTTGATAGATTTGTTGGCGGGATAAAGGATTTCTTGGGTTGTCTTTGTTTTCTTTTAACTTTTGAAGATGTTGCTCAACTCTCTCTTCTTCATTGTATCTGCTGATTAGTCTGAACATACTTTTATCTGGGTACCTTTATAGGTGATTGTCTTTTTACCCCTAACTGCTCCTATGATTTGCTTTTTTTGCTCAACGTTGGTTAATTTAACTATTCTGTGCCTTGGCAAATTCTTCCTGGGGTTCAGTCTAGTTGGTGTCCTCTCTGCTTCCTGAATGATTACCCGATTTTCATTTATTATTTTGGGCAAGTTTTTCCCAGGAATCCCCCCACTATTTTTGCAGTTGATTTCTTCTTGTTCTGGTATCACTCTTATTCAAATATTGTTCCTTCTTATAGCATCAGATATTGTTCTCAAGTTTTCTTCAGCTTCTTTGATTATCTCGTTTGACTGTCTTCCATTTGTTGAAGTCTGCCTGGTTATCCTGAGGTTGCTGGTCCAGTTTTTAGTTTCTACTGTGTTAGTGATGTGTGATAACTTGTGGTTCAGTTCTGTTACCTTTTCCCTTAACTCTTGTATTTCCAACTTCTCTATCATTATATCCTTTTCCTGTATTACTTCCGTCATATCCTGCATGATTTCAAGCAGCATTCTGAAGATTTCTTTCTGTGACACATCATGGCCATCAGCAGCAGGAGAACTTGGAAGGTGGGTTCAGGCCAACAGGGGTTGGTGGCCCCATTTTCCAGTCCGGGGTGGGGTGGGGGGCGGTGTAGCCACAAGTCTAGTCTGGGCTGTCAGGGGAGCTGCTGGGCTGGGCTGGGCTGCGAGTCATCCCTGAAGCTGGGGCTGGTCATCCGGGGCTTGTCGGGTTGGGGCTATATGGTGAAGGAGATGTGAGCCAGGGCAGGGCAAAGGGGGCAGGTTCCTTGTAGCTGGATCCAGGGTTTGCCACACAAGGGACAGAGCAGAGCTTGGGTTGACTGGCAGGGGTAGTGGGTGCCACAGATAAAGGGTTGGGCTGGCAGAGTAGCCATGGGGCTGAGGCAGACTTAATGGTGTGCTATAGTGCCAGTGGAAACCCAGTAGAAGAGTGCAGGGGCTGTCACAGCCTGGCAGGGTTGCTGTGATGCCAGGGACATTCTAGCTGTGGGCCATAGAGCCAGGGTGATCACGTAGTGATGCCACAAAACTTAAGAGTGGCCTGGCAGGTGTAAAGAGACTGTGATGATCTGACATGAGAGCTGTGGTTCCTGAGTGGGACTGAGGGGTGGGAGTGTGGGTGAACTACGGGGATGGAGACTCCCTGGTGGGAGGTCCTGGTGCAAGGGTGGTCCTGGGGTGGGGAGAATAGGGTGGGGGCAGCTTGGAAGGGGTACTGTGAGATTGGGAATGGCCCTAATTAGGCACCACTGGGCCAGGTTGGTCCTGCAGTGGATCTGTCAGGAAAAGATCAACCGAACAGGGAGCCTAGAGGCTGTGGTGGACCAGCAAGACAGGGGGAATCTGGCGGTTAACTGCAGGCCCAGACCTGGAAGAAAAGAGAGTCGTAGGGCTGTGTCAGTCCAGCAGGAGAATCTTGAGGCAAGAGCAGTCCAGTGGGGGTGGTGCTGGGCTGTGGTAGTACCATGGGAGGATCTCGGGGCTGGAGCAGCCTGGAGGGAAGATCTGTTGGTAGACAGAGATTGAGGTCTAGCTGTAGCATCAAGAGTTGCTATCAGACATTGTGGATGAATCTGGCAGGAACACCAAGGATTGCAGGTGGATGCTGTGTAGGACCTGTAAGTATTGGCTCATGGCTGCTGAAGCCTCACATGGACATCTGGCAAGCTCTGACCACGGCAGTATAGGATGTGGTCTGAAGGTAAATGAGATTCTGGGCATGGCCCCCAAACCACGATGGGGTTATGGTGGGGTACCTGACATGGAGGGCAAAGCCATGGGCAAGTAGTATGGAGAATCTGTCCATGGCAGGAATTGCCACATGTGGACAGAGAATGGGGCCTAGTGTAGGCAGATAGCAGGAAGCTACTGGGCGTGGCAGCACTAATTGCTGCCACTTGGGGAGAGGAACTCCAATTGTGGCAGTGAGTTTTGTGAGAGGACTGTGGGAAGTTTCTGGCAGTGGCATGGAAAGCCATGAGCTATGGCAGGCGGGCTCCATCCATGGCAGGACATTTTGTGGATGGATGACCAGCAGTGTCTAGTCTTGGCGGGTTGAGCACCAAGTGGGCAGTGGGATGGCACCAGGCACAGCAAGAAGAAGCTGCATGCAGTCATATTTCACCTTTTGGAAATGAGAAAACCACTTATACATTTACTTGAGTTTTTCCCATAGCTCTGTCCTTGTAAGCTGTGTTCAACATCACAACAGTTTCTATGGCATTTTTCCTGAGCAGGAAACAAAAGTTCATAGCTGCATGCTGTTCTCAGAAATCAGTCATAACAAAAAACAAGGTCCGAGGGAAATGCTTTTTATGAAAAAATTCACTTTATGAAACAAAGGTGTCAGCCTTCCCAGGTGATGCCTCTGTGTGCACTAACTCAGAGCAAGTCACTCAATGCTTGCCTAGCAGGATGTGGTGGCAGCTACATTATCTCCTGTCAACTTGAGTGAAGGGGAGGAGTCTAGCCTGTCAATCAGATCATAGCTATTGATGCCTCTGTGTGGGCATGGCCTTCTCATGAGGATTCTGGGGACTCTTGTCTTCCTCCCTGGAGCTGGTAAACACACTCTCTCTGCTTCACATCCTGTTGCCAAGCCAAACAAAGCTATGCTGATGGTAGCCAGAACCCTGGAGCTGGAGGAGCCATTTGGAGAACCCCACCAGCACTAAGATGCTTCCACAAGACTTTTCACCCACTGGACAGTGATCTTCCTGCTTTTGGCATCATTGCATGTGTTGCGTGAGTCTGTAGAAGAATTTAGGGACTTGTATTGGACATTGGACTTATGGGCTAATATTGAATTTATGGATATGATTTGGACTTGGCTGAGATGTTTTCTTAATATAGAATTATTCTTGGATATAAAACTCTCTCTTACATACATATGAATTTCTCTGGATTTGTTTCTCTAATTAACCAAGACTAACACACTGGAAAAAATGCATACTATGAAAGCTCTGTTCTACCCAGCACAATTCTGTATTTTTGGGGGTTTCCCCCTCATTTATATAAAAAACAAAAACCAATGAACTGCTATCAAGTAGATTTCAATTCATAGCATGTATTATAAAGTTTGGGGGGTGGGAGATGGGGGGCCAGCCCCCACGGCTAGTCTCGGGTTCAATAATCTGTAATTGTACGGTTCAGACAATATATATATTATATTAAAGTCATCAAGAGCATGAGCGATAGAAGAGATATTACATTAATGCAGTCAGACACATTACATGGTAGCATTGCTCACCTCAGCCCCACTTGGTGGTCCATATGGAGAGAGGAGGAAGGGAAGGAGGACGGGAAAGAGAACAAGGGGAGATAGGATGGGAGAAGAGAGGGGGAAGAGAGGGAAGAGACCAGCGAGAGCAGGAGGAGGAGAGGGAGCTCTATTGCTAGCCCAGGCCTATATACCTTTTGGGGGGCATGCAAACCCACTAATTACAGGTAAAGACATACATCACAGGATGGGGTTGCACTATAGGTTATATAGCAATGAGAGGGGGTGGTCTAGGGACATACATGCAAAAGGAAGAGGATGGATTGGGGGTATACATGTGACAAGATAGGCAGATCCTCGATTTAGGATGGCAGCTTAACCTTGACCTGTTCTCTGGGTCTCCATAGGAACCATTATCAGTAGTGTGTAAACCCCACCTACAGGAACCAAATAGATGACTGCAGGCCTATCCATTGTCTTTAACAGCAGGGAGTGGAGCCCACCCCTGTGGTGGGGCCAGACAGCAGTCTGACCTCCCCCCACAATAGCAACCCTATGGGACAGAATAGAACTGCTTCAGCAGGTTTCCAAGACCGTAACTCTTTATGTGAGCAGAAGCCTCATCATTTTCCTACCAAGAGGTTGGCAGTTTGGAACAATTGATTTTGTGGTTGGCAGCCCACCTCATAATAAAAAATATATACTGGTTTTGTTTCTCTAGAGAACCCAGCTGAACACAGTCCCCAAATTGCCAAAGACCACTAATTAACGCTTGTTGTTTCTTAGATGTTGTCAAGTTGGCTCCCAACTCATGGTAACCACATGCTTAACAAAATGAAATGTGTCCTGAAAATTCTTTCAGATCGTATTATGTCATTATGATTGATTGAGGATTGGACCATGTGGTAGTTACATAATCTATTGTCAATTTGATGACCTCATGTGGGGGCGCTAAGGAAATAAATAGCTCTTTGGAGGCAGGACATGGGCTTACTCTCTGGGAGACATTCCTGCAGACAAGACCCATGGATCTATACTAGAGCCCAGGACCTGAAGGAGCCACGTGGGGACCCACATTAGCACTGAGATGCTTCCATCACTACTGGATCCACAAGACTTTCCACCCACTAGCTTGTGATCTTCCTGCATTTGGCGTCATTGCATGTGTTTTGTGAATCTGAAGAGGAATTTATAGATCAGTATAGGACATATGGGCTAATATTGGTCTCAGGGACTTGATCTGGACTGGGCTGGGATGTTTTCTCAATATTCATCTGCTCTTGTATATAAAGCTCTTTCTTACACACAGGAGTGTCTATGAATTTGTTTCTCTAGTGTACCTGAACTAACACAGACCATTATGGTCTATGTACTATTCATTGGCTAATTTTCAGAAGTAGATCGCCAGGTTTTTCTTCCTAATCTAACAATCTGGAAGCTCCACTAAAAACTAAAAACTTTTAGCTCCACTAAAAACTTTCAGCACTTGGTAACATACAAGCCTGAACTGACAGATGGATGGTGGCTGTGCATGAGATGCATTGGTTAAGACTCGAGTTAGGCCTTTCGCATGGAAGGTTAGAACTCTACTACTGAACTACCAATGCCCCCACATTTCAACACCACAAAATAGTGAAATTGTGTATTTTAAGAGTTGGAATTGAAATGAGGCTTTGTTTTCTAGTCAATGCAAGATTTTTTCCTCTGTAGAATTCCAGACAGATACATACTCGTTTCTACTTCAGTAATTCCAATCATGAAGAGCTTTTATTTTTTCGCAAGATAGTTAATTCTCATAGATATATGGCAATGCCTATAATTGATATGTATGATTATTAAGAGTTCTTAATCTCTTAACAATTCTATTATAGTCCATATACATATTACACTCAACCGTTTACTTATTAATATAAAATATTTAATATCACAGGCACAGTCTAAATTTGAAGTAGGTGTTGAGAGTTCATTTGAGAACATACTGATAAATAAAGCTAATACCAAACTTATCTTTGTGATGTTAGCTTTGTTTAAACAAGGATTTAAAGGCAATTCATATTTGAGAAGGTATAAGAGTATTAAGTACACAGCCTAGAATTAAAAATGAAGCTCTAAAATGTGACTTGCTCAAATCTATAATAAAATTTTCACGTAGAAAGTCACTAACATGCCTTTGAGAATAATATGTGAAAGAATTTTCCTTTGAGAAGGCAGTGAAAAATTTTCTTGGAATGTCTAAATGACTCCTCCGAGGTCTGGCTGAGTTATATCTGCAGCATAAAGGAATCCTTAGCTAACTGGTCTGGGATGGTGGCAGGAACAAGACTGTGCTAAGTGATGAGTTTACCATTGTGCAATAATTGACTCTAGATCTTTGTGTAAATGATTCGTGATCTGATCTTAAAGACTGGCTATCCAAAGTCCCACCTGCTATAAAGGGAAATCCTTTAGATCCTTACAGATGAGAAGCATTCTTAGGGAAGGCTTGAAGGAAGCTTTTGGGAAGTGTTTTGGCGTAGCAAGGGTGAACAATCTTTAAAACTCAATGAGGTTCAGGTAATTCTGACTCACAGTGATGCTGTAGGGCAGAGTAGAACTGTTCCATAAGGACGGAAACCTTAAAATCTCCACAAAAAGAGGCTTTAAATCTATATAAAATCAGACTCCCTCGTATGTCTCCCACACCAGAGCTGGTAGGTTCATTCAGCAACCTTTCAGTTAGCAGACCAATGTTTAAATCTTGTGCAACCAGGGCTCCTGAATAATCATTAGTCCAAAAAGAAAAGCAAAACTAAATCAAATTCTCTGTCATTGAGTTGATTCTCATTTTTTGGATCTTCACAAATGCAAACAACTGTGGGAAACTGAGAACCAGGAAGAGAGCATGTGCGGACAAATTGTCTTTGCGTATGTTTAGAGTCTGGGAGGCAGATTCTGGTGGAGGAAGTCCTACATGTCCATGAGTTGGACATGTATCCCAGTCACATTCTCTTAAGTAAAAGCTGCTACCCACGATGTCCCCCTGTAATAGTGCTAATTATAAGGTGCTGCTTATAAGCACATGATTGCTACTGTATGTGCTTGAAAGTTATCTGTTCAAAGGCTATCTGCCTGAAGGCTGTCTGCCATCAAGAGCAGTCAGCCCACCCACCTTAACTATGGCCCACTCCCTTCTGATAAGAATCATAGATTGTTTCCCTGAGAGATGACCAAGGTTAAGCTGCCATCTTAACACTGGAACCCACCCATCTTGGCACAGATGGACCTTCCTGTCCCATGAAAGTACCTAGCTCTCCCCCTTCCTTTTACGCTTTTGCCTCTAATACAACTCCATCCTCTTACATGCCCGAGATTATATAACCTTGTGAGAGAATACATTCGGACCCTCTCTGGTTTCGGTCTCCATGGAAAAGGTGATCCCTTGCCTGCCTTGTCTGACGTCTCTTTAATTTACTCTCAATTGCACAACCACCCCCTAGGACTCATTTGCTTGTGGAGGCTGGTCCCCTACAAAAGACCTAGTTCTACCTTGGAATACTGTGAATTTGAACCATCAAACTTGCAATTAGTAGCCTAAAAGCTGCTCCACAGTGGCACCAGCATCTACTCATTTCTAGATTTTTGTTGTTGTTAATGGGTGCCACCGAGTTGTTTCTGACCCATAGCACCCTTATGTACAACACAATGAAACACTGCATGATCCTGGATATCTTCACAATTATTCTTATGCCTGAGCCAATTCTTGCAATCACTGTGTCAAACCATCTCCTTGAGAATCTTCCTCTTTTTCACTGCCTCTCTACCAAAGATGATGTCATTCTCCAGGTACTTGTCTGTCCTGACAACATGTCCAAAAGATATAAGATGAAGACTCACCTTCCTTGTCTCTGAGGAACACTCTGGCTGTTCTTCCAAGACAGAATATTTTGTGCTTTCAGCACTCTATGGTACTTTCAATATTCTTATCCAGCACTAAAATTCAAATGCATTGATTTTACTATGGCCTTCTTTATTCAATGTCCAATTTTCTTTTCTTTTTTTTTTTTTTTACAGTTTACAATATTTATTTCATTTTCTTCTCTTTGATTTTTTAAAAATCATTTTATTAGGGGCTCATACAACTCTTATCACAATCCATACACACATCAATTGTGTAAAGCG
>NW_022104341.1:65985867-66036214 GCF_000313985.2 Echinops telfairi | reverse complement strand
GAGGAAGCACTAAAGAACTAGAGGAAAGTTGTATTTCTCATCATTGTTACATCGCACCCTGACTGGCTCATCTCCTCCCTGAGACCCCTCTGCAAGGGGATCTCCAGTGGCCTACTCATGGGCTTTTTCACATACATAGGAGATGATTGAAAACACCATGGCTTGGGTCAGGCATACCTCAGTTTTCAAAATAACATCTTTTGCAGCAGATTTACCTACTACAATATGTCTTTTGGTCTCTTGACTGCTGCTTCCATGAGCATTGATTATGGATCCAAGCAAGACAAAATTCTTGGCAATTTCACCCTTTTCTCCATTTATCACACTTTCCCTATTGGTCCAGTTCTGAGGATTTTGATCTTCTTGACATTGAGTTGTAATCCATACTGAAAGTTGCATTCCCTGAGCGTCATCAAAAATTACTTTAAATTGTGTCATCTTCATATTGCAGGTCATTAATGAGCCTTCCTTCAATCCTGATGTCACACTCTTCTTCATATAAGCCAACTTCTCTGAGGTGCTTCGTATACAGATTTGACAAGTGTGGTGAAAGGACACAACCCTGACACACACCTTTCCTGATTTTAAACCATGTCATTGACTATTTTAGATATTTTATATAAATTATCTCAATTATCAAATTATTCTTTGCAACAACTCACTGAGAAAGAAGATGTATTGTCGCTCTGTTCTAGATGAGGTAGACTAAGGGACTTAGAGATTAATAACCCTATTCAAATTCATAACTAATAAGCAGAAAAGTCTACATTCCTCCCCAAGTGGATGTGACTCCTAATTCTATGTTTGTTTGTTTGTTTGTTTTGCATTATACCAAGTGATCTTTGGCAATCCTGAGAAGATATCTGCTATATTCCTTGAAACTCTTATTAATATTCAAGAAAAAGCAGATTTATTTTCTAACTAGAATTATAGTTAGGTTTTTTGTTAACTTGGGTGGTCCAAGATTTTCCTATCTTATGATCAAACCTAGCGGGGTTAACTCCATTACTGGATCTTTTGTGAGGAGAATAGACCTTAAGGGAAGTCTCATTCAGGGTGTGGCCTACTCAGTGTGAATTGACAGTGTGCGCCAACTAACTGTGGTAAGCAGGGTTCTCTAAAGAAACAAAGCCAGGACCCTTATGGCACACACATATATATATTTATACACACACACACACAAATATTCCTTTTAGCTATATTAACCTGTCCATATACAAATATTCCTTTTAGCTATATTAACCTGTCCATATACTTATATGGACAGGTTAATATAGCTAAAAGGAATACAACAGCAAATTCGCTAAAATTATATAGCTAAAAGGAATACAACAGCAAATTAGTCCACATAGCAGTACAGAGAGCTCAGTCAACTCACTTTTGTGGGAGAGTTCATATACTGCCCTTCCAATTAAAGCTAGCCACTAGCCCACGACCGAGGAAGCAGAGAGTAGGAAGATGAGATGTAAAGGCATAGCAAAGGCCTTTAACTCAGCATAGTGAAGCAGGTTGTTGTGGAGTCTCAAAGTGTTGTGATGCAAAGTGGTGGGAGGTGCGGCATCTGGAGTGGTGGCAAGGCTAGCAGAGTGAGCCCACAGGCAGCAGACATGGCATGGTGGACTGGCACCTTGGTGTAGAACATACGGCACAGGACATGGTCCACCCCAGTTCCTGGGTTAATTCTGCCCACAAGTAGCACTGTACACGTGTAGAGGCAGGGCAGCTAACTCAGGTAGCTCTCTGGTCTGACCACCAGGGGAAAAGAGAAAGAGGTTGGCTTCAAAGAACCATTTATCTGGGTGCCTCAAAATGAGGTCATCGATCTGCGGCCTGTTAGACAGGCTAAACTCCACCCACATTTTCCTATAGGTGCCATGTTGGCACAAAAAAAGCTAACTATCACATTAACTCACCACTATTGCCAAATTTGGATCCCATATCTGGTTCATTGAACTCCTGTTAAATTGCCTGCCAAACCCAGGAGCTTCCCGTAGACCTCTGACATTAGATTCATTGGTTGGCCTCAGATTCACGCAGATTGACATCAACAAGGCTGTGGTCTTTCTTCTTCCATTTCCGGTTTCCTGTTTGTCAGCGCCTAACACAGGTAGTGAAACTTAGTTCATTGACATGGTACTCTTTCAAGGTCTTGGGAAGGGACTTCACAGTGTTTTCATTGATATAGATGTTTGTAAAGTTGGCAACAGTAAAGTGTTTTTACATGTTATTTTACTAAAAGATAAATGCCAAAATTGTAAAAGGCTTTGGCACCATAAAAATCTTTTTTGAAGTCCTGTGATTTTTCTTTTCATTTTTACTCAAAACCAAACTCACTGCCATTGAGTCAATGCCGACTCTGAGTAACCCCCGGTTGGTTTCGAGACTGTAAATATTTCTGGGAGTAGCAAGCCCAGGCTTTCTTTTGAGGGGCTGCTAGTGATTATGAACTACAGACCATGCAGAGTGCAGTGACGTGAGGGGCCCCTGTGTCCCCAGAACATAGAAATATCATCTGCAAAATGTATACATGTTGTGAGGGTCCCGTTTACTTACTCATGCTTGTTCATGCTGCCTGTCTGCCTATGTGTCCACTTGTGCATTGACGTTTGCTATAGCTGATAAGGCAGGGTTGTATATGTAATAGGATCCACCTTTGATGTCTGTGACTCTTGTGCACATCTTCATGTTTTCCTTTTCTTTAATGTTTTTGTGCTGATCGCTCTCTTATTGTATATTGTCTTTGCCTTTACCTGAATTTATAGATTTTTTTCTTTAGGTCATGATTTTCCCACCCCTTACTTCTCATGCCTGTCATTACAATCAAATATTTGTTTCTGTGAGTAAATATTTCTTTGATGTTATAGTGGATACATATAATAGTTGTCCCTTTGTGATTGAAGTATTTCACTCAGTATAATGTCATCCAGGTTCCTTCACATTAGCTATTTTGTAGATCCATCTTTGTTTTTCAGTGTTTCATAGTATTCCATTGTATGCATGTACCAGTTTGCTTATTGATTTGCCTTTTGATAGGTACTTAGGTTATTTCCATATTCTTGATATTGTGAAAATGCTGTAATTAATATTGGCATGCATGTATATAGCTGTGTCCCATTCTTATTTCTTTAGGATATATACCTAGTAATGGGATAGTGGGAACAAATGATATTTTTTGTTTCCAAATTATTGAGAATGTGTGTACCCTTTTCCATAGTGTTTGCAATATTTTACAGTCCCACCAACAATCTCTCAACACGCTCACCAGCATTTATTGTTTTCTGTCTTATTGAACTTTGCTGTTATTATTGGGGTGAGGTGATCTTGTTTTTATTTACATCTCTCTAATGACTAACGATTGTGAATATTTCTTTGTGTGTCTTTTGGCCATGAAAATGTTTTCTGTGAAGTGTTCATGTCTTCTGCCTAATTTTTAATTTTATATTGGTTTTTTGATGTCGAGGTGTTGAGTTTTAAAATTAGTACTTTTCCAGATATGTTCTTGCCAAATATTTTTTTTCAGTATGTTGATCCCCTTTTTACTTTTTTTGAGAAGTCTTTTGATGACCATAGTTATTTAATTTTTAGGTAGTTTCAGTCATCTAGTTTATCTTCCATGGTTTGTGAAAGATAAACAATATTTATTATAGTTGATAACCTATTTATGCCATTAATTAGGGCCTCTAAGTTTGCACTTAGTAACTGTTGAGTGTGTATTTGTGTGTGAGTGATAATTTTTATAGTCCTTTGATGCATCTTAAGGTAGCATTTGTATATAGTATGAGGTATGGATGTTATTTGTTTTCTACAAATGGATATCCATTATTGTCATTTATTACAGACACTATATTTTTCCCCATTTGATGTGTTTTGGTCCTTTGGCAAATATCTGCTGTCCATAGGTTGACAAACTTGCTTCTGACTTCTCATCCCCCTCTACCCCACCCCCCACTTGGCTATGTGCTGTCCATTGTACTAGTAACATGTGTTTGGACTGCTGTAGCAATATGGTAGGTATTTGTATCAGGAAGCATGAGATCCTTGTCTTTTTCAGTAGGATTTTGTTTGTTCAGGATCTGATTTTGATTTTCTGATCGAATCATGAGTGTTGGTAGATTCTAGATAATAATTGTATTATATCTATCGATTTTTTGGGATAATATTGACATGGTCATAGTGTTAAATCTTCTGATCTATAGACATGGTTTGCTATTTATTTATGTGGTCCTTTTAGTTTCTTAAGGCACCCTGCTGGCATAGTGGATTAAGCATTGGCCACTCCATGGGGGAAAGATGAGGCTTTCTGCTATGTATAGAATTATAACCTCAGAAATACACAAGGACAGTTTGACTCTGCTTTTTGGGTTACTAAGAGTCAGAATTTAATTCATGGCAAAGTATTTTATCTTTTTGGTGCAACTGAAAATAGTATTGTTTTAGTTATTTCCCTTTTTAGTTCTCTTTATTGGTGTACAGAAATTCAACTAATTTTCCTTTTGATGATCTTGTACCTTGACATTGTACTTAATATTTAAATTAGTTCCAGTAGTTTTTTTTACTGAGTTTCCTATGTTTTCTGTGTATGATATATCATCAGAAAATAGGGCTAATTGTATTTCTTCTTTACTACTTTGGATGCTTTTGATTTTCCTGTTTTACCTTATTACCCTGTTTAGAACCCCTGAAACAATGTTAAAGAAAAGTCATGATAGAAGACATCTTTTTCTGGTTTGCACTCACAAGGGGTTTTTAAGTTATATTGAGAGCAGAGTCATTCATTCAACAAAAATATATCTTAAGTCCCTCATACATTCTGAGTACTGTTTTATGTTCTGAGGATTTAGCAGTAAACAACCCAGAAAAGATATTTTACTCTCCACTAAGTTAATAGCCTAGAGACTGTCTTTATTGGCAAGGTCCTGTTAGTAAAAGCATGCCATTTTCAAATAAAATGTGATTTAAAAAAGATCTGGCAAGGAGTAGGGGGACAAAGAGTGCAGGATTTTGTGATTAGGAATAAAAGGGTTAAAAAGCCCTGGTGGTCCAGTCTTTAAGTACTCAGTTGATAATTGTTAGGTCATTGATTCAAAACCAGCGACTCTATGGGAGAAACATGTGGCAGTTGGCTTTCATAAAGATTCACACCCTTGAAAACTCTAAGGTTCAGGTCCACCTGGCTCTAGGAGTTTTTATGAGTCAGACAACTTTTCTAACAGGAGGGCGCTGGCTTGAAGAGCAAGAGGAAGGAGTCATTACAAACACACGTGGAAACCAGATTGCTATACAAAGAGTTCTGTCTGAGATCTTTGGCTGAGACTATGAATTAATCTGCAACCCTATACTGAAGGATCAGCTGTAAACACATAGCCTGTCTCTTAGGCTGTGTTGGTAGTCTTCATCGAGAAAACCAAGTTGGAGGCAGCAAGCAGAGTATCTCACCTGCACAGTTCATACAGGCTGGCCCACTGCAGCACACATGGCAGAAGGAAGAAGGGTGGGTCTGGAGGAACAATAGATGGTATTCAGCAAGTCATACTGGCTGAGTTCAATTCCTCAAATGCTGCTGAACCCTCGCCACTTCGCGCTTCGACTTCCGTGGCTTCACTCTATCGCGGTTTTTGCGTAACAGCGCATGCTCTGTCATTACTGCCACTGATTGGCTCATACTGTACATGCTTCTGTCTGCATTGCTACGTATCGTATCTACGTATCAGATGCGTTTTTGCTTTTTTACAGTGTACTGTAATTGTTTGCGATTTTTAAGAAATTTTATCTAAGCCCTCCTAAACGAGCTGCTTCTTCTAAGCCTTCTGACAATAAAAATAAGCGCCAGAGGAAGATGCTCACCATCCAGGAAAAGGTAAAACTTTTGGATATGATCAAAGATGGCAAGAAAATCGTGGAGGTTGCACGCCATTTCGACTTGAATGAGTCTTCTGTTCGCTCCATCCGTAAAGAGGAAAAAAACATCCGTGCTACGGCTACTTTCACTTTCAACAAGGAAGCAAAGCGCATCGTGACAAGTCGTAATAAGTTCATAGTAAAAACGGAGTCTGTCCTAGCCGTTTGGATCAATGACAGGCGCAAGAAAAACATTCCGTTGGATTCGATAGTCATCCGGGAGAAGGCAAGGCAGCTCTATCAGCGTTTTACAACAGACAAACCTCAACCAGAATCCTCTTCTGCATACTGTAAACTAGATGCCATAAATAATATAATAAATAATAAATGATAATTGTAACGTTCAAAATGTTTTACTGTATTTTCCCTTTTTCATTTAATAAATTGGGTAATATGAGTGTAACGGTGACTAAAGGGTGTTTTTTCATGTCCTCTATGCTCTAACTACGAAAATACTTGATTTACAAATAAGGAATCCTACTTCGCGGAATTTCATTTATCACGGTAGGGTCTAGAACCGATTAACCGCGATAAACAAGGGTTCACTGTATGTGGTTTTGGAAAAAGGGTTATATAGTGTAGAATGCTGAATTATATGCAGAAGAGTGCTGCATCAGGATGGGAGGAAAGGTGATTAACAACCTGCAATATGCAGATGACACAAGCTTGCTTGCTGAAAGTGAGGAGGAATTGAAGCATTTGCTGATAAAGAACAAGGATTGTAGCCTTCAGTATGGATTCAACTAAAGATCAGGAAGACCCAAATCCTCACAACTGAACCAAGAGGCATCATCATGGGAAAAGGCTTGAAGTTTTCAAGGATTTTGTCTTACTTGGCTCCACAATCAATGCTCATGGAAGCTGTAGTCAGGAGATCCAAAGACAACTTACAATAGGTAAATCTGCTACACAAGACCTCTTTAGAGTACTGAAGGGGTGTTACTTTGAGGTGCACTTGACTGAGCCATGGTGTTCTCCATTGCATCGTATGTGTGTGAAAGTTGGACGATGAAATGGAAGATCATCGGAGAATAGATGCATTTGAATTGTGGTGCTGGAGAAGAACATTGAATTACCATGGACTGCTGAAAGGACAAACTGATGTGTGTTGCAAGAAGTAAGGCCAGTGTGCTCCTTAAAGGGAGGAGGGCAAGACTTCGTCTTACATACTTTGGACATATTGTCAAAAGAGGCCAATCCTTGGAGAAGGACATCCTTTTTTTGGAAAAGTAGAGGGACAGTGCAAAAGAGGAAGTTCCTGAATGAGATGGATTGACAAGTGGCTGCATTGATGCACTCAGGCATAGGAAGTATTGTAAGGATGGCACGGGACAGTGCAATGTTTTGCTCCATTGTGAACAGGTTCACTATGTGTTGGAACCAACTCAATAGCATCTAACAACAACAACCACGTAGAATGCTAAGTCTAGTATTGATCTTGCTCCTGGAAACTACAGTAGCTTGAGATACCATTCATTGAATATGTAATCTGCTGTAGACCCGAGCTGAGAGTGCAGCATATGCTAACACATCAGTGCTTGCCTATGAATAGTATTCTAAACACCTATAAAAATTTGCCTTTTGTCAAATTTAAAGCATTTTCTACCAATGCAAACAGAATAAAGCTGCCTGAGGGACCCTTTCATATTTTTAGCTGTTTAATAAAATAAAATCTGTGAAAAAAATAAAAGACGTTGGATAACTCTTTAGGTGAAGAATTCATATTCAACCAGCCATAGTGAGATAATAAATGCTTGGGATAACACTAATTACTGAGTTGAAATTGATACCTTTTGGCAATGTGCCTTAATAACTCTCTCCCCTTATTCTCTCTCAGACTGGGAATTTGCTAAAGGTCCATTGGACCTGAGAGGCAGAGTGTGGAAGATACAAGGAGATAATATTCCCACTTAATTTTTAAAATATTCTTAAACAGAAAGGTTATTCCCCAAAAGGATGAACAGGGATGACCTCTTTATGAGTATGAAGTAGATTGTCCTCCTGAGAAACTTTTCCATTCACTCAGGACAATGAGAATGAGCATGCCAATGAACGACTTCATTGTTTCCCAAAGTAACACGAAGTAAATTTGGAAAAGCTTATAAACTTCAACAAAGTTAACACGTACTTTTACCATGTCTGTGGAACTAGATATACATTAAACTAACAAAAAATACCCCATAGCCATGGAGTTAAGTTTTATTTATAGTGAGCCGATAGGACAAAATAGAACTACCCAATAGGGACTATCAAAGCTGTAATCTTTATGGAAGTAAACACCCACATCTTTTTCCAATGGAGTAGCTGATGAGTCCACACGGTTAAACTTTCAATTAACAGCCAGTCACATCCAACCCCTGTGTCACCAGGGCTTTTGCCCCAAAACCAAACCCACTGGCATCTAGCCAATTCCGATTCATAAGAATCCTGTATAATTTTGAGAGCAGATTGCTTTATTTTTCTCTGGAAGAGCAGCTCCTGGGGTTGGACTGCCGACCTTGTGGTTAGCAGTGCAATGCATATCAACAGTGCCAATAGGGATCATTCTTAGGAATTCATAAAATCCAGTTAGGTCCATGTTTGCTGGAATAAATGACAGACCTTAAAGTCTTAGGAAAATCTGGATTCCAAATTAATCCTTGAATTAAAGAGCCATTTAACTGAAAACTGAGCTTACAAATTATTCACTGAAATGCTAATTTTGTGGATCAAGGGACTCTAAAGGAAAAAAGTGATTTGCTCAAGATTGCAACGCTAGTCATAGGTTGAGCTCTGTATGTCTTGTGTCTAGCCTTATGATCACTGGGCTTCAGTCACCCTAGTTCTCAGAGATATAGACAAGGAGAATCCAAGGCTGGGTTTTTTTGAATGGATAACACTGCAGAGACAAAGTTTACTAAATCCTTGGATGAAGGGATGTTGCTAATTTCGCTAGTAATGTAGAAGCGAAAATCTAATGTTAACTAATTGATTACCAGACATTTGTAGGAGAAAGAAAAACTAGACTATTCTTGTCTGTCTACACTGAAAAATGAAAGATAAACTTGTGAAAACTTTTTGATATCATCAAGTTCCCATTGTCATGAAATGTGGGCAGAAGCAATACTCAATTGTGAAAGTTCCTGACACATGGGTAAATGTCTTACCCAGCGGAATGATTGATAATTTTGCTAACATAAAATGACAATGATGTCTCTAAGGTGAACTCAAAACATACCGGTATATAAACCATAGATTCATGAATGGATTCGGGGCTTGTACTTAATTCTAGCCCAATTTAAGGACAATTACTTCTTATGCTATAGCTCTGCTTGATACTTTCCCTCATGAAGAGATCACTGAAGATATGGGTGTTGTAGCAAAGAGCGGTGAGGAAACTAGATGGTGCCTAGCTATGAGAAAGAATGCCATCTGGGGTATATATATATATATATTTCCAAATAAACAACCATCTAATTGAGGTGTCAACCAAGTCCACATGGAAGAAACCCTCCAGCCTATGGGACTCGAGGATTATAAGTAATGTAATCCAAATCTAAAGGAGGGAGTGATATCAGAGCTTAGCTTGTGAACATCTGGCTTGCAGGTTATGGATGACAGTGGAAGCTCAGGAAACAGTTGCAGAGACCCGTGGATCCTCCTTTGAATCCCCTCTCATCGTAATCGAGGGATGTGAACAGCCCTCTTACCCGAGAGAGAACTTTGTAAAGTTGATTATGGCAGGCATAGTTATGTCAAAATGTAATATTTCATCTTTTTCTCTCCCTAGAGATCCATTTTAACGCTGTTTTAGTTTATAAAAACTTGAAGTAAATATATGTGGATTAAGCCCCTGACCACGGACCAGGGGTAGGAATAGCCTCTCTACCATGCAGACTGCATTGGAAAGTGGAGTGTTGCAGAGGCAGATACGTCAAAATCTATCATCTTATCCTTTGATCTCCATATGCTCCATTTAAATGTGTTCTAGTTTTTCATATTTTCTGCTTTTTTATTGAGGTTTTTATCTGTTTTACTTTGTTATTCTTACTTATTTTCTAATGTTTTCCCGTATAGTAAATCCAGGATAGTGAATCTAGAAAGACTGTAACTGGATTACTGGTCCCTTGGGGGTATGACGGGGTGGGGGTGGGGAGCGCTCAGGGGAAACGGGGAGCTAATAATGATGAGGATAAGAATGAAGAAGATGTTCTAAAACTGATTGTGGTGATGATTGCACAACTGTTCTTGATGTGGCTGAATTATTGCATTGTATGGTATATACATTGTATGCCAATAATGCTGTTGAAAAAGGTTTAAATGAAAAATCATTACTACTTTACAACAACTAGGTTAAATTATAAATAAAGAAGTGCCTCCTAGACCCTGCTAATTGTCAGACAACTTAAATCTTCAAGAGCGATTCAGCCAGCTAACACAAGTCTACCACCAACCCTCGACTACAGAGTCAACTCCAACCCTAGTCACATAATAGGACAGAGTTGAACTGCTCCGTAGGGTTTCCAAGCCTCAATCTCTATGGAAATGGATAGCCTCACCTTTCGTTTGCAGAGAAGCTAGTGGGTTTGAAGCATTGACCTTGTGGTTAGCAGCCCAATGCTTAATCCACTAAGGACAATTGATGCCTTCTTCCTTTTTCTGAAGAGGCCTAGGCAACTTGAAGAGTTTCTGTGTTTAGATTCCCAACTTTCCCAAGATATGACTGCATTTGTTTTTGGATAAAAAGAAAGATTCCCTCATTTTAACTATCTTCTTTCACTCTTTGAGGTTAACTGAGATGTGATGCTTTCACATCTTAGTGTCCAGGTATCATCTACAGATAAGTACACATAGTATAGGGACCCCGTCTGATGCCACCAGAAATCGGGGGCAGTTAATTGCTTTTACTGAGAGATAATATATTGTCTGTCTTCATATTTTTATTGTCCAGGAATTATTTTCCCTTTCATTGGGGTCCTCTAAGAACTTTTCTGGTAATGCATTTTTCCAAAATCAGTGTTAAATTGATCGGTAGTGACAAAGTCAACTTGTATTAAAACAGCTGATTCCTGAGAACGAGTAGACGTGACTGAATCCCCATGCTGAGAGTTGAGACGTGGCCACCTCTCCCGTACTTCACGTTGCAATCGCCATGCCGCGTTGGCTTGAACATGTGGACTCTCTAAAAATAGTGTGCAATGACTTAGCTTGAATGGCTTATTCTGAAAAAGTTCCATATGTATCCTTCAGAATAGGATTTTTTCTAATTTTATACTGATTTTGAGAGAGAATAATAATGTCCTTTCCAATGCACATTTATTCTGAGCCTAAGTCTGTTATGTATTTAATTTTTGTACTGGTTCATCATGTAGAAATTTATCCACACCAATGATCTGATCTTTAGACTATATTGGTATTGAAGTATTGGCTTCTTTTGCTGTGATTAGTAGTCATGAAGTGAATCACAATAAAAGAGTGAGTAATGGGGAATTGGGGTATCACTAGGGATACTTGGTGCATGGCAGTGAAATGTGAATTCAGTGCATGTAATTTGTCCAACAACCCTACAAAAAGACCATCTGGTGTTTGTCTTTCTATACAGACTTTGAAACAAGTCTTCTGTAGGAATCAATGAACATTGACATGGTCCTATTGGATACTAGGATCACATAATTCCAGCTATGAACAACATATGTGTTAGACCCATAACACTCAGAAGCTTTGCTTTTTAACCACAAGTGTACAGTCAGCACTCTGTATCCACAGTTTCCACATCCACAGATTCAACCAACTACAGATAAGGATATTCTGGGGGGAAAAAGTGATTCGTTGAAGTCTCCCTCACTGGCTAAGGGGCAATGTAAAGGGTATTTATATAGGATTCAGTGTTATAACTAATCTAGAGATGGTTTTACATTTTGGGAAAATGTGTTTAAATTATATGAAAATGCTATAACTGTTTATATGAAGGATTTGATCAATCTCAGATTTTGTTGTTCCAAGATCCAGGTGCAGATGGAGGTGCCATGAGATATTCTAGAACCTTGATATGAGGGATGACTATAATCTTCAGTGATTATCTTCATTTCATTAATGAAGAAGTGCGAGAACTGTGAAATTCTATTCAAATACGATTAAGTAACAATAATTTTCATTGGTTGAGATGCAACACTTGATAGGGGGTGTCAAGAGCAGTAAGTTTTCTCCGGATGGCTTGCTTCTGGAGCTATGGTGGCACAAACAGTTAAGGATCTGGCTGCTCACTACAATCGGTGGGTTTCAAACCTGCCCAGCGGCTCCCTGGGAAAAAGATTTGGACATCTGCTTCTGTAAAGATTATAGTTAGTATATACATATATGTGTATGTATATGTATATATGCATATATATTTATTCACATATATGTGTAAACAGTAAAGTAAAATACATGTATATGTAGAAGTGTATGTATAAAATTTATGTAAATATAAAAATACATATGCAAAAAATATATGTGTTTATATATGGTGAGGTAGTTCTATTCTGTAACATGGGATCGTTGTGAGTCAAAATTAATGTGATGGCACTTAAAGAAAACAAAGAGCAGAATCAAACACCCCAAGGGGGTGACTTTAAGGAAGACAGTTTTGTTCCCCTCACAGTTGTAGAGGTGACCTTACAGGGGGGTGGTCCTCATCAGCAGAACCAGGAGTTTCTTGTGATTCTGTCTTCTCCCATGTATATCTCTTTGCCTACTGAGGTTTTCTTATTCTTCAAAAGCAATTAGATTTAGGATTTACTATACCGTGATCTTACTAACAAAACAAAAGGAAAATTCCCACCTACAAATAGAGTCATTCCTCCAGGTATGCGTGCTATGGTTTCCACAGGTATTTCTGTAGGACACATTTTAAGTTTTAACAAGAATATTCTGGAGGTCTGTAGTCGTAATGGTTGCACTACATTGTGATTATACGAAATGTCATTGAGTTGTACACTTGCATCACACACATTTTGCACAATAAAATATTTTGGAAATTTATTTCTAAGGCAATTCTGCAGCAGTTGTTGAACTCTTAAGTCTACCCGACTTTTAAAGAATCCAGACTCACACAGGGAAGGGAGACACTGAACAGACCCAATAGTGGGCGACCCACCCATTTTGCCGCTCCCAAACCACATCCTTTCTTATGCCTTTGAACTACTAAAATGGCATAGCTTCCCCCTTCTCTCATGAGAAACATGTGTAAATACAAAACCGCACCACCCTGGAGTTGCACCATCAATAGTGAAAGCCAGAGGAACTGTGTCATTTAGCGGCTGCTTCTGCTTCATGTCTTCGGTGGACACCCAGAACCTCTCCCTGGCCTCACTGGGTTTGTTTTTAATGAACTAATGGCTTTCTTAGAATGTGTGCATGTAATTCTTAATTTTAAGGTCAACATCTTTCCTGACTGGCACCATGAATGTTTAATAAGTATGACTAAACCATTCCTGGTTTCCTGTGTTATTTTCCAATGCATGTCAGAAGGCATGACTACAGTAGGTCAAATGCCCAGGTTGAATGCTTTGAAGTTGATGGCCTGATAGAGGTTTTAGAGGCAAAGGCTCAACACCTTCTTCCAAGAGGCTAGAATAGAGGCAGGTGAAAATATTAATCCGTTAGAGACAGAGCAGTAGTATCTCATGGATTCATAGGTTCGAGTGGGGGCAGTCAAATAGGTGCCGTAGAGTTAAGTCTGATTTATGGCTCCTCACGCATGTCTGAGCAAATGGCTCAGAGGCTGTCGATGACCTCTTTCGGCTGTGGCAGGGGCAGAATCCAACTCCACGCAACCTCAAGGGCAATTGCCACAAGGCAGAGGTCAGACTGTACAAGCCATCCTTTGTTATCCTATTCAGACACGAGTGGTTCATTCCATGTCACTCTCTTCTGCTGAAAATTCTTTCCAATGGTCACACAGAGCTCACAGGTAATATTCACAATTGGTGGGGGGTCGGTTATTATTAGACAAATTAACTGATTTCCGGTAACTCAGGACCGGAAAACTTTAAGGATGCTGGTCCACAGTATCACCTCTCCTCAGCCAGCAGCCAAGACTCTCTCCAGTTCTGTCTCTCATGCACATGGTCTCTTGGCCTCTGACTCCAGGGGGCAGGAAACCGGACTGAGATGCTACCTCACAGTCTCATCGTCGCCGCTTGGCTTCTCCATACTGTCTCGCGGTTTTCTTATTGAGGCCTTTGGTGCTTCTTTCTGGTGCCTCCGGTCTTCGTCTTCACCAGTTCAGACAGAGACCGCTAAGAGTTCTCTCTGTGTCTCTGAGATCGCTCTTATGCATAAAAGAAGTGGGTAGGAAAGAGGGAACCAATTGCATGGAACTGTGTGTGGCCTCCTCCCTGGGGGACGGACAACCGAAAAGTGGATGAAGGGAGAAGTCGGACAGGGCAAGATATGACAAAATACCCATTTGTAAACTATCAAGGGCTCATGCGGGAGGGGGGAGCGGGGAGGGAGGGGAAAAATGAGGACCTAATGTCGGGGGTTTAAATGGAGAGAAAATGTTTTGAGAAACGATGTACAAATGCGCTTTACACAATTGATGTGTGTATGGATTGGGATAACAGTTGTATGAGCCCCTAATAAAATGTTAAAAAAAAAAAAAAAAAAGAATGGCTTTAATGTAGGTGTGCTTTTGCCTGTGACTATTTTTTTTCAACAGCTTAATTGGCATATAAGTCACATATACAATTTAATAGTTTGAAGACATCAAATAGAGCTGTACAATCATCACCACAGTTTTAGAACACCTTTTGTATTCTTGTACTCATTGTTAACAGGTCCCTACCCTCCCACCCCCACCCCAACCTCCCCTGCCATGCTCCATTAAAGGAACCATTAATTTTGTTTCTGCCTCTGTAGATACACCTAACCTGGATTTCATATTCAGAAAAACATTAAAAAAAAAAACCCCACAAAACTAAGAAGAATACTATAGTGGTTTTTTTCTTTCCACAGGCCATATAATCAAGGAAACAGAGTCTGTGGGGCGGTGTGTGTGCGCAGGTGACTTGGTTCATATGATCCAGGCAGGCAGAGACTCCAAATACATCCTACTTGCATGCTGTGTACTAGGAGAGCAGGCGCCCGGGGGCTCAGTGGTTACCAGTTGGACTGCGATCTGAAAGGTCAGCAGTTGGAAGCCATGAGTCACTCTGCTGGCGGGCTAATCCAGCAGAGTCAGAGTCCTGTACTGTATAGAGGTTCCCGATTCGTTGGCCTCAACTCGATGGCAATGAGTTTGAGTTATTAGTATAGCAGGGAACTCCCTCCACAAAGGGATTATAACCACAGACATAGAGGCTAGACTTTATAATGCATAACAAGTGATTATGACTAGAAGGACCATATGAATTGGTTACATCTCAGTGATAATTGTCAGACCATAGGACCAATGACTGACTTCTCAGAAGCAGATTGCCAGTGCATTCATCTAAGACACCTCTGGGTGAACTCTAACTTCCAGCCTTTAGGTTAGCAGCCAAGAACATTCACTGTTCGTTCCGTCTAGAGATGACCAGTTACCAGTTGCCGTTAAGTAGATTCGGAATCATGGTGACCCCATGCTTATCAGAGTAGAACTGTACGCCATAAAGTTTTCAATGACTGATTTTTTTTTGGGGGGGGGTTAAGTTTTTTTTAATGTATATCATTTTATCAGGGCCTCTTACAACTATTATAACAATCCATACATCAGTTGTATCAAGCACATTTGTACATATGTTGCCAACATTATTTCCAAAACATTTTCTTTCTACTTGAGCTCTTAGTATCAGCTCCTCTTTTTTCCCTCCCTCCCACACCCTCCCATCCTCTTGAACCTTTGACAATTTATAAATTATTTTAAATTTCATATTCTACACCATTCACTGGTTCCCTTCTCCCACATTTCTGTTGTTCGTCCCCCTTGGGGGAAGTTTGTATGTCTTTCTCCCCCTTCTCCCCCCACCTTCCCCCACCCTCAAGGTATCACTGCTCTCATTATTGGTCCTGAGGGGTTTATGTGTCCTGGATTCTGTGTGTCTAGCCAGATTTGTAAGATAGAACTGGGGTCATGATAGTGGTGGGGAGGAAGCATTAAAGAACTAGAGGAATGTTGTGTGTTCGTTGGTGCTGTACTGCACCCGAGCTGACTCATCCCTTTCTTATGACCCTTCTGTGAGGGGATGTCCAAATGAAGGGCTGGTTTTTTAGAACAAAATTTCCAGACCTTTCTTTGTAGCTGCCATTTGTTGGAACCTTTTTTAGCAACCAAATATCTTAATCATTTGTATCAGCATAAAGCTATGGAGAGACTTCAGATGTTGGAGTCAGAGAAATGAGGTTCAAACCCAAGTTTATCTAATTAATTGTTTGACAAGGGAAGAAAAAGATGAACAAATGTGCAGTCTTGAGGGATAAAATGTTTCAAGTCTGACCTCTTCTTTACAAAAAATAACTGCATTACAATGTCCTTATTTGAAAATGGAAAGTTGCTTTAAAAAGTAATAAGTATATATGGAAAGCAATGAGTACAGCTGAAGGGTTGTGGGGAAGAGACGAGCCAATCAGGGTGCAGGATATCAACGATGAAACATATAACTTTCCTCTAGTTCTTAAATGCTTCCTCCTCGCCACTATCATGATCCCAATTCTGCCTTGCAAATCTGGCTAGATCAGTGGATGTGCATTGGTACAGATAACAACTTGAAACACAGGGAATCCAGGATAGATGACTCCTTCAGGACCAGCGGTGAGAGGGGTGATGCCTGGAGGGTGAAGGGAATGTGGGGTAGAAGGGGAGAACCAATTACAAGAATCTAAGTATAGCCTCCTCCCTGGGGGATGGACAGTAGAGAAGGGGGCGGAGGGAGACATCAGACAGGGTAACATGATAAATCTATAATAATTTACGAACTATGATGGATTCATGAGGGAGGGGGGAGGGGGAAGGAGGGGGAAATGAGCAACTGATATTAAAGGCTAAAGTAGAAGGCAAATGTTTTGAGAATGATGAGGGCAACAAATGTACATATGTGCTTGACAAAATGGATGTATGTATGGACTGTTATAAGAATTGTACGAGCCCCCAATAAAATAATTTTTAAAAAATTGCTCAATTCAAGAAAATAATTATTATTGCTCTGTGGCCTAGAAAGCCTACTTCCTGTCTCACTCACTGGCTCCTTGATTTTGCTATTGATTCTCTTCGCCAGTCCTTTGGTCTCAAAGCTTTCACCTGGCTCAAAGCGATTCAATGTGCAGGGGTCTCAAGGTCCAAATGATGCACGTATTGCCTGACTCTTCTCTCTTTTTGGTAGTCAAATCTTCTATCCCAGCTTTTGAGATGGCTCCTTAGCCAGAAGGATGGTAAGCACAATTAACCTTGTTAACAACCACTCACAGCTGAATCATATTTTCCAATCAATATTTTCTCCCACCTAATTATCCAGAACGCTAAGGTCATTGGGTAAGAGAAACAAAGGCTATGACAAGATGTGCCATCTTAAATAATTCACTGTACTGTATTGTCATCAATATATTTTAATTCTGTTAAGTCCTGTGAATTTTCCTCTTGGTACATCTTTGCAAGCTAAACAGATGTTGATATTTGTGTTTCATTTATGATTTTCCAGATATTTCCTTCATACCATCCCCTGATGCATAAATTAAAAGGCATGTCTATGTTTCTAAATTATTATTTTATTCCCATTCTGTTATTATTTTGTTGCATCTGGTATCTATAATATCTTCAAATCATGGATGTTTTTAAACTTTTATAATATACAGTAAAAAATTTAAAAGACCACTTTGACATAGTTCAATACCCAGGATCTTCAGTTCTTTAGGGATGTACTGATGACTGCTCTTGTCAATTAAAAATGTGTCTTTGTGAACCTGATGGAGTTTATTTTGAGAAACAAACTTTATATTTTTAAATTTTATTTTCCACTAATTTTTCAGCCTCCCTCATATAACCCATAATAGCTATATCATCATAGTCATAATAAACATTTAGGTTACTGGGTCATGTATGAAGGAATATTTATTAAACAAAATTATCAAAGTGTCAAGCTTTTGTTTCTCAACGTACCTCCAACTAGGTGTATACACATCAGAGGGAAGTTTCCAGCTCACTAACCCTTCCCCAAAGAACCCTGGCTCTTCAATTTAAGCCAAATCAACGTAGCAGCGTTTGCTCTCCTTGAGGGTCTCAAATTACGCTCATTTTTAGTGTTATTTGACTTTGGGGAATAAAAAGAAGTCTAATTGGATAAGATCATGACTGTCAGGTAGATGGGCCAAGGTTTCCTAAAGAAATCCATTTAGGAAAGACCTAGTCACCCCCCACGAATGAGCAGGTACATTATCAGGTTAGAAAATTATCCCACATGCAACTTTATGCTCTCTGATCAAACACATTTTCCTAGCTTTATGCTCTCTCATCAAATACATTTTCAAGTTTCTGAAGACTTCTTATACGTTATTATCCCATATTCTTGAAAAAAAAAATCTATTAAGATTGCCCCCTTGGGATCTCAAGAAGCAGTTGACCTCTCTTACATGAATTTAACTGACCAGCAGATCCCCCCCAGAAGTAACTATTTTGATTGGACTGTTTTGTTAGAATCCCCATGAAACTAAAACCAGTGAATTACTGAGAGAACTTGTCTGCAGCTTCCACTGATCATTGAGACACATTTAAACACGTTTTGTTTGGAGTAAACCCAAACATGTATGAGTTGGAACTCTAAGTAGCAATATATATATATATATATTTTTTCCCTTACGTTTTCTATTTTAAGAGTACATTTTGACTTCAGCAAGGTTACAGTTTGATGGGTGACAAAGGCACTGTATGCAGATCAGCTAGTTCAAAGAACGAATCATTCCGTCAATCTTTTAAGTCAGATGGAAGTTAAGGAAGAACATTTTATTACAGAAACCACAACCAGGGACCAGGTTTGGACTTATTGACAATGACGCAGAAAGCCCGGTGAAAGAGGGGCTTTCCCCAGTTCAAGTCCAGGCAGAGAGGTCAGCTTAGAAGGTTATGGTGACTGCTTCGAGGGGCGGGGATCCCAGAGGGGTAATCTTGATGCATTCTCTCAAAGGAAACAGGAGGAGCATGGGGGCTCATAAAGAAGTTTTAAGAAAATTGAAATCTGCAGTATTGAAGAAAAGGCAAGTACATTTACACCAAAGAATTATTTTAATTTATTTTTAACTTTCTCCATCATGTCCCTGTGCTTTCTCTGAGTAGCACGGGCTGTCCTCGGAGAAATTATGTGACCTTTAAACAATAACCCTGGTCTTGCTTTTCAGACACATTTTTGTCCCCAGAACTCAAAGCACGTGTGAAAAGAACACAGTCTTTGAGACCTTTAAGGATGTTCAAATTGCCATTTTGATGCCGTGTAAATTGAAGAGCACAGAATTAATTTTTAATTGTTAAGTTTGGGGCTATTTTTTTCTCACTTTTATGGAGTATACCTGTAAGTAAGGTTTTGAAAACTCATATTTAAAATATATCTTCAGAGACTGTATTAGTATGGTTAAATTTTAGCAGTATGTGATTTTTAAAACTCACAAAATAAATGAGTTAAATAAAATAAGAAATTTATGTTTCTTATATAAATAATTGGAAGCATATGATTCAGTGTAATATGATAAACTAATATGCTTTGAGAATTGCCTGCAGCTGAATTTTGCTAGTCATCTCATTTAATCTTCTCAAAAGTCCCTGAGACACGGTTTCAGGTTCCCTATGCTGGCATAGCATTAGAATGCTAGTCACAGAGTCAGCAGTTTGAACTCACCAGCTGCTTCAATGGAGAAAATGAAGCTTCCTGGGCTCATTTAAGGAGGCTTGAAAACCCCAAGGGGGAATTCTACTCTGTCCTATAGTGTCACTATGAGTTGGAAACGTCTTGCTAGAAGTGTTTTTTTTTTTTTTAGGTGTGTGTGGTGTGTTTGTTTGTTGTTTTAGCTTTTAAGATAGAGATAAGGAACCCTGGTTACCCAGTCATTAAATGTTTAACTACTGACTGATGGGTCAGTGGTTTGAATCCATTACCTTGCTCTGCAGAGAAAAGATGGATCATCTCATCTCACAAAGGTTATAACCTCAGAAACCCTACAGAGCAATCGGACTCTGTCTTATCCGATTGCTATGAATTAGACGTGACGGCACACAACAACCTAGTGCTAAAAAACGAAGCAACTGCAGCTCAAAAGACAAACGGTAGTTAAAAATGGTTCTGGGAGCTGAAATGCCACCTACATTTCACATCAGCATACTGCTTTTGTGGAATTAACTGCTTAAAAATCATGTTATCATTGTTCCTCTCTCCCCCCAAGACATCCAGAGTCATGGACATCAAGCCAATGCTGATTCACAGTGACCCCATAGGTATAGTGGTCATGAGTTGGTCTGCTAACTTCAAGGTCAGCAGTTCAAAAACACCAACCAGCAACTTACAAGGCTTTCTATCCCTATAAAGAGTTACAGTCTTTGACACTTTGCAATTCTACCCTGTCTATGACTTATAGGGGCTGAGCTGAGCAATTGATGAGTCATTTCCTGGACTTGAAGGTGGAGACTGAGGGAAGCATGAGATAGGTGGTTTCTCAGAACAGCCTGGAATAATATATAGAAATTACTCAGATAAGTGAGGAAGGAGAGCACACCCTCAAAGACAAGATGAATCGCCGTTATTCTTTAGAGAATGAATCAAAATCTATCTTCCGTCATGTTTAAAAACTTTATAGGTACTCTTTGGAATCAATTTATTTGGTTATTTTCTTCGCTCTGTGTTGCAGACATGTCTAATATTATTCTATCTTTTCTTTTTTGTAAGAAAAACATTTGCTGTTGAGTTGAGTCTAACATATGGTGACCCTACACACAGAATAAAACTGTGCTCCATAAGGCTAATTTTTTTTTTAAAGATCTTAAATGATTTTTTCTGAGGTGCCCCTCAGTGGATCAACACAGCCAGCCTTGGGGTTAATAGTCAAGCATGTAAATGTTTTGCACCAGAAGTGGGGGAGCAGCCTCCACAACCAAATGGGTCCTAGGAGGCAGTTGTGAAATTAAAGGGTAAATTAAAGAAATATCAGACAAGGCATGCAAGGGCTCACCTCTTCCATGACAACTGGAACCAGAGAGAGTAAAGTATTGTCTTAACAGCCTTATATAATTGTGGGCTAGCAAGCCACGTCGTACACATACAGAACAGGAAGGGGTTGTATTAAAGGTGTATGCATTATAGGAAGGGGACAAGTGGAGGTATACATGTGGCAGGAAGTTACCTACATAACAAGATGAGAAGGTTCTCAAGTTAAGATGGCAGCCTAACCGTGGCCATCGCTGAGCTGACTTGATCTTAGGTGTCCCTGAGCTCTTCTCCAGGAGGAGGACAACCTGTGGTCCGGATCAGAAGGTGATGGGCCATACTTGGGGGTAGGTGGTCTCATTGCTTTTGATAACAGATAACCTCAGGCAGATAGCCTTCAAGCAGTTAACCTTCAAGGGTATCATAGCAACCATGCGCTCTCAAGCAGCACCTTAAAAATGGCATTATTATGGGGGGGACATTGTGGGCAACAACTTTTGCTTAGGAGAATGTGAATGGGATGCATCTCCAACTCACGAGCATGAAGGCCTTCATCCACCAGAATCTGCCTCCCGGACTCCTTATGAATGAGCGTAGAGAATTTGTCAGCATACACTCACTTCCCAGGTCTCGGTTTCCCACACCTAGAGGTAGAAGTGGACCAGCTCAAAGATTACGATTCCCATCCTTCCTTGTGAACTAGATATAGAAACTGAAATTGCTAGGGAGACTTCTGGGACCTCGCCAAAAATTATGGTTAGGCAGGGGACATGTCTCTCCTTTGCCTTTTACTCCTATATTTTGATTGTGGCTTAAAGTCAAATGTGTATGTTCACAGTTCAATGACCTATTTTGGACCACGAGTCAGCCTTGGGGATGGGGACCACATGACAGTGATGGCAATACTGGGATACAGAAGGATTGGGGACCATTGGTGACACTGGAAAGGCATCACACCAACCCTGAATATATTTGAGGTAAAAGGGAAATTTTTATCTTAAGACGTGGTTATTTCTTTTCTAATAACAATTCCTAATTCTAGTGCAATTCCTGACTGGTATTTTCCACATCCGGCAACTGGAAACCCTCGACAAATATTTACGTTTGGATATTACTAGTTGGAAAATACACAGACGTTGAGAGAATTTTCCAGTTGAATCTTATTTCAAAAATGGATTTCAAAGACAATTTTGTTCCCATCATGAAATCCAACAGAAATCCCAGAAGCTTTTCAGGAAAAGAAAATAGCTACTATCGCTGCCGATACTGCTGTAGGTTAGTGAACACGAAAAGGCCAGATGGATGACCTTTCAACAGGAACAGATGTGATTAAAGAATGGATTTTTTGTCCTGCCTTCTGGAAGCGTCGAGAGCAAAGGATAAAAAGGGAAGCCTATTCTTCTGTTAATAACTCCGCCGTCAGCCCTATGCTGACAAAGCAGAAAGCAGCTGTAAAATTAGCAATTTTGCCTACAAATTAGACCCTTGCAAAACCATAAAAAGTGAAAAGGAGTTAAGAAGGAATCTATAATAGAGTCAAGGATGGAAAACCCAAGAATGAGAGAGCAGCAGTGCCCAGAAAACTGATACTTCTTTTAAGGAGCTATGACCCAGGTTTTAAATAGCTGCCTATTGCTTTACATGAGGAAAGTGTTAATTTATAGCCCTTGCGCCAGTGGATTTCTTAACGGCACTTCGGGGCAAATCCATGAGAACTTGAAGAGTGCCAAGTTTAGTTTGTGATTAATAAATACTACACCATTTAGTTTCTGTCGGAGACAGTCCTGTTCCACCTTTGAAGGGTAAAACTGTGAGTTGAAAGAGGTGAAAGTTTGAGAGAGAGAGGAGCTGCTGGATTTGAACTCTGACTCTCCCTTATCATCAACTTTGGGAACATTTAATTTTTTTGTCTTTAAGGTCTAGGACACAGTTTTATCTTCCCACAACCAAGGGTGATTGAACTGGGCATAGTATCACGTTAAGATTATGGCCCCTAGTGGGCTCCTAGCAAATTTTCATCGCTTTTTGTTCTGGCTTCCTCATCAGAGGGCCAAGAACAACGTTTCTTAAGACCAGCTGCAAAGCAGTGCTGTGTTCAGTCAGGGATGTACTCAGAAGGAGAAATTTGAAAGTGGTTTGTTGGTGATTATAATAGTTCCACATTTCGTATCACTTACTGATTCTTCATTTCCAAGAGGAAGTGAAGAGTTTGTACTCTATTGGAATATCTTGGCAAGTCTCGACCAACCTGCTGCTTTCTTAACTCAAGAGGGTATTTTACCACATGCTTTCACTGCCAGGGTTGAACAAATGTCAGGATATACACAAAACAATTAAGCGCACAATGCACATAAAGGACAGACATTATTTAATGGTGATGGAATCACCGGGAAAGCACTTTTAAAAAACCTTGTTGGTGGCTGTGGCTTGCATGATAGGGACATTTTATGGAAATCCAATGGCGAAAGAAGCACACTAGTCAGTCAGCTCAATGTAGTAAAACAACTCCCGACTCATTCCCCGCTAAGCTCTTCATAACTCAAGATTATATCACTAGAGAAATGTCTTTTTACTATTGCCTGAGCACCTCCATCAGCATAGAAGAGCATTCTTCTCAGAATGGTTTGTTTTCTTTGAGTTCAATACAAGTGCAGTGAGAAACTGATGCACCAGGCAAAGATTCTTGCAGAGAACATAGTTAATTAAGAATTGGTCCCTGCTCTGGGGGAGTTCCTAGTCCTGGCTTACATAAGTTTAGACGTTATATAAATTTGGCTTTGAAACTCACTAAAATCTACCTCAGCCAAGTGACTTTAGTGATGTTCCTTACATAATATTTTCCTCTTTAAAAAAAAAAAAGAAAGAAAAGGGACTAAAACTTGTTACATTCAGTATATCAATTGTGGTAAAAGGAAATTGCACAACTGTTGGAATTCCACCCAGTGACTGGTGGTAGGTAGCATGCAGATAAGGTATAGAGCAGCGGTTCTCAACCTGTGGGTTACGACCCCTTTGTGGTCAGACGACCCTTTCACAGGGGTCACCCGATTCATAATAGTAACAAAATGACAGTTATGAAGTAGCAATAAAAATAATTGTCTGGTTGGGGGGTGGTCACCACAACATGAGGAAGCTTATTAAAGGGTCACGGCATCAGGAAGGTTGAGAATCACTGGTATAGAGGATACTAACTTGGGAATTGGTTAATTTTTCCATTCTTCTGCATAGAAGAGAGCCATCTCAGGAACAAGAAACAAGAACCACCAATGCAGTTCTTGTGAGATCACTTGTCTGAAGTAGCAGAGGTAAGAGAGGTAGCAAGGCTCAAATCTCTGAAAGCATCAGGCAGAACAGAGAAGCAACAACAGGACTGTGAAGCAGAGGGGCAGGCTTCCTGACCCATGGAAAAAGGCAGAGGCTAAAGGACCTCATGGCTGAGAGACTGAGAACCAGAAAGACTGGGCTGCTGCCTGAAAAGAGGTGCTGTGTTGACAAAATCAATAAAAAAAACTGTATCCTTAACGTTTTCTGATCCTGATTTATGATAACCTGGAAATTTCCCCAACACACCCCTAAAGCCATGAGTGTTGTCTACAAGTTCTGTGTGGTCTTTGCAATGGATTATTTACTGTGGATGAGCAGTGGAGTGTCATGGGCAGAACAGTGTCAGAATAGGGTCAAAGAAGGGTGGAGGGTGGAAGTATGTCTGACCTATGTCTGACCTATGTCTGACCTGTGCCTTGAGGCTATCAGCTTGGGGCTGGTGTGGCCTTACATTCTTTCTCCCTTCTGTAGCCGGAGAAATTTAGATGTGGTCCGCACATCATTTCCTCATCAATCCAAGATTTTGCATCATAGAGATTATGTTAGACACAGACTATGTGCTATTTTGCCCTGTCTTAATACCAGGACTCTATTGTCTAATCAGTTTATATTTTCAGCAACAATTTATTAAGCAACTAAGCACCAAGACTATATATTTAATATAATAGAGAAAAAGACAGACAATACATTCTTCTCTGTTAGTTACTGTCTAACTTGTCCTTCGATTTTAATTAAAGTATTTCTTTAGCAAAAATGCAAAATAACTTTAAGAGGAATGTTCTGTAGCCCACAGCTGGCTAGGGGTCAGTGATGAAAGGGAAGGGACTGACATTTACTGAGTGTCCCAAGCAATAGATGCGATGTTGGATGATTCTCATATCATCTCATTGAACCTAAAGCATCCTAGGGAAGCACTAGTTTAATTAATTACACTTCAGTTTAGAGAAGTAAAGAAATCTGGCCAATAGCACTCACCTGGTAATTAACGGCTACTCTGCCCCTTCTGCTATGCTGATAATCCGTGCACTGTTGGTCAGGCGTGTGAAATAAACAGATTAAAAAGAAGATACTAGAATGAATGAGGGAGTCAGTGGACCATTTCTCCTTTGCTAAAACTCTGGGCCTTATACACTGGAAGGCAATTTATCTGGAGGAAAATTTCAAGGCTCTTTTTTCTATTCACCCTTTTCCTTTCATATGCAAGAACAATTCAAGCTTTGGGTTACTCTATATTGTGTGAGTGTGAGCACTCAAATTAACACCTTCTTACCATGGTCCCTGATTCAGCTGGACAAGGGATTATTCAGTGTTTGGTTACATTTGGGAACTCATTCCAACATTTTGTCTTCCTTAATATTTTGACCAAAGAAATAAACAATAATGCTCTACCGGAAAGTGATTTCTCAGCTTTACAATCTTCTTCAATGACTTCCAAAATCTTCCCAAAGCCCTGTATCACTTCCCAAAGAATCATAAACACTGGTAGACAAGTTTTCCATGTGTTTTGGCCTTTCAAAGGGATCTTAGTAGTTTAGTAGCTTGGAAGACTACAATGGCTGTGAAGTTGACCTCTGTTTTCATGGTCTTTCTCTTACTTTTATTTTCTTGTGGGTCACATATTGTCTTGTACACCATCACGAATTCTAAATGCCTTTCAGACCAATATATTTGTTCTTCACAGTAATCTGCTTTCAAAGCTACGATAGATAGGCCTTTTATTTTAAATGTACTTAAGATTTATATGCAAATACCATATGATTCACTGGTCCACATCCATTTGGTTTTAAGTCAAAGTCTACACATTATAAAAGAGAATGACTTCTTACTGGCTTTCCCAGTAATGAGGATCTCTCTTCAGAATCTAATGAGCAGAAACCCCCTAGATCAGTAGTACTAAAGTGGAGGTAATTTCATCTCCCGTCCATAGAATATTAAGCTATGTATCTGGCAGCATCTAGAAACATTTTTGGCTGTCACAATTAGTGCCTGGAGTACTCTTGACATCTATCTAATAGAGGCCAGGTATACCTCTAAACTTTCTACAATCACAGGGAAGTCTCCAACAACAAATGCTTATGTGACCCACAGTACAAGTAACACTGAGATGGAGCAACTCTGATCTAGAGGAATATTTTTTCTCTGAAGACCATCAGGCATTAACTTGGAAACTGTATGGCCTGGGTTTTTGACTCAAATCAACTACTAATGGATTCTTTTAACATGCATAAACAACCGAATGACTCTAGACACCAGCTTTCTTTTGTATATAAAATAAAGGAAGTGGCCTTTTAGAAAAAGATTGTAAAGCCCAAGGAAAAAGAAGGAACAATGTTTACTATACAAAATATTATATGAAGTGTCATAACAGTGAATATTATAAAACAGATTAAGTTTTGTTTTGGTAAATGATTTTCTGTCGATTTGTTGTAACATTATGAAACTTATACAAAAAGCCTTTCCAGAGAAATGAAATGTCCTTGTCACAGTGGTATGCAAAAGAGTATTGGGGTGAATTTTTTAGACACAGGGACATTTACTACTTTGTCCTCTGAGCTGCCTCTGTTCATATTTTTTACTGATGTACTCTTCACAGCATCTAAGAACCCAGGTACAGTGAACCCTCGTTTATCGCGGTTAATCAGTTCTAGACCCTACCGTGATAAATGAAATTCCGCGAAGTAGGATTCCTTATTTGTAAATCAAATATTTTCATAGTTAGAGCATAGAGGACATGAAAAAACACCCTTTAGCCACCATTACACTCGTATTATCCAATTTATTAAACGAAAAAGGGAAAATACAGTAAAACATTTTGGACGTTACAATTATCATTTATTATATTATTTATGGCATCTAGTTTACAGTATTACATATTTCACATACAGTATTACTATACATAGTTCTTACAAATACTGTAATCAATGGTGTGCAACCTCCACGATTTTCTTGCCATCTTTGATCATATCCAAAAGTTTTACCTTTTCCTGGATGGTGAGCATCTTCCTCTGGCGCTTATTTTTATTGTCAGAAGGCTTAGAAGAAGCAGCTCGTTTAGGAGCCATCATAGGGCTTAGATAAAATTTCTTAAAAATCGCAAACAATTACAGTACACTGTACAAAAGCAAAAATGCATCTGATACGTAGGTCTGATACGTAGCGATGCAGACAGAAGCGTGTACAGTATGAGCCAATCAGTGGCAGTAATGACAGAGCATGCGCTGTTACGCAAAAACCGCGATAGAGTGAAGCCGCGGAAGTCGAAGAGCGAAGTGGCGAGGGTTCACTGTAGTGTATTTATGATTATACTACGCTCTCCATGTAGATCAAAGTGGGTTCTTAGTGGATGCTGTCTCCCCAATGTCTTTCTCCATGTTAAGTATTCAAAGACTGTGAGTTAAACTTATTTAATTGTGTGCTAAGACAATATAAACAAATGTAAACAAAACCCAACAAAAACATTATATTTAAAAGATAAAAGATTAAAAAATTACCAATATTATCAGTGGTAATTTTTAGAAAAGTGTTATATTTCAGTATTTGCTAAATTACATATAAAGGATATGGCCTAATATATATGATGATCTTATATATGATGACCAATAGATACAAGTTGTACAATCACGCCTACACAATGCTTCTTTCATTATATTGTGATTTGCTATTTCCTAGTCTAGTTATCCCTAATCTGAATATGTTTAGTATCCAAATTCAACTCTCCTTCCCAGATTTTGTATTCATAGATCTTTAGTTCTGAGAATGAAGTCTTCAAAACATTATTGGTGATAAAAGTCCAGCGTGGATTCTCTAGAGCTGAAAATGAGTTACCTAAATATGGCTTAATGAGACTTTGAAGCTGGAGGAAATTATCCAGATGCACATTGGCTGTGGGCACGCAGAAGAGATTGTGGAGCTGGGGAAATAACCCGGGGTTAGGGGTCAGAGACCTAGGACCTGACTTGGGTATTGTAGATTTGCATATGTCTATGTAAACTTCTAGTTTCTTCACCAATAATATTAGGGAGGAAATGGCATAAATTCAAGGACGCCCTTCTGAGAGAATGGACTTGTCCAATTAAATCCAAGGCAGGGTTTGAGCTCAGACAGAGGTTATAACAGCTCCTAATTTAGATTCCAAGAGGTAAAAGACCTAGGATGATAGGGGTGTTCAATAGGAAGATGTTTTCATGAAACTGAAAACTTCATTGTCTGAAGGAGCTCAAAAGAACTAGGTGCTTGGCATAAAGAGAGACTTCTGCCAGTGATGCAGCTTGAACTCTGTTTTTGCTATTGTTGTTGTTTACTGCTTCTTCTGAACTGACTTTCGAAAGTCAGCTATACCTAAGAGGGCCTGCGGACGCCGCCCTTCCTCTCAGACCATGCTCCCTGAGAGGGCATCCATACGGGCTGGCCCTCAAAACACAAAACATTTATTTTATATTATTAAAATAATATGTTAATAGATAGGGGAGCTAAGATTTCAGTCTAATCTGCTTAACCATCACTCTAAATGTTCCTCCTTTTTAGTACTCAACATCCCTGCAAACCAGCAGAAGTGCTGGCATTTCCTAAAAAGGTATGCTGTTTCAAATGACTCAAATTGTATGACCAGCAAAGGTGCCTTTGACATTCTTGTGTCATTGTCTTGAGTCTGTTAAAACTTGATTTTGTAAATAACAACCAATCAGAAATTTCTTGTAACTCCCCGGATTCTCTGTATTTGAATTCTGGAAATTTCTTTCCAGTGCAGTGCTTTGGTGACTCTTAATGAGGTACTGTACAGTCCAGGATGGCTTTGCTCCTTCCGTAAACTCCTTATTTTAGTTTTAAAGTGAATCTCCAGTTTGTTCCTGGACAATTGGTGAGAAAGAGGCCTTGACATTTTCCCCAAGGATTACCCCCTCCTGCCTCCCCTGCCCATCACAACAATGCACTTGTTCTTTCTTGGAGAGTACTAGGAAGGGCTGTCCAACAAGAATTTAGCCGGGGAAACGTACGGCACCACGTCTAGCCTATAGTCCCGACTTGATCTTGTGCCTCAGATTCTTTTGTCTTCCAAAGCTCCAAGAACATTTAGAAGGAATATGAATTACGTCCTTCGAGGATGCTCAATTGGTGTTTTGGAGTAGTTGTTTTGGGAAGAGTTAGACGAAAACACAGTCTAGATGTAGGGTGTGGTGACAGTTTCACATTTTGATATTTTTTTTCTCAGTAAAAGTTCTGTTATTTTATAGCATACTCTTTTTCATAATCAGGCTTTTCTTCCTGGTCTGTCTTAATCTGAAAGTCCTGCTAACCTGTTCAGCATTTTAGTAACACCCAAATCAACACTGGACCATGGGCAGTGGCCGTGCATGAGATATATTGGCCAAAATTAAATCTGGTTTTCTTACATGGAAGGCAAGAATCTTACCATGGAGCCACCAATGGCCCCTTTCCCCACTTCTTACCTTTCACGAATTTGATCATTTTAGGTCCCATTCTAACTCTCCTGTCCTGACTTTATCTTCTTTGGCGTGACTTTCCCAGAACATCACGTGGCTGCCCTCCTACCTCTGTCTGCCTGTGACTTTTGTTTTTAGTTCTGAACTTTGGTCTTCTCCTTCCATTTCCATACTAGCTTATTACCAAGTCTTGAATGCTGGTTAAAGTGCCAGAATAATTCAAGGTCTTTATCTGAAGGTCTTAGGGACCTTTCTGCATCTACTACTTTCAGAATGAGTATAACGAGGCTCATTAGACTGACTCGGGGTTACGGGTAAGAAAACTACTCAGAGACCAAAGATAGCATGAAAATTATTCATAGAAACTAGAGAGGTTGGAGAAATAACATTTCACAAACCACCTGAAAGCAGATTACTAGCACTGTATGAATGATGATACCTTAGGTTGGATCCAGTCTTGCTCTAGGAGAAGAACAGCAGACCGTTGAAGGTAAACTTACATGCAGTATGAGAATCAAGTTTGTACCAACTGTTGAGAAGTGAACTACCTTTCAAAGGTTCGCATTTGGGTGGAGAGAACAAAGCTTTAAGCAGAACAAGTGCTAGAGAAGGTTTGCTGTTGATGGGGTGGGGGTGGGGGAAGTTTGTTCAGGACTTTGTTCTGCTTTGAATCACAGTTCTGGCCATGGATGTAGCTAAGGTTGCGCACTCATCAGAATGTGTGAAACAACTATTGTGGGTGCCAAACCCTATGTTAAAAGCTTTGCATTCTCACAATGCCCTTTTAAAAGGGACTGTAACAATTTCATTTTGTAGATAAAGATTTCCCCAAGTTTACAGGAAAGCAAGAGGTCCAGTAGGAGCTGAGCGTGTAGCTGGTGAGGTTGTTGGCCTCCCGCGGTGGACTGTTTTCTTTTCATGCAGGGTACCTCGGTTCTATTCTGCACAAGTGCATCACATGAGCCTTCCCTCCCATCCATCAGTGGCAAGTCACTGTGGTGCTGAGCAAGTTTTACAAAACGTACAGATGAAGGCTGGACATCTACGGCTGGAAATCAGTCAAAGAAAACGTATGGGTCACAGTGGTCTGATCCACGGTCCATCATGGAGATGACACAGGACTGGACATCTTGTACATGGGGTTGCCATGTGTTGCAGGTTGACTGGATGGCATCTAACAAGTAGGAAGATTCTGTAAGAAATTAGAAGGTCCTCCCACCTTTGTGCTGATTTCTGCTTTCAAATCCTGCCCTCAGGGCTCAAGGAAAGGGCAGATTGTAAATGGCTTTGCAATTTAATGGGGGGAAGGAGAAGCAGATGATTCTGTTTCTTCAGAGAGAGGATGTAGGTGGAAGGTCTGTAGAGAAAGCTTCTTGGGAGTTCCTGCCACCTGCTATCATTTATTTCACCTTCCCCGAGAGCCGGATTGCAGGATCCAGGCCAGACTGTCAGTGGCAGACACTGGCGGGAGAACACTCTCTCAGGTCAGGAGACGAGGAGTCTCACACAGGCTACTGTGTGACATGGATGCTCGGAGGAGCAGGGAACAGGCCCATCTCAGCAGTCAGCAGGAGAAAAAGTAAGGGCAAACTACACAGATTATGTGTCAACTTGGAACTAAGCATTTTGTGCCAAGCATTTTAGAACTGTTTTTGCTTTTAATTCCTTCCAACAGTCCTATTAACTAGGCACTGTTTTCTATATTTTCACAAATGAAGAAGCCAGGGCCCCCCACCTCAAACAAACAGACAAATCAACTAAAGCAAACCTTTTGCTGTAGGGTCAATTCTTACTGAGGGAGCCTACAGGTCAGAGCTGCAGAAGGCTCTGATCTTTACGGAAGCTGACCACCACGTCTTCTTCTGTGGGTTCAGGGCTTTCAGTTAGATGCCAGCATGTAACCTTGTGCCATCATAACTACTTTGAGATCACAAGTGTTTCAGTACACTGCTTTATACTATGCAGTAGACTGGGGCTATGAAATCAATTTTCTATGATTCCAATTTTTTTTCTACCAAACTCTAGCTCTGAGTGCTCCCTTTGACACTTTCAAGCATATCTGTCAGCGCTTATATTCTTATTTATGTAATATTTCCTGTAAATTACATTCTTTCCTCCTAAAACTTTACTGACATGAATGTGTTTTTTTTATGAATGTGTTTTTTAAAAAGAATCTACCTAATGCCATTCTAAATGGAAGCAATTTACCTTGCCATAAATCGATGCCAATAGCAAAATATAAATAAAAGAAAATAAAGCAGGGTTTTTCCATTCTTGCTGTCTAGAAGGCTCTGTGCCTGAGGCATAAATTCCCTGTTAAAAATGAAGATTAGCAAGTGTTAAGAGAGGTGCTAAAAGTATCTGGCCCCTAAATGATGTGTTTCTTCTTGGTTTAACTACAGAGATCGAAAGATAATTGAAATTCTTATGATGTGATTCAAGGCTATTTCGTGCCCTTTCTGTAGCCCGTTTTAAACTATCTTCAGGACCTTCAATACTCCATGTTCACACTTCAGCTAACTCATCTCATTACAGCAGTGATGATACTAGCTTCTATTTTAAAATCAAGCACGTTTTTGTTTGGGCCGTCCTCTCAGTAAGATAACAGAGTACATTAGAAAGAAACGAAAGAAGGAAACAGGAGAAATACATTTGGATTTTTGAAGTAACTTCCCACATAGTCTTCTCACCATACATTTTTTTAATCCAATGTGTCATGAAGACCATGGTGATTTCTACCCAAAAAAACATGCAGTCAGTGTTCTTATTGCTGTTGTTGTTGTGTATGTTCAGTTCCCGGTTTGTCACCCAAATCCCTTCATGTTCCATGGCCATCATTACACTTAGGCCAAAGTGAACCAAGTTGCACTGCTAGTCGTTTCTCTTCAATGTCCTCAAAATGACCCCACTCCGTGCTGCTGCTAAACCACTCCCTACGCTCAAAAACCTCTTCCTGTTCCTAAGGTATATCTGAATGCATAATGCTGGAGGGCAGGAAGAGACAAATCTGAAAAAATGAGTCAGAAAAGGGTCCTATGCGAAGGTCTGTGAAAGACAATCCTTCATAGGACAATATGAAAGCTCAGACAAACCCCCGTTGGGGGTGTTTCCATCGAGTGCTAGGGGCTTTGATAGATTAAGGGAGGGAAAGTTGAGTAACTGGAGTCAGCGAAGGACCATAACATTGGTTGAGATAAAAATTGAAAAACAAAATGTTAGATAGCGGGAGCATAGAACAAAAAAGGAGTATTTCTTAGTGTTGGGAGCTCTGAGAAAGTTTTTAAGTAGGAGGAGGGAAAAAACTAGCAAAGACAAGCATTTAAGATCTATACTTAAAGGGAGCAGAATTAAGAACAAATTTGAAGGACTTGGCCTTGGGTACTAGGAGGGCCACTGAGCGGCTCACAGTGAAGTGCTGACTTGATACAGATGGGCTGGAATTAGCAGCCCATGAATTTGTGCCACATATGTACCACTAAGTAGTTGGTGAGTCAGGATCTCTCGGGACTTTTTCCATCCAACAGACATTATTTGCAAAGTCAGAGAGCTAATACTTATATGGAACCCCAGGACATTTAAGATTGAAGTAACTTCAGAGTCAAGTACTCTACTTTATGCTTGAATCTATTCGACACAAAGGTTATCTGCTCTCTTAGTTTTAAGGGCTAGGGATTTAGTTCCACATGAAAGAAAAAAAATTCTGTTTTCAGAGAACCTCCAGTTTCTAAATAAATAGAAACAATGTTCACCTGCCTGCTCTGGTATAACGTGCCAAACTTGCTCTTAAGATTTCCCTGGGACTTAAATTCTCTTCAAATATCTGTATAGTGGGAGACTATATACTTTTTTCCTTTTCCAAACCAAATTACTAGCTCTTTCAGCCATTTCACATATAACATGATGTCAACCGTTTCATTATTACAGGGTCTTCTTTTTTTTATTTTGGATGTACTAACATCTGCTTAAATTGTGATGTCCAAATTAAAAAAAAAATCATCCCAGATATGGACTGATCATAAAAGTAGTGAAGAATTCATTCTAGGTACACATTTCAGTAACTTCAGGCAAGTCCCTGATTGAGATTGAGTACTTACTTTGTGTGAGCAATGTGCTAAAGTTTTTAAGGACATTATTTTATTTAATATTTACAACAGCCTTATAAAGTAGGAACTATTAATAGTCCATTTACCAGACTAAGAATTGGAAACGAAGAGGTGGAACATAGTTGCCCCAAGTTCATTAAACTAGAATGACTGACTTAAGATTTGAACTCAGGATTGCATGGCTATTATATTATGATGTTCTCATGTGTGTTGATGTCTTTTTATACATTTTCCTCTCCTGTATACTCTATTTTACAGGTACATTTCTTAAATCAGGTGATAAGATAGACCCTAACATGTAGGGGTTATTTTTCCATGCGACTCTAACCCTGTTTCTGTAAGTACTACTAGTCCCAGTTTGCAGATGGGTAATTTGAGATTCAAATGAGCAACGCATATTTATCAAATGCCTACTAAGCACCACTCACAGCACACTGCCAATGGTGTAATAAAATGCAGCACAGGGTTTTTTGCAAATATGGATTGCTGCTTTCTCATGCAGCAACATCGTTCAGACGCAAATTCAAGAATGATGCTTGCCTTCTCTGGCGCAGACGCTGCTCAGAAATGCTGGCGTGTCTTCTTTCAAAAGGCCATGGAGCGAAATTGGGGCTTTGGTGAAGAAAATACAGTAATGTATATGTCAAAAAGCAGATTCGTCCCACAAATCTTTTTTTTTTTTTAGCCCACACCTTCCCCAGCAAATGTGGCATTCTTTTAAATATGCACTAAAAGTGTAAATCAGAACAAAGACCATATTTCACGCCAAGAGGCTTGTATATCCATCAGGTATTTATGGCGCTGCGTTAGCCAACTCTTCCATCTGGGATGCCTTTAGTCATCTTTCATCTGGTACACCTATTAAAGGAACTCGAGAGTCATCCATTACAAAGGGGCTCATCTTTTAGAACTCCTTTGGCAGGAAGAAGAAATCCAACGGTTTCCCATAAAGTCTGTGTTTCCCATTGCGTTTAAAGCAGTTGTTTGATATGATAATGTCCTTGGGGGAAATTGGCCCTGCCTTTCAAGGATAATAGAGGACAATTATTTTATTCTGTTGTGCTGTCTAATGAGGAACCATCTATTAAAAGCACAAGGACTCATGTAATCTACAAATTATGGAGGGAAGAGTTTGCTGATTCTCTCTTCCCCTTAGCATAAACAAAAGCCTCTTCCAATAAAACAGGGCTTTTAATCCTTTCTAAATTGGGTAGTGGATACCTGCCACCACCTAGAATTAGTTTCAAAACAAAAAGAGAGCGGAAAGTTTAATGGATTCACCTATTAAATACGATCGAATATTCCTGGAACCAAGTCCTTTTATATACACCTGCCAGTTTACCTGCTCAAATGAGGGGGGAATCTAAAATCTAAGCGTGCACCTTGTTAATAAACATTTTGAAAGAGTTGAAGTCATCACTGGGAGAAATACAACAGCTTTAATCATCACTTTGAACCCTGCAATGCTATCCTTTTAATCCCTCTGTCGAATACCTCATTCTTAAAATATTGTAATTTGTGGGGAGTTTTAGTCCAAAGAAAACAAACCAAAACAAAAAATCCCCAGGAGACAAATATGCAGCTAAAATATTACAGAATGTCTCAGAAAGAAATAAAACTACTAGAATTTTCATCTTTTTCCAACCATAGGCACAAGGGCCATAAGGTATTGAAATTTGTCCTGAGATGATTGCTCATGGTGGAGAAATAGTTCCAAACACATGAAGCCAAACACAAAAGCCAAACACATTTATTTTTAAAGCATTTTACTGGGGCCTCGTACAACTCATCACAATCCATCCATCCATCTATTGTGTCATTCACAATTGTACATTTGTTGCCATCATCATTCTCAAAACATTTTCTTTTGACTTGAACCCTTGTTATCACCTCCTCATTTCCCTCCCTCCCTCCCTGCGCCCCCTCCCTTGTGAACCCTTGATAATTTAGAAATTATTATTATTTTGTCATGTCTTACACTGTCCGATGTCATTTTATGGTTACTCTCATCCTCAGCGCAGATGCAAAAGACACAGGCCTGCAAGTGTCTCCTATCCATCCGGCATTCAGAGCAGAAAAGGGTTGGCTAAGTGCATGAGGGTGAGTAAGCTTCAGGGTTTTATGCTTTATTAATTGGACAGAGCTATTTAAACTCTTGACGACTCCAAATGGCTTTGGCACGTGGTCAGAACCGTAAAATAAATGGACTCAAGAAGTGAAAAAGAATACTCTAAGCTAAAGCATTTCCTGCTTCTCCCCTGAATCCTAAGCCATCTCTGGTACCAGAATTTCGAGCTCAAATCTCAGTTGAATACTCACTTAGCCTTTAAATGCTACAACTGTAAACGAGACTGCTCATCTTCTCCTTTTAGTTCTACCCTCTTCAAGAGACGGTGTCATGAATTAATAACTGCTTTTCCTTTAAATAGGCTAACAGGTCTGTCCCACGAATTTGACTAGCAAAATAAAGCTTCATTTGATCTCTCTTTTCTGCTGGTGTGACTACTTATTTTATTAAGGGGGACTGAGAATTCGGGAAAGAAAGTTACTTTGGGCACTAAGAATGAGAGGGTTCTGCCTCAGGGAGGACAGGTGTCAGGAGACAGGAGCTCAGGGTTTCTTTTTGTCTTCTACTACTTTGAGGGTAAGACAGTCTTTCTAATCAGGCTGTTCTATCGCTTGATAATGAGCAGGAAGTCCAGCAACAAAATCAACATCAGCTTCTCATCAGCATAACCACCATCCTCCTCCTTCAATTTGCTCAGCAAATTACACACTACTCCTTCACACATACCCATAAGTGGTAGGCCCAGGGGACCTCCTCGAGCAACATTGTGGTGAAGAACGTTTACAGTTCAAAGCCATGCTGTTCATACTTTAGACAGAGAAGTTGACTGACTACAACTGACTACAAGTCCAGTGCAGGAGTTCTCTACCAGAGACATGCCCAAGCACATTAACCATCATGCATTAAACACTGAAAGATCCTGGTCGTACAGTGGATTAAACATTGGGTTGCTAAGTGCAAGGTCAGCAGTGCAAACCCACTAGTTGCTCTTCACGTAAAAGATGAAGCTGTCAGCTCCTGAAAAGATTTTCAAGTTATAGGAAACCCTGTGGAGCAGTTCTATTTTATCCTGTAAGCTTGACTTGAGTTTCAACGGACTCAACAGAAGCGGGCCCGGTTTTAGTAGTCACCCACTCTGAACTAGATATGGTTGTCCTTATTCTACAGACAAAGGGTCTGAAACGTAGAGAACTCAAGTGGCATGCTCAAGGTGTGTAATGTGATCTTTAAGGCTGAAAACTGCATCGATATATCCACAAAGTCCTGGAAGTTTCTGCCAAAGGCTGTGTCATTCCGGTAGACAATTACACACCCTCTCAGTTCCACGAATGCATGTGGTGTTGGTGCTTGTCTCTGGCGGTTCTCATCCACCCATCTCCTCTTCAGATCTTGCTGATGCATTAGTTCTTAGCCTGGGCTACTGAGTGTTGCCCCGGCTTTGATGGCCAATTTCTCTTTTCCTTCAAATAAAACCTCATCTAAACTCATATATCCTACATCTGTGCATGTGTGTGTGCACACCCCGAGGAAGTATGGAAATAGAGAAGTGTGTTAACAATTTCAAACCTACTTCCATATCATTTAATTTAAGGTAAAAATTAAAGTTACACACATGAGCTTTGAGGTCTATCAGAACTGGACTCAAATAAGAGCCCGACTTTTTAATTCAGGTGCTTCACCTTAGGCAAGTTTCTTAATTTCCCTAGGCTTCAGTTTAATTCACTCATTCATAAAATGGGGGTATGAATGCATTCCTCGCAGATTCATTTTTAGGGTTATGTGAGATAATGCATGAAAGCACTGTATGTGGAGAGGATAGTGACTATTTAATAAATTAAAGTTATCATTGAGTGTGGCTCTTTGATATTAAATGATCCCCATGTTTATTTTGGAGTTGATAAAGGATGTTAACCACTGGGGGAAAGAGTGAGACAGGGCTATCAAAGAAAACTGCCCCACCTTTCCCTGCAATGCTGTGGCCTCACTCATCTCTTGGTGCAAATATTCCTTGCACTGCAATTTTTCATGTCTTGCAAAGTCCAATCAATATCATTGATTTAATGATTAATTTATTGTGTTCCCCAGTAAAAGCCCAGCATCGACTTCTTAAAATGGAATCTTATTGTATTTTCGACAAATAAAGCTAATTGGCAGCAATAGTCATTTAGCAGGGAAGGAAAAAACCCACAAAATCTACACACACACACACACACACACACACACAAGCAAGACAGAACGACAGCCAGAACAAAACTGGTTCTATGACAACTAGAGAAGATGGAGAGGGCAGTTGTTTGAGCTTTCTGAGTAACTGGGCCACCAAAGGTCAGTGATGGGGCTTTGCATATGGATGTTATTTATGGTCTATGCATTTTGTCCTCTTCATAAGGACAAAAGGAACATTTATTTCCTGATCAGAAGTAGTGTGATCCTTAAAGCTTGTTTCCTTTTATCTCATATATCAAATCCAATGAAATGCCCATTTTTTCACTGACCCATTGATAAATCTGTATCCTATTCCTGTGCTTGTATAGCAATTTTAATTATGAATTTTCAATTACTTCATGCATGATCCAAGGTTTGGTTTCAACCCTCATTTCCCTTTGCTTTATCTTGCCCACTGAATTATAGACAAATTACCTACTGGAATTTCAAGGCATCCCTTTAAGTTACCTAAAAGTATTTTTGAAACAAGATAGGAAATAGGTAAACTAACACATAATCAATGCAGAAATAATAAAATTAGAGCAAATATTTACTTCCCAGATTTCTCACATCTGCAGAACCAGGGTTAGATATCGTCTTGCAATGCCCATTGTCCCCTGTGGAGAGTAGAGTGGGCTCCACCAGCAGCTGTTTCCACAAGGCTCTGGGTCTTTCTGTAAGTGACTGTCCTCTTCCTGCCCCTTTGTGATGAAGCCTGCTAGGACCTGATGTCCTCCAACATGAGGCAGAGGGGACCTTAGAGAGGCTGTTGCCTGGCCACATGGTGTCAGTCTTGCTGCACTGTTGGGAGGACTCTGGTCCTTGTCTTTGGCAGCAGGAAATGTCCTTTGTTTCCTTCCCACAACCCTCAGGTGAGCAAGAGCAAAATTGCACTCGTTCCATTTTTTCCCTTTCTGCTCCAAGGAGAAGCGGTAAGAATTGTATTGGATAGATACACTCCAAGCTGCGTTGAGTATATGATAAGACAAGGGAAGGATCAGTGACTTCTAAACACCTTTCTTCACAGGATGCAGACCTGGTGGCACCATCTTCCCAGCACCACATTGAACATCAGCTGCGACAGCCAAGAGTCCTGGCTGGATCCGTGGCTTGATAGCCACACAGATTTGATTTATATCCAAGAACCTGCTTCTTCTCCCCAATCTGACAGGTTATGTGACCTCAAGAAATGTTTAAAATTTCCTTTTTCTTGTCATCTGAAAATAAGAATTAGAATGCCCCTTTCAGTGTGTGGTTTGAGAGTTAAGTTGTATTGAGTATGTGGAACGCAGCTCCAATGAAAGCCAGAAGCATCGGACTCATTGCTGTCCAGTCCAGTAGGACTCAAGGTGAGTCAGATGAGACAGAGAACAACTGTTGGATAGGATTTTCTTGGCTGCAATCTTTTGGAAGCAAATTGCTAGGCCTTTCTTTTGCAAGACCACTAGGTGGGTTCAACCTTCCAAACAGGTAGCCTGCAAGCCATCTCATGCTACATAGAAAATCAAACTAAAGAATGTAGAATGCAAGGACATTATAAGGGCTCAAGGATGAGAGGTATTATCAAGAACATGAGTCAGCGAGTATCTGTCTGTAAACTTAAAATAAATCGACATTTTCTCCAGTATCCACAGATACAAGGCAAAGAATGAGTGCAGGTGTGCAGGTGTGTATGTAAGAGAGAGGGAGAAATGAGCTAGCAACTACAGGTGTGAGAGAATAAAACATTCAAGCAACATGTACAGGAAGTAGTGTTACCGGTATACCACATGAAGAGGCACTCAACCCCTATCCCCATATCTCTTCCTTTTCCCGACAATTCTATGACTTTCTTCTAATGAAAGTCAGCGCTTCTGAGATGCTAACTCATAGCAGAGAACACAACACAGAGCAGGAGCAGCCTTTCTACAAGACCAGAACTCAATGAGCCTGTACTCTAGCATCATTTCGATTAGCTCTTGAATATGGTCTATGCTCGAGACAACCTACGGTTTAGAACAACAGCTTTGGGGTCAAGTGTGGGAAGGAATTCCAGCTCCTGGATTGACTACCTGTGTAAGTCATGAGTAATCATTTCTAATTTGAGAGTGCTTCTAAGGGATAAAGATAATTACTAGTGGTTGTATCATTAAAAAAAATAAGGATAAATAAGATAGAAAAAGATGACAGCATGTAACACAAAGCTAGGGATGACTCTTTGATTAGACAAATGTTGTTAGGACTTCGCAGTCTGAGGTTTAACCTCCTAGGCATGTGGGATTGTTAGACCCCTCTTGATGTAGAGATATATAGATGGAGAAACAAATTTTGTTGACACACATTAAATTGTGTACTCTTGTTATAAAGGTGGGTGGAGATGTCCACAGGGCATTCGGATATATATCCAAAGTTTTTCCAAAAGTATCCCTACCTCTATCTGCATATATATATATATATATATATATATATATATATATATAATCTACAGCTATTTATCTTATCTATCATATATCTTATGTTTGGAAAAGACTTGGGTGGTGAGTTAGAAGACACATGAATTTCACTTAAGCGAGTAACAACATCCTTCCTAGATTTTCCTTACCTCAGCCTTTCCTGTGCTCCCTCAAACTAGTGCATGTGAACTGATGTGTCTTGTCTTCTTTCATAGAGCTCTAAGATAGATAGTGTTTCCAGGTAGGTCATCTATGCTATCAGAACACTGCTGTTCATGTCCATAGAAGCCAATTCTGCCTGTACCTGTGGACATCTATTTCATGAACTATGGCTTATTGCCTCACCCAATTCAAGGGTTTGAGATTCTGCATTCTCTACGTTTGTCTTGGAAGAATTACTGTCAGGACACTTTTTAGAATTAAGTTTGGAAAGACTTCATCTCACTTATGTTGGGCATGTTCTCAAGAGGGATCAATCTCTGAAAAAGAGCATCATGCTAAGTAGAGGTGCAGCAAAAAAGAAGAAAGCCCTCCGTGAGATAGGTTATATATATAACTGCTTGTGAGGATGACACAGGACCAGATGATGATTTTATCTGTTGTACGTAAGAATTATTATGAGATGGAACTAAGTGGATGGCATCTAAGAACCACAGTCTCTAGGTAGACCTCAAACACTAAACTCACTGAAATTGCATTGGTTACGACTCAGTGAGTCCATTACATATCCAACTTAATGGCACCTGATATGAACATATATGAAAGATTAGTATTCCTTGGCAGAAATAGAATCAGGTCCTGGTCTCGAAACCAAATCAAATGAACTTCCATTGCAGTTGATTCCAGCTGACAGCCATCTTATAAGACAGGGTAGAACTGCCTGTGTGGATTTTTGAACCTGTACATATTTATAGGAGGAGAAAGCCTCATCTTTGTCTTTCATAAGGACTGGTGGTTTTGAGCTGCTGACTGTTGTTAACAGCCCAACACATAACCCCCAACACCAAGAGGTGGGTCTAGGACATTATAGTATGGCATACACGGGAGGTGCTGATATATTACGGTAGCATCTTTTCTTCAGAGGTAGAAACTGAGACCCAGAGAATGTATGTGTTTTTTTCCTCTTCATTTCTGTGAATCTCATAGCCATCCCATCTGGTTGACTCTTTGCTCATAGGGCTATGCTTTATTTTCCCAGATGGTAGTTCAAATGCTTAAGAATCCATGGATTAAAGCCCAGCTCTTCTCACATATCAGCTATTTTAAGATTTAAAAGGAAACTCTTCAATGACCTTACACTCATAGAACTCTTAATTAATGTGGATCTATGTGTCACAGTCTTATACATGTCATAGGTTAAAAAATTCTAGCCTACAAATATAGTGATAGATTAATGAAATATTATTTCCTTAAATGTAAGGATCACATAGGGTCACATAGCTAATAAGTGTTGGAGCCTATAGTCCCAAATTCATCAGTTGAATTAAAGCTATACTAGCTATCCTACATTTTTGTCATGTCTTGTCCAATATTTCCCCGTTTGATTAAAAAACCCAAGTAAGTATCCTGGGTGCTCAAGGGGGGGAAAAACCTTTGGCAAAACTGAATAAATCGTCTTTCCCATACCATGATCTACGTTAGAAGCAAGCAAACGGAATGATCTAATTCTAAAGAACTCTGTCCAAAGTTCGGTCTGCGTTAACTCTATTTCCAACTCGTATCAAACAATTAAACTTAAAAAAATATTCCCATTGTGATTTAAGTGAAAATTTTCAGAGGAGATCAGCAGTTTTACTGTTAACAGTTCATATACATTTTGTTTTACCTTATCCATTGCAATCCCCTCAATGTAACACCCCTTTTCCCTCTTGTTTCTTATTTCCATTACTCCTTTATTAACTGTCATTGGGTAAATACTGTCCTTTTGCTCTTAAATGGTTAATTGATTATTCTAATCTAGGCATGAGTTTAGTTCCAGACCTAAAGGATGACTCAGTGCCACAAAAGGACATGGTCTAAGGGACCCCACCTGTCTCTATCTGAAAAATAAGCAGTCTTATCTATGATTTTTACTTCACATTTCTCTCCACTTAGGAACTTCTAATGCGATCCTTCTCTGAGTGGTTGGTCGTGATTGGAGGGTACCATTTAAGTTGTTCTGGTCTCAGGGTTGTGAAGCCTGATGTTTTAGTGGTCCATTGGACTCATTGTCTCCATGTGTCTTTCGGATTTCATCACTCTCTCCTCCAGACAGGGAGATATCAATATTTACCATTTAAAGTGTTCACACGCTTCTCAGATCCTTGTCACTACTCACCAGGGTAGGATTTAGAATGTTGTTTTTGTGAACTACGTTATACCAATTGACCTTGGTGTGCCCTAGAATTATAGTCCTGAGCCAGCAATTAATTTCCTCAGAGCTTTTGAATATGTCTGAGAAATTTCCATAACATCCCCATGTTTGTTCCACCACAAGAGATCTGGCATTATAATAGGTTATTCATTGGGCTGCGAAACACAAGTTTGAACCCAACAGCTGGTGTTAAGAAAAAAATGAGCTTTTCTGCTCCCCAAAAGAGTCACTGTCTCAGAAACCCCAGCAGGGCAGTTTTACTTTGTTCCATATTGTCACTATGAGCCAGAATCGAGTCAGTGGCAAAGGGTGATGCTGCACCGCATTGACGGGTGTATTTGCCACACATTTGGCAATGAGGAAGTGGAAGCTCAGAAAGGTAAAGGAATCTTCTCAGGGTCACATAGCTAATAAGTGTTGGAGCCTATAGTCCCAATTTCTTACTCAAACTTCACCTTCCATCCATCACAATATCATACTAATTTTAATCTATATACTTCCTGAATGCCTTTTTATCCCCTGTATTTCTACTAATGCATTCTGGTTTTCAGTCCTATCTTTCAGCTACGATTTCACAAGAGTCTTTTCAGTGCCTTCTCTACTTGCAGTCTTCTATCAACTCAGCTGATCTTGATCCGAGGCTCGCCCTGCCCACATTGCCTGTCTCCTTTCTTTCCTCAGAAGAACCCAGGTTCCAGGCATGAAAGATGGCGATACAGGACCTTGCTCCACCTAACTCAGAGGTCAGTATGCCTTTCACTGTATGTCGTTTCTGAGTTCCCACATATCCACAATGTACCCGTTCTCTGTGCCGTTGCTTATCTCTCTATGCTTGGGATTTGTTCTCCCCATTCCCGTCTTGGCACTCTTCTCCATCTCTGAAGATCCCAGTCAGGGATCAGTGCAATTGTACTGTATGTTCCTCCTCCACGGGCCCATAGTACGCACACTCTTTATCTTAATATTGCCTCCTTTATTTTTAAAGCATCTTTTTATTTGTCTCTTCTTCCCATTAATTTGCAAGCACTTTAAGAACAAGCGTTATGTCCTCATTCTTCTTTAGATATGCACTGACAAGCTCAATATTTATCTTCCAGTAAGAACACATGTATTAAAACTCCAGGATGGGTCGACATTGACTTGATGGCAGTGAGTTTGGCTTTGGGTTTAGTAGAGGCTCAAGGTCTCTCTGCTGCATTGAACGGAACTGAACGCAAGCCAGTTTTTTCTGACTTCAAAGCTCCAAACATATCCCATTATATTACACTGCCTCCCATTCCGGCCATAAAATTTCTATTATGATTTGGCCCAAATAACCAATGGACCTAATTTTGCTCCCATGGTAGTTGATAATGCTATATGGAATTATAGGAAGCAAATTTAGGATGAAAATAGGCACCTAAACAGAAATTTATATTACAGCAAAGATTGCATTAGCAATTTATATATAAATCCCTTGGTACAGCGTCAGGGACAAAGAAAGCTCTTAGCAAACGTTAGCTATTATTTAAGCTGTGGTGATTTCAGAGAATGGGTTCAGTCATTATCAACAATACTTTTGTTTTCATAATGCCTTGAGTTAAAGATTAGATTCCAGCATCTTTGTTGATGTAAGCCAACCTGTAACTTAAGATTCTGTACTCAGAGAAAGTATATGTAAATCATAAGTCTCTGGTAGAACACTTTGATGTGAAAAGGCTTAGTATATTCTTCATATCTAGTGTGCCCACATAAATAACTTGCACATGAATACCACTAATAGTGTGTAATAGTGTAATAGTGTATGCGAAGGGGAATACATAATTTTGTAAAACATATTATGTGTGTGTTAGCTGTGTAAAAATATGGTATTTCTCTCAGAGTAGACTCCTTAACTGCAATGGCCATAAGAGTCTGAAATGGTTATAACCATATCACTTGGACTAGATAACTCTACCTGAGAGTCAAGTTAAATTCTCTTGCCACCTATGTCAAGTACCTTCTACCCACCAAGAAAACAGGAACCTAAAGTTTAAGCTTTTTTATATTTCTCAAAACTTTTTCATTAGTAATTATTTGAGACTAGATTTATAGGTTTTCTACATCACTTTCCCTCCTATTGAAGACTTGACCCATACTCCTTTCTTCCCTCGTCCTTTCTTTCTGCATCCCCATTATAACCTACTGTTCTAAGCCCAACAGGTTAGAATTAGTAAATAACCCCAAAGGTTTCTCTTTGGCTAATTCACAGCCTTATGTTCTGAAGATTTTGAATAGGTTTTATACTTCTCTTCCTGCTGGTAATCTTTTAAAAATCTTTGAACTAAATCACACTCATTCCATTCTTCAAGAACGCTCTCGATCTGAATCTGTATTCCACTAGTACAACCTTCTTTGTAATCTATGCCGATCACCTCTAGAGCTGTCCCTGTCTGCCTTTGCCTCTTTCTCTATGGCCAGTTTTCAGATACCCATTGTATTTGTTCCCAGGCTCCATTTCCTGGTCTCTGTGTGTTCCCTTGCTCAGGATTGTGTTTCTCTTACATCTGGGAATTCCTACTCATTACTTCTGTATGGAAGGAAAGCAGAGCCACTCGCTTCTGTAAAGATTGCAGCCCTGGAATCTCCACAGGGCCGTTCTACTCTCTTCTACAGGGGCAGAATGAGCCGCATCAATTCATTAATTTTTGTTGTTTATTTGATTTTGTTTTGTTTATTCATTCTTTAAGAACTGAGAGAAAAACTCCTTCATTTGCGAAGGCACCCTTGCTTTCCAGTGTATATCGCTATTTCTCTGGGCTTCTCCTGCATTCTTTCACCTTGCTGTAGTGTTGATCACGCATGGTTTCTCACTTTTAAGGAGCAGCAATGGTTAATTTTACATATCAGCTTGGTTAGGCTATGGTGCCCCATTGTTTGATCAAACACTGGTCTAAATTCTGTTATGAATGTTATGAAATAGTTACCTGTGATAAAATTGTTTGGCCTTAAATGAAACAAGATTCTCCTACATCAAACAGTTGATTTTTTTTAAAAGGGGGGTTTCACTGGAGTGTGTTCCTCCGCCGTGCTCCACACTCCATGAAAGACGTGTCGCCAGATCTCCATCACTCTCAGTTTTCCGGTTCTCTGACCTGCTGGTTTGGGGACTCAAACCTGCAGATCCCTTCAGCCTATTGCCTTTCCTTTTGGAGTTGCCAATGCCATCTTCCCACCCCCCCGAACCCACAAACCATCAACACATGAATGAACTATTCTTCAAAATCTATCACCTATCTATCTACCATCTATCACCTATTTCTCTATCTCTCTTTATCATCCACATATCTAGCTAATCTCACCGATTCTGTTTCTCTAGAGAACCCTCTTCTCATAACATACGAGAGCAAAGGGATAAAAATAGGTACTTGGCATGTGGCGCTCTCACAGTTCCTGTAGCTGAAGTTTGCTATTTCAGCTGGGTATATCTTTGGCTAGAAGACCCTCAGACTAAGAGGGCAAATGGGAGCAGGTGGGTACTGTAAGAGGAGACTGAGGAGAAACTAATTACTTGATTAATTCTGAGTTCAGTCTTAAAGCTCTCCTCTGAAGTTTACTTCTAATTCATTTCCTCCACATGAGGTCTATTTCAGCTCCCCAAAGTATGCTGGCACTCAGACTAAAACACCAATGAGGAATAATTAGAGCATGCGTGTGTTTGAAATCTTTTGTGGTATATTTTATCAGGAACCATAAGTGACTGAGTAAGAATTCAGAATTCTGGTTCTGTCATAACCACACATTATTGCAACCAATGCATGGAATAATGGTTACCGGGAATTATGTCTCTTTTTCTTTTGTTAAATTGTGTGTTCACTTCTGGATTTGTAGGCTATTTTTCCTAGCTCTAGGCCTGTGCTGGGCACTGTAATTATGATAGCAAGACATAGTCAATCCAGTGCAGTAGGTAAGAGTGTGGGCTTTTGAGCACAACCACCATAGCTTAAAATCTCACCTGTATCCATTAATGGAGTGTAACCTTAGGCAAACTGTATCAGCCTTCCATGCTGGGAGGACAATAATGTATTTTTCCTATGCTGTTGGAATGACCCAATGGTGTAATGTGTATTAAAAAAGTATACAAGCATTAAATAAAGGTTAGTTACAAATATATTTTTCCTACACAGCATATCTTTTTCAGTATGTAGTAGACAATAAATGCTATAAAGTAAGTGTTAAATTGAAAAACATCTCAAGGCACTATGTAAATGGCTTTGGAGTTGGGAGGAGCAGTTTCAACTATAGTTCTCTAATTCTTCCACTTCCCTGTTTCATAAATATAAACACACCAGTTAATCTGTCTCAGCATGAGAAACATCTTTTTTGATCCCAGACATTTGACATTTTCCCCTCTCTGTTCTCTAGCCACTGAACGTGGCTCCTTATGAACTTGTTGACAGGTCTACTAAAGCAGGAAGTAGAGGGATGTCAAAGATAAATTCCCAATGACCCGGAGCTTTGAGAACTAATGGATTCTCCCTTCCAAATAGATATGCTTGACATGCATATGGACCATCTTTGTATTTGGTCATTCATCTTATTAAATTCACACACAAAATAAGACTGTTACCTCTAGGGGAGAGGCGTTTACCAATTCAGGTATTTGGGGCACCATTTTGAAAAGAGACCAGTTGATTTAGTAATACAGCTGGATGGTGATCATTTTATTTGAAAAATACCATTTTTTTAAAAAGACTCCTGCATTGAAGTTTTAGTTATCTCATGTAGAGGTTAATCTGGGATCCAGTTTGATGGTGGGATGCAACAGCTGATCATTGGAAGTACGTGAACAGGAGCAGGTGGTGGTTGGGTATTAAAGTGTGTTGAGTACTGCCTATTTAATGTCAAGGTTTTTCTTTATCTGTCATCCTAGCTACAACCCTGTTAGACATTCTTAAACCCATTTCATAGATTAGGAGACTGGTACAAAGTCTGGCCTCAAGAGCGATAGCATTAGAATTTGAAAACCGGTTCGGGATCTTACCGCTATTCCTTGCTGCTTTCTGAAGCAGCCCCCATGCCCGGCAGGCACACGTGGGAGTAAGCTTTTAACCTTCCCGGGTAATGCCAAGTGACTGAGAAGAGAATGGTACCAAGTTTGACAAGTGCCACTGACCCCACAGACAGCTGTTAGGAGAGGAACACACGCGTTGGATGCCTCCTCTGTAGCCCCATTTGCTGAGTTGACAAGTTAATTACTCCACTATCAGGAGATAACTTGGTAGCAGTAACACATGTAACTGTGTAATTATCAGGGGTTCCAGTAGTCGCTGTGTAATTATCAAGTAGCTTTCATGAAACAACATGTGTTTGCTTGTAAATATACAATTAAGCGGTGTCGCCACCGCTGACTATAAAACAGAACCAGCATCTGGCACTTAAGGTACCAGCTGTGGGTCCCTACAATTAAACTTTTCTTTAAATAGAACTAACTTCCCAAAAGGCGCCAAATGATAAAAAACCCACAGGAGCACATCTGATATTGTTGTATGTTCTATTCCTTTTGCCTAAAATTACAGTTTCCTATTTTCAGATCAAACCTTTAACAATCGGACCTATTCTTTGCTGTCGGGTATAATGTCTTTAATTTTCTTGGCCTTGCAGATTCCTTTAAGCATGATGTAAACTATGCCTTCCCAAACTTCCTACACTTTTTGTACCGCATCTCAATTTTACCATAATTGGCTGCTAGTAATATGGGCTTTACATTTGGGCTGCCAACCACAAGGTTGGCAGTTCAAAACCATCCGGAGCTACTCTGTGAGAGAAAGATGAGGCTTTCTATTTCCGTAAAGAGTTAGTCTCAGAAAAACACAGTGGCATTTTTACCCTGTTTCATGGGCTTGCTCAGTGGCTGTGAGTTTTTAAAAAAGGAATTTTGGGAGTATCCATCTTTTCATCAAGCGTTGTTGGTGTCTTGGAGTCTGACTCATGTAACAAAGGAGAACTGCCTGCATATGGGCTACGGCTCTCTGAGAACAGATTGCCAGGTCTTTCTCCTGCATCGTGGCCGTGTGGGTTTGCGCTGTCCACCTTGTGGCTAGCAGCTGCATGCCTGACAATTGTCCCGCTAAGGTTTCTTATCTATCAATTGCCTGTAAACATTTATTGAGCAGTGGGAGTCAAGTCCTACGCCAGGCAACTATAATATAGTCCTCAAAAAAAAAAAAATTGGTATGGCCTCTAACGTCACAAATTCACAGGAGCAAAGAGAAGGACATGTAAACAATTACAGGTGTGATGTGTCTTTAAAAAAAGTCAAAGTCCCCCTCCATGCATATTAATTGTTTCATTAATATAAGACAGTTAGGGGTGGTGGTCAATAAGAAATGTCTTATTCCCTTACTTACTAAATGACTACGTATTTAGCACCTAACTTATGCTATTTGCGGCTTTGAATCTTAGAGACAGTTCAGTGAACAAGGCAGATATTTTCCCTCATAAGGTGTCTACCTTGATGTTATTCATATTTGATCTTGCTGATATCATCTCAGCAGTATCCACAGCGTTGTGTTGTTCAGGAAAAAAGAGTGGAATACACGGGAGCCGAACCATAGGGTTTAAATTTATTTTTGCTCATATGAAAGTTTGCTTCAGAAGTGAAAACTTTGATTTTGATTTGTTTAACCCACATTCTTAAAATTGTCTTAGTTGTTTTAAAGCTAGGAAGCAAATGTGGGAAAATAACCAAATTACAAAGATCAAACTAATTACCTGGCTAAAAATGTATGTCCACATAAAAACCTACACTCTCATGTTTATAGGAGATTTATTTATAATTTCCAAACATTTAGGAGCAACCACTATGTTAAAAAATAATATATGAAAAAACTGCCACCATGAGGGATCCAGTTCATACATGTCTGGACTTTTCCAAAGAAGATATGTTTAAGTATTTTTCTGAGACCAGTGGATGACTGCAGACAAGTTCGGTCAGCAGTACACTTGTCTTTGTCTCCTTCCGTCACTGTCAAAAGACCGAGACACACACACACACACACACACACACACACACACACACACACATTTAGTGCAGGAGGTGATGGTGACTGTTTTGCTTGTGTGTTTCAAGAGGGTAACCTGATAGATTTCCTCCGAGGACACAGGAGTTTGTTATGAAGTGTTTTTTTAATTGCGTGGCTGAGGAAAAGGCCAGGAAAGCTGGACCAAGGAAGTGTCCCCCCATCACAGTGATGTATGTACCTGTTCAATCTTTGAGGGTAGTAAGGGCTGTTCGAAGAATTTCATTGGGAAACCTTACTTCATCCCACCCATTGTGGAGCGAGCTAATCAAACTTTGAAACATTATTTACAAAAACAAAAAGGGGGAGACGGAATGTCGCCTGCCATATGCTTGGTAACCCCCCGACAAAAATTAGCTTTGGCTTT
>NW_022104341.1:65892045-65982544 GCF_000313985.2 Echinops telfairi | reverse complement strand
AGATGTGTTTTATACAATTGATCTATGTATTGTGATGAATTGTATGAGCCCCAATAAATTGATTTAAAAAAAAAAGCAATCCCATAAATAAAGCCATTTTGTTCCATAAAAAAAGAAAGAAAATATTCTCATCAACTTTTGATATTTTGTTTGTAATTTCTTCTATGATTTTTAACCATAATTTTGACTTACGTTTGTAAACTGTGGTAAGTTTATACAATGGCTTATGATTCAACAACACAATAAATTAGATACCAACCTACAAAAATATGTATTAGGCATCTTAGATACTTATAACTATGTGAGATATATATATTCTGTGACTCCAGATATATGAAACTCTTAAAAAGGTAAGATGGTATAGACCAGTGGTTCTCAGCCTTCCTAATGCCGTGACCCTTTAATACAGTTCCTCATGTTGTGGTGACCCACAACCACAAAATTATTTTTGTTGCTACTTCATAACTGTAATTTTGCTACTGTTATGAATCAGGTGACCCCTTTGAAAAGGCTGTTCGACCCCCAAAGGGGTCGTGCCCCAAAGGTTGAGAACCACTGGTACAGAGAGTAAAAAGATAAATGGTTCCCAGTAGTTGACAAGGTGATGTGGGTGGGTGATAGTGGTGGTAAAATATATGAAGCACAGGTTGCTTTTGTGACAATGATGCTCTTCTATATAATTCCAGTAATTATACATCCATGTCATCATGCATTTGTCAAATTTTATATGACTGAACAATATCAAGAACTAACCTTTATGTAAACTATGATATGTAATTAATAATAGGTATTGTTAGTCACACAGTATTGAATAAGAGGAATACATTTGGAAGTCTCATATTTACTCAGCCTAAATACACTAGAAAACACACTAATTAAAACTTGTTCGGCCTGTACACTGGACAAATAATCTGAGAAGTTAGACTATATGAAGAACACAGTATCAGGATTAGAAGAAGGCTGATTAACAAAGAGCAATGTGCAGGTGACACAACTTTGCTTGCTGAAACTAGTAGGACTCCTAGCGTTTGATCGTGTGTGATTGCAACTCAATGTAAAGAAAAATAAGTCCTCAGAACTGGACCAATAGACAGCATAATAAATAGCATCTATAAGCCTGAAAATATTTATTTAAAAAATCTTTATGAGATTTTTTAATAAAATCTTTATAAAAATCTTTATAAAAACTGAGGAAGAGTTGGTGGGTTCAAACTATAAACATGCGGTCACCAGAACTAACTCCTCATTGTCCACTAGAGAGAAGAAAATAAACATTACAATGAAATACCATCTCACTGCAACAAAAATATCACTGATACAGAAAATTAGAAAATAACCAGTGATGATGAAGTTGTAGGACGCTTGCATCCATCTACCCATTGTTGGCGGGGTTGTGAAATGGTGCAACTTCTTTGGTGAATAATATGGCACTTCCTCAAAGAGCTAGAAATAGAAATCTGCTCGGATTCAACGATCATATTCAGTTATATACCCCTGAAATCTCATACTAGTGGCACAAATAGACAGGTGCCACTAATGTTTGTTGAAACTTTATTCACAAAAGCTGAAAACAACCTAAGTGTGCATCGACTGATGAATGGATAAACAAAATTTGGTACATATATATAATGAAATACTTTACCAAACCAAACCAAACTCACTGCCATCAGGTCGAAGCCAACTAATAGCAACCCTAGAGGGTGGGGCAGGACTGCCTCTGTGAGTTTCTGGGACTGTCGCTCTGTACAGGAGTACGAATGTAGCTGTAACATTAATGATGACCCAATTCTACCTTGCAAACCTGGTTAGACCAGAGGATGCACAGCGGTACAGATGGGCACTGGAAGCACAGGGAATCTAGGACAGGTGAGCCCCTCAGGACCAACGGTGAGAGTGACCATACCGGAAGGGAAGGGGGTGTAGAAAGGGGGAATGGATCACAGGGATCTACATGTAACCTCCTCTCTGGGGGATGGGCAGTGGAGAAGTGGGTGAAGGGAGACGCCAGGCAGTGTAAGATAAGATAAAGTAATAATTTATAAATTATTAAGTGTTCATGAGGGAGGGGGGAGTGGGGAGGGAGAGGGAGGGGAAAAAGGAAAATGAACTGATTCCAGGAACCCAAGAGGAAAGCGAATTTTGAGGATGATGAGGGCAACAAATGTATAAGTGTGCTGTGCACAATTGATGTATGTATGGATTCTGATAAGAGTTGTATGAGTTCCAATAAAATGATTTAAAAAAATTAATGATGAATCCTCAAAACATAATGTAACATGGATGAATCTGAAGAACACTATGTTGAGTGAAATGAATCAACCTTTAAAGACAAATATTGTATGACTACATTTTATAAGAAGACATGCACAGATACATAAACAGAAACCAGCACTCATTGGTTGTTACCAGAGATGGATGGCGAGGGAGGAGAACCACTCCCAAGATAGCTTTGCTTATTTGATACAAATGGAATAATATTCAATGCTATAAATAATGAGGAATCCCTGAACAATCTCATAAGATAGATGGCCCTGGAGTACATTATACTGAATGGAATTAGTCAATCAAAAACGGACACATATTATATATGACACTATTATAAAAAGTCAAACATATTTCAAATGAAAGGAATCATTCCTTCAAAGCTATCAGGGGGGAGAGGAGAAGGAGGAGGTGAAAACTCACATTTAGAAAGAAGAAACGTTTTAACTTGGTTGATGGGGCAGAAAATGTATAAAAGTGAGAACTTGGCAAAATATGATGGAGGCAGAGGAAGACACTGGGAGATTTACAAAAGTTATAGGAAGCATCAAGAAATACTGTTATGTCTGTTATGTACACAATCCTGCAACAGTAGTGATCTACAAGTAGAAGCATTGATAGGCATGGAAAAAGGATACACACACACATGCACATACTTGACAGAGGACATTTGTATATAGCTACTTACCTTAGCTTCAAGTATATTCATGAATGTGTTAGACCATACAGTGGGCGGTTATGAAAACTTCTGAGACATACCAAACACCTTAAGGGAATGAGTTCCTGGATCTGGGTGATCAGGATCATTGACTGAACTGAACATTCAATTGGCATAACACATTTTACAAAGAACATGTTCTACATCCTTCTGCAGTGGGTAGTGACTAGAGACTTAGACACCATCTAAGGTGAAACTGTTTGTATCTCCTTGTCTGGAGGACAGAGGAGTAATGAAAATTAAAGACACATGCAAACAACTAGTCCGATGTACTAATGAAAAAACCTGAGACCAGAACTAGAAGGTGACTGGCTACTACCAACTGCTCTGTAAGGGACCACATTAGAAGCTCTCGGATAGAGTGGAAGAAAAATGTGGAACAGAACCCCAAATTATAAGAGACACCAGGCTTAGTGATCAGATAGAGACTGGTGGGACCCACAAGTCTATGGCCCTTAGTCATCCTTAATGTCTGGAAATGAACTCACATCCATGTTAGACTAACCAACCAGTTAAGATCACAAGGACAACCCTTGTCCAGGACAAAGCACAAAGTTTTACGAAAGAAGGAGTCATGTGATAATCAATGGCACATTGAGTTGATGGATTCAAACAAAATGCGTATCCTTTGTTGAATGTAAAACTGATGAGCTGTGCTGTAAACTTTCACCTACTTCATACACAATAAAAGGCTAAAGACAAAATGAAAACCAGTGGTTTCAGGGGGGTATGCTAGCAAGACCAGTTAAGTTCACGACTGGGTGGTCAATTCAGTTGGTTACCGTGACTATGGTTTTGGAATTCCAAAGGGGTAATCTTGTAACAGTTTCTTGATCATACAGTATGATCTCAGGAATCCATATGACCACGTTTTAAAAAGATTGAAAACTTTACTTATGAGAAAAGTTCGAGAACATTTTGCCAAGGATTTTTTTCCCCTTCGTCACAACAATACACCTACTTTGAAGGTAGCAAGAACTGTTCTGCAGGAATATCATCCGAAAACCATACTCCAACCCCTCAACAGTTCTGACCTCCTTGTTAGACCCCCCTTTCTCTCTCTCCAACTCAAATAACATTTAAAAGGAACATGGTTTGAGTCCCTTGAGGTTACCAAAAATACCATTTTGACATGGTACAAACAAACAACCGAAGAGTAGGATTCTTTGGGAAAGGACTGGTGAGGTGGACAAATTACCTTCAAAAGTGTTTAGGCCTAGAGAGAGGCTATGTCAGAAATGATAACTTCATTTTCCGATACCCTTGATTAATAAAGATTTCTTTGACCAAACAATAGTTTCTGACTTCCTTTTGTATGCACTACAAGCTCTATAAAAGCAGGCTATGTGATGACCTGATTCATTAAATATTTTTCACTTGACTAATAAAAACATGATTAGAGAGTTGGGACTGAATCAAGATCGCAGCACTATTTTACTCCGACCTCTATGTTGTATGAATTGACTGGTAGTGACTTACTATGTCTTTCAGGATAGAAGTTAATTCAAAGAGTGAGGCTTAGCAACAGATTAAAAGGTTTAAAACAAAAGAAAGAAAAGAAAAAGAAACACCTCACAGATAAATTATCATGGTTTCCAAATGTTGAATGCCTTATACATATAAAACATTTGATATGATTTATCTGAATTAATACAACAAGCCAATGATGTAAATATCACTGTTAACGAGGCTGAATGGGGGTTTAAACTGTACTCTAATATCACATAGCTAAAAAAATAAAGCAAGAAATAAGTTGACTTATTTATGAGAGTCATACTTTATAACCTAGTAAGTTATCTCTGCTTGAGAATAATGGACTCATATTTTGGTCTCAAAGAGTGGAATCTCATAGAAATTTAGTTTTCATAATCAGGTTCTGAATTTCTGACCGATGAAGAGTATGTATTAATTCATGCCTCCTATTGCTTCTCCCCAAAGGTACATTACTTATGTTTGGTCTACTCTTAAGAAACACATGGCTGACAGTTTGAAATGAAGTGAAACATGAATGAGGAATGAGAAAACCAGTGAACACAGAGTAGGTAAGAAGTGAGGATAGGATCAGTTTAGGGTCCTGAAATATCTTCACTTTTCTAGTCAGATGGTGGAAACTAGTTCAGGGAAATCCACAATGCAGCCATCATTAATGAACACTATTATCCCAAGGAAGCCTTCTCTTTCATTTTCAGAGACCTTATTTCTAGAGGGATAACCCAATAATATAAAGACTTCACATTAGACCGAAGGCTGTGTTGGTCACTTATCTCTGAAAATCTCTGAAGAAAAACATTCCCTTTAATGATAAGATCCTTGCTTCTACACAGAGCCATAGCTCAATTCTGAAGATGGGTAATAGGGAAAAAAAAGATACCCATTTAACTGAAGCACGAGTCAAGCATTATGCTAGGACTGATGTGCACGTTCACTCATCTTATTTTCTCAGTAACACATTATATTTCCATTTTTCAGGGCAGAAAACAGAAGATACATGAATTGTCTAAACAAGCTGCCATTCAGCTCAGATGAGATCAAAGTCTGATTTCTTTTCCATTGGACGACATAAAATACTTGGTGGATTAGAAATAAAGGAAGGAAGAGAAAGGAAGCAATAAAGAGAGGCAAAATAAATCTGCCCCACTGGTAGGTTGTGTTTTACTTCTCCTCAGGCATGTGGTTTCATTTTTGTCCTAGATTTCATATTCATCAGCTGCTATACTAACAAATATGGATTTGAAATGCTCCTATAATGTTTGACTTGTTCAGTGGCTTCATTATTAAAAGGACACTGGGAGGGAAGCAAGGATGGAGTCCTCCAAGATCCATTACCACGTGCAAGCTGCCCTTTCCCACATCTCTCTCTTGAAATATCACCGCCCATTCAGTTTTATGCTATCACAGTAGTAATAAAAACAGCTCTCTGAAAGATACATGGAAGAATCCATCATTCTGTACTAAAGCAAAGGACTTTAAAATATAGGGCCCGAAGGAAGAGGCATCAATGTGGTAACTTTAAGCTCGGAGAGCAAATAAATATGCAGTGATCATAGTTATACATGTTTTCACAGAGATAATTTAAATTTTCATGCCAGCTTTAAAAGGAGGAATATGCTCTTATTCGATCACTCTGTTATCCAGGCTAGTTTGAACCTAGGGAGGGGGGAAATCATCCAGAAATAAAGCTCCCTGCAATTGTTTTAAATAATGAGGGATATTGAAATTCTGAGACTACATATAGTCATGGATGGAAAAGTCAAGGTTGAAATTATCTAATTATACTTCATAATTATGTGCAGTATTATTATTATTGTGTATTATAACAGTGAGACGAGCATGGTATTTCACTCAAAATAAGAAAGTAATTACTATTGTGTGCACTCTGTAAAGGCTAGCCTTTCTGGAGATATTAGGAAAAGAAGTGGACTTAAGGAGGGCCAAGGCAAGGAAGAAGAGGAAATTTTATCGATCTGTCGGTAGTTCTGCTCTTGCTTGGAAACCCATCTATCTATATTGTCTCTTTTCCTAAGAATAGTTAGATAGAACACCTATCTGGTACTTACACTCTGAACGATTTTGTTCAGTACCTTGAAGAAGGAAATTCTTATTGTAATAGGCAGAGAGTATAGCATAGATGAGTGGCCCTCAAACTTTATCTTCTTTCATAATTTCCCTGAGGATTTGTGAAAACATATACTGATGAGCCTAAACTTTATATTTATTACAAGTTCACACACGATACTGACACTGATGATCCAATAATTACCCTTGATGTAAAGGGTAATTTACACCACAGACTGACTTTAGACAGACCTAGGTTGCTCTTCCCCCTGATCTATCTGCATGATCCTGGAACAATTACTTATTCCTTATAAATCTCAGTATTCTTGACTATAAAATGGGCCCAGTTCCTAGTGTTAAGATACTGCACGTAAACTTCTTATCACTAGAGTTGATATTTGGTAAATAATTTGTGTTACATAATATTAAATAATACTTTGTTGCCTTCCTTGGCAAAGCATTACTTAGCCTCTAGTAACCAATGCAGGGAAAAGGTTAAGAAGAATCAGGGTTTAGTAACAGGTTTTATTTCCATTTAAGTAACATAATGGGTTTGGTTTGCAACAGTATCGACTCTGATTATGAAAAATAAAGCTTTCTTTTAGGGCACCAATGTTAACTTGAAACTCTTTTATATGCACTTAAGCTATGACTCCGGAGGTGTGAGCTTATCTCTTTTTGTCACTACTTTTCTTTCTGTAAGTAAAACCAATCAATTAGACACTCTATACTTCTCATTCTGACAAAATTGCAGAACAATATCAAATATACAATCACCATAGTCTCACTTCTCATCAACATTTGATCTATTAGTGATGATATGTTGCACATTGATATTTCCATTTCATGTCATAGATTAGTGAGATGTAGTCAATTAATATGGGCCTTCTAGCCATAATCCTTTATGTAAAGTATTTTATTTCTGTACTCTATGTATGTGGCTACCATCCCATTTGGAGAGAGTTCTGTGCTGTGGTAAAGGACAGGTTTAAAATGCAGTTACGTACTGACTTTCGCAGAGGGTGTGAGTGAAGTCACACACTGTTTCCTTGGTGCTAGGGCCTCCTCGCAGAGAAAAGCCACAGTTCCAAGAAAAGCGATTCTTCTGTGTATCAGCGGCATCTCAGACACAGAGAGAAAGTCCAGAGCCATCAGAAGAGCAAGTTTGAGACCTGAGTCTGAAGTGGTAGAGATGAAAACCAGACGGCCTCAGGATTGTGGCCTAGAGACTATGGGACAGAGCAAAGGGACCAGACTGAGACCAACGACCAAGGTAAGGAAACCAGGACATGAGACAGAACAGAGGAGCAGTACCAAGACTGTGGAACAGTCTTAGTCACCAAGATTCTGAGACAGTGACAGGTAGGCTACTTGGTTCACAGAGTTTAAGGCCAAGGGTCTACGTGGCTGGGAGGCTGCTAGATGAGGAGACATGTTGCTGTGGACCAGTGGTTGTGTCTTTAATGTTTTCTGTCCTGATTTGTGGCAACCTGTTTACTCCCCTAATAAAACCACTTGCTCGTGAGTATTGTGTAGGAGTCCTGGGTGGCCACTGCAATGGATCATCACATTCAGAATAGATGCAGAGTGCTATGGAAGGATGTTGATGTCAGGACAGGGTAAAGAAAGATAGCTACTGGAAGCATGTCTGACCCTGCCTCGTGGCAATAGGGAAGAAAGAAAAGGTCATATATGCACCTCCTCTCATGCAATTAGCAACACCCACTTTATTCATGGAGGCTGAGTTAGTTAATTGTGCCAGCCTGGCCGATAATCACATGTGGTGCTGGTTGAAAGGCGGAGGGATAAATGGGTGGTGAAGCCTCGCCTTTCTAGTTCTCGGGTCTCTTGTTTTGTGATGGTTGCACCGGGTGCAGCTGCCTTAGCAGTTCCCTGCTTCAGCTTGCAAGATGGATTTCCTACAAGACATCCCCAAGGAGAAGCCGCATGGATCTATCCCGATGCAGCCCTGGGTGCTGGAGCAGCCATGTGGAGACCCCTGCCAGTGCTGAGATGCTTACACGTTCACTGACTCAGCTTTCCTCCTGCAGTCGGCATTATTGCCTCTGTTTTGTGAGGTGAAGGACTTTGTGGACTGGTGTTGGGTATGGGTTAATGTTGGACTTGTGGGCTTGGGCAGCATTGGGTTGGGATGTTTTCATGATGCACATTTTCTTTGCATAAAACTCTCTCTTATACATGAGTCGCCGTGGATTTGTTTCTCCAAAGTACCCAGACTAATACAGAGGCAGTGACTCAGTGCCCTCCACACTAATTCGACTTGAGAACCCATTTTGTTTGTAAGTATTCTTGATAACGATTGTCTTGGGCTCAGTTCTAGAGTGTAGTGAAACCAGTAAAGCTTATATATGTATGCACACACACAACTATCTATCTATTATGTGTGTGTGAGAGTGTGTGTACACACGGGTGTGTGCATCTGTATATGGGGGGTGAGGAGAGAGCGATGTCAAGGAAACTGCTCACCAGCTTGTAGAGAGTAGGCAGCCAAACCCAAGAAGGTGAGTCAGAAATTAGGCTGGAGGCTTCACCCAAGATCAGCAAGTAGGACAGAAGTCTGCCAACTCACATGCTGCGGAGGCTAATGAATCCCGAGACCAGAATGCAGTACAGCCGGCTGAAGTCGAAAGAATCAGATAATGATGAACTAGATGGAGGAGACCCAGAGAGGAAAAATCCTGAAAGCTTTGCCAACACTTTCATCTATATTGGATGTAGGCCACATCCACTAGAGGCAATTTTTTCAACCGATTGACCGCTAATACCAGATCTCATTATGGACAAGATGGCATAGTTCCATTTCTGCCAAAGTGCAGTATAACTTCCAAATCCCTGAGACTCCTGGCCTAGGAAAATTGATAGATAACCTTAAGCATTACAGTTCTCAATGGGCATGAGGGCTGTCTGACTCATAAAATCATACAAATGAACACGCATAGCAGCGCTCAACCATTACAGAGAAGTCATATGCAGTAGACCACACGAGCACGACTTCAGCACACAAATAAATGATACGGGGAAGTATTCAAACACCCATACTCTCTACTCCTATCCCCATACCTTTCCTTTCCCAATCCCCACCTATGGCCTCATGAGATGTTCCTAATGTTTCGTTGACTGAGGAAGAGAAAACTTGTACTTGGTTGACAGATATATGGTTCTGCGTGACATGCAGACACCACTTGAAAATGGAGAACAGCACTACAGACCATTTCTGGGATTTTCCTCAATGACCGTAATGAACAGAAATGCTCCCAATGGTCAGAAATTAGACTAGTGCATCTGATTATTCACTTTGCTTAAAAGTAGAAATGGATGGATGTGAAATTGCATGCTTATTATATATACTGGCTCATGGGTCAATGATTTGGATGAAATGTTAGGGACTTGGAGGGAACTTGATTGTAAAATTGATGACAAGGAAATATATAGAAGAGGTATGTGGATAAATCCCTCTTCATGAATAAAATAAGTGAGGATAATTGTGTTTCGTGTGAGTGCTTATCCATGGGAGACCTTCAAAGAAGAGGATTTTAATGAGCAAATGGATAGGTTGACATATTCTGGTTCTCTGGAAACCTGTCAGCCTCTTGCCCCAGCCAATCCAGTCACTGCCCCATGAGCTCATGAACAAAGTGACCGTGGTGGTAGTGATGGAGTTATGCATTGGCTAAGCAACAAGGACTTCTGTGTACCAATGTGGACAGACCTATAGTCAATGCTTTGTACTCAATTTGTCAGAGATCACAGCAGTCCAATTTCAACATGAGTACTAGTGACCAAGACCTTTAAAGAATGAAGATTTGTGTTACCTCAACAAGCAAGAACCCAAGGTAGCTAAAGTGTTTGCTAAAAGCAAGAGGATATGCAAAGAGTGGAGGAAGAAAGTAGTTATAAATACCAGCCACACCCATGTGACTAAGTGCAGTAAGAGGGACTTGTGGTAGTTATATAATCTATTGTCAGTTTGAGAGGATTATAAGTGAAGGGGTGGAGTCTATCCTGTCAGCCATTATATAGCCAATGAGGCCTCTGTGTGGGCATGGCCTTCCCCTGAGGATTCTGGGAATTGCTATATTTCCTCCTTGGAGGTAGGAGACTCTCTCTCTCTGCTCACTCCCTTGGAGACTCTCCACTGACAAGATTTAAGACTCACTCACTGAGAGATGTTCTACTGACAAGACACATGGCACTAAACTGATAGAGCTAGTACCCTGGGAACTGGAGGAGCCATGTGGAGACCCTTGCCAGTGCTGAGATGCTTCTACTGCCATTGACTCCACAAGACTTTGCACCCACTGGCCTGTGATCTTTCTGCATTTGGTGTCATTGCATGTGCTTCATGAGTCTAAAGAGGACTGTACAAATTGGTATCGAACATATGGGCTAATATAGGACTTATGGACTTGATCTGGATTGGGCTGGGATGGTTTCTCAATATTCAATTGCTCTTGTTTATAAACCTCTTTCCTATATACATATGTGTCTATGCATTTGTTTCTCTAGTCTCCCCAGACTAACACAGGACTGTAAATGAGCACTTATCCTTTGCATATTTATTTCACTTATAAATATGTAAACGAGCTAATGATTTTGTTTGTACATGTGATAATTGTATAATATTAGATTCAAGTATGACTTTATAATTGTCTTTATTTATAGATTATATAAAGAAATATTTATAGGTGCCGGGTCAACAAGACGTGGGATGAAATGGTTAGGCTTTATGTCAGCTTGGCTGTCCATGGTTCTCAGTAGGTTGGCAGTTGAGGCCTCCCATTGTTGTGGTCTAAGATAAGGTGAACAATTCCATGTGTTATCTACTTAACCATTATAGTCCTCCCCTTATAAAGGCATAGGATTAAAGCAACATTACTTTCTGTTATATCTGGGTTTCTATGTGGGTACCAACTCTATAGGCCCTAAAAAAAAAATCAAGGTTCTTGTATGTGCAATAATTTTTAGGAATGATTCTTCCAACAACTGTCAGAAAAATAACCAAATCAATCTTAGAAGAAATATAACTAGTATGGATTTGAGGCATAAAATATCAAGACATTATTTTGCTTTCTTTGGGCATGTCACAAGAAAGCTCAATTGCTAGAACAATTAGGTAAAGTAGTGGGTCAGTGAAAATACAGGAAATCTCAGTGAGATGGATTGATTTAATATTCATATAATAGGTTCAACATGCCAATGATCATGAAGCGAGCATAGAAACAGACATTTTCCTCTGCCACACATAAAGTTGTAAGGCTTTGGGCTGCTAACCAAAAGGCTGGTGGTTTAAAACCGCCAGCCACTCCAGGAGAGGAAAAGGAGGTTGTCTTCTCCTGTAAAGATTAAAGTCTTAGGAATCCATAGGATTGCTAGGAGTTGGATTGAAATGATGGCAGTGGGTTTGTTTGAATGCATGAGGTTGATATGAATTAAAACCTACTCAATGGCAAATAGTAGCAACAAAGAAAATAGAAAAGCAGATCCTATAGTTTCCATGTTTGAGATATTCTTACAGACATTTTCATTTACTCTCTATTTTGAAAGAGTTGCTGCTTTATGTTAATCACAGTTCTTCCATTTCAATACCCACCCCATTGGCCCCTGGGCTGTAATAGATTAGACGCTATGCTAAGTGTTCTTATATGAAATCTCCTTAGAATCTCAAATCATCAATGTGAAATAAATATTTCCCCCATTTTAGAGATGAAACAGAATGAGCTCAAATAGTCAGTTTGCCTAAAGTCACACAATTAATAAGTTTCATGATTACAACCAGGTGCTACACATGCAACATGCAATGGCAACTTCTTAATATAGACTTACTTTTTATTCCTCCGAATCTTTTTAAATATTTGCAAAATATTTTCCAATGGAATACAATGAAAACCAAGTGTCAGCAGAAGAGCTGAGAGAGCTTATTTTTGACCACGTGCACGAAGTTGAGTCTATTCTCTTTCCCTAGGAAGGAATTAAGAAGCATTCGCAAAAAGGTCCTTTGGTTAGCCCAGGTCTAACTATGTCAAAAGAAATTGTTCTGAAAAGAATAGAGCTTTTATTCAATTGACTTGCTTACTTTCTTAGATGTTTGATTGCCCTCACAATTTTTCATCACCTCCTTACCATTTACAATATTGGACATAGAAGTAAGAAATTTTATGGAACAATAAAAGTGTTCTAATAAAATGAAGGTGTTAAATCCTTTCAAGTGGCATCTCAGAAGTTATTTAACGAGAGCCTGCTTCACCTCAACACAAAGGGTCTGAATAAGGAAATATAGTCCTAGTTCTGAAGTAACACTGAGCCTTATTTCTAAAATACAAACCAAATAGATTCTTGCACATTTAGACTTCTAGGGCAGGCATAGAATGCTGACTGTGAAGGTTAAAGCAAGATGCTCCAGGGTGTGCAGACCAGTCTTCACATTTCCACTATGTGTCTCTGCATCACTGCTTTACTTTGAAGACTATCTCAACGGACTTTGTGGGAGGATGTTGGATGTTTCCGGGAACAAACTGATTTAAATCAGCTTCTGCAAATACACGTGGTGTAGACTTACCTGGCTTAGACGATGGAACTGCTTTCAGGTTTGTCACAGTCTTTATGGCATTTCTCTTTAGTAAGGCATCTCAAAAAATAAGATGTTTAGCTAAGGTTGCTAATTCTTTCCAACTCTAATCATTTAAGCTGTCTAGCCTTGTTCAGGGTAATTATTTCTATCCATTATCCATCATGTTAAGAAATGACAGCTCAGGGACAAAGAGACTTTTCAAGTAAATGCTTTAAGACAGTGTTTTAGTTTGCTGGGTCTGGCCAATGTTAATTAAATTATATAAACAATGACTCATGGTATAAATATAGCACAAAAAAGCTCAAAGAGAAAAAAGAGACAGTTCAATAACTTTAAAAACTATTTATTCTTTGCAAAGAGAAAGTAAAGGGAGAACTGTATCCTTTCAATTTTATATTTATCTTCCTACAATTTAGGTATTGTCAAAGTGCATTATGTCAGGAAATCTTGCTTGTAAAATTGGCAGGTGAAAAATGAGCATTTCTTGATTGTGGATTAGAAACAATTTTTTAAAGATAGAAAGGTAAGACTCTTTGGTAGTTCTGGCTTTATGAATCAGGTCCCTGTTCACTTGAGGAATGAGTAATATATCCCACTGAATAGGAAGTATAGATGTGAATATATCTATCAATATGTTTAAATTCACACCATGGTTGGCTGACAAAGTTTGAAAGTTTTATTGTGTTTTGAAATTATTGTTCTCTAAAGTTTTATTGTGTTTTGAAATTATTGTTCTCTAAAAAGGGTAATAATATTAGAACCAGTGGCTTATTTAAAAATGTGAAACATCCTTCGCCCATTGCCCATTTTCCCTACTCTGAAGAGAAAAATGCACGACTGCTATCCCACATTCTTTAATTTGCTTTAAAATCAACAGCTTTTCAGCCTGGAAATTCAAGACTGTAGATGGCTCAATTGACACCCATAAAAAGGAAATGAGCGTCTAGGTCACTCTTGCTATGTATTTTCATTTGTCATTTTGCCATGCACAGTTGAGCCACAGGAAGAATTAACCTTCACAAACTAACAGGTCACAGACAGCTACAATATGAACATATTATACTTATTTATGGAATTTAGGTAAAGCAATTTTCAAGATCGTAGAGGTGAGAAGAAAGGAACCTGTGATATAGTGGGTTATCAGGCTATCATTGGGTCAGAAGTTTGAATCCATTTGCTGCTCTCATGAGAAAGATGAGGCTTTTATACTCCTATAAAAATGTACACCTTCAGAAGCACAAAGAGGAAGTTCTACTCTGTCCTATAGGGTTAACTATAATGCTGGTATCAACTTCATGGTATTGAGTTTGGTTTGGGTTGGAGAGATTACAAGGGATCTCTTAGTATGGCTCAAAGAATGTGATAGGGTGCTTGGCCATCAAGAACCCTCAGTGGGAAGATACATACAACAGCCATGAGCTGTGATAAAATGAGTCAAAATTGGGTCACCATAGGATTCAAGTATAACTAGAGCAGTGAAGATCGTGCCCACAGGTGTAATGCTTGAGCAACTAATAGGCTTGGAAAAAGCATGCAGTCTAAAGTAAGAGAAAATAAAGATCCACAGTGACATATAAATGTTGGAGTGGAGGCGTGATTAATATTATTCCACCTCTGTCATTCAGATTTTCCATGGACCCAATCACCACCGATTTATCTTTGAATCATTTAAAACAATAAACAGCAAATAAGTAAATAGACCAACAAATAAATAACTCTATGGAAAAGTATGAGCAGCAGCTCCTGCAGTCAGAGATCATTGCAGTGGCAAAAGCAATGATTAAAGGGAGAGACATTGATGCCAATATTAGCATCCTCTAGAGCCAGTAACATCAGCCCAGATGCCCATGGACAAAGTGAGCTGTGGAGACACTTTGGTAGGAAGTAGCAGAGAGTAGAACAGTGTGTTCAAGCAACTACTTGGACATTGTTCCTGATGGACCGTTAAAAATAACACTAGCCAATTTGCTGTGGATTTACCATATTAAACCCATTCCTTCATCCTACTCCTCACCTTCTTGATGACCTTCATCTGCCTTAAGGAGGACAGTTTATGAAAGAGCAGCTATACTTTATATATATATGATTACATATTATTTTTTTAAATTTTATTTCCCTGCCCCAGATTACATTTTAAATAAATAAAATACTCTAGATGAGTGTATCTGGACATTAGCTGGGTATTTGCTGATATTTGAAGATAATCTTAGGAACATCATGGAGAAATATGGTGTGGCTGTTTTACATAATCTGTCAACTTGCGAAGGGGTAGAGTCTAGCTTATCAATCAGACCATAGCCAGTGAGGCCTCCATGTGGGCATGGCCTTCTCCCGATGATTCTGGGAACTCCTGTATTCCTTCCTGGAGCCAGGAGACATTCTCTGCTTCGGATTCCTGATGACAAGACACATGGAGCTATGGTTGAGCCCTGGAACTGGAGGAGGTATGTGGAGACCCATGCCAGCACTGAGATGCTTACACAGTCACTGGATCTATAAGACTTTCTAGCTCCTGTCTTCTGATCTTCCTGGATTCAGAATCATTGCATGTGTTTTGTGAGTCTGTAGAGGACTTTATAAATTGGTATCGGACATATGGGCTAGTATTGACTTCCTGAATGTCACAGTGAATTGTTCCACTACTTGCTGTAATGTTAGTGGTTTGAACAGACCCAGAGGCACCTCAGAAAACAAGCCAGCCAATCTGCTACCAAAGGTCACCACCTTGAAAATCCTGTGAAGCACAGTTCTACACTGACACACACCTGGTCACCATGAATCATAATTGACTGGATGGCAACTAACAAAATTAACATCTTATGTATTTTATTATTTAATTTAAGATAATCTTTATAATTGTTGTTTTATTTCCCTATTGTGTTTATGCTTTCTTTTAAACGATTTGTCACATTTATAATAGGCTTTTAAAGTCTCTCTATAATAATTTTCATCAGTTTTAACATTTGGGGGTCCTTTTCTCTTGACTTTTTTTAATCCAGCTAATAGGCCCGAATGTACTCCTTCATATGTACTATAATTTTTATTAGATTCTGAAGCTGTTGAGTGAGTGGAATTTATTGAATTTGGTTTTGGCATGGCTCAACTTTCCTGCAAATCAGCTTGGTTATGCTATGGCTTATTTTAAATGTTTTTAAAGGTAAGTCTAAAATAGTCTTTAATATAGTATAAATGTACTACACTCAACTGACTTTCATGGAACATTTATTGAATGCCCCATGAGCTCAACAAGTTTTCTTTACTCTGATTAGTTGTGATAATCTCCCAGTCCTGTGTAAATTACAAAAGTTGTTCAGCTTACAATTATTTTTTGGTTATTGTTCTTTGAGAGGCAGCTGTTCGATTTTTATTTAATTAATTTTATTTAATGTAGTCTCACTCTATGCAGGGGTAATCATGAGTTCAGTTCATGCAGTGGATTTGAACTCTCTCTTCATATATTTTTTTCTTTTTGATCACTTCATCCTATATGTCTCTCACTCTCACTGTTATTGAGTCAATGCTGACTCATGTAGACTCCCACTGAGTTTCTGAGACAGTAATTGTTACTGCTGACCATGTGGCTAACAGCCCAATGCTTAACCACAACTCAACCAGGGCTTATTTTCCCAGAATTCGCATCTTTGTCTCTTGTTTCTATTGGGAATAGCATTTTTAGTTAAAAAAAAAAAAATCTCATTTTCTACCTCAGGGATGGGGAACTTCTTTTCTGTCAAGGGCCGTTTGGATATTTATAACATCATTTGAGTTAATAATTATTAACTTATCTTTAATGTGATGGCCTACCGCTTGTCTGTCAGTGTTACACTGTGGTGGCTTGTGTGTTGCTGTAATGTGGGAACAATGCCACTGATATTTCAAATACCAGACGGGTCACCCACAGTGAACAGGTTTCAATGGGGCACCCATGATGTCAGAAACTGTCAGGCTCAATGGATGAGCGCAGGACATTTTCAGAGATAGTGCAGGACAATGGGTCCTTGTGTCAGAAGGCACTTAAAATATGACTGAGGAGGAGCTGGTTTCTCAAATAGAATTGACCATGATGATGTCCATGGAGTGAAATCTAAAGAAGTGGAGCCTTTGTAGTATTCATTTCCTCATGGGGCACAATCCAAGGTAAGAAGATTTAGCTGCAAAAATCTAATGACTGGAAATTGGGATGTAGAAGTATGATTTTAGAAAACTTGGAAGTCATAAAGAATAAAATAGAAAGCATAAAAATCAATATCCCAGGCATTAAGGAGATGAAACGGATTGGTATTGGACATTTTGAATCAGAAAAGCATGTGGTTTACAATGCCTGGAGGGACATAATCAAGAGGAATGACATTGCATTTTTCATCAAAAAGGACATTTTAAGGTCTATCTTGAAGTACAGTGCTGTCGATGATATCTGTCTGCCTGCAAGGAAATCCAGTCAATGGAACTATTACTCACATTTATGCACCAACCAAGAAAGCTAGTGATTAAGAAATTGAAGAATTTTACCAATGTCTTCATAAATGTCTTCAGTCTGAAGTTGATCAAACATGCAATCAAGATACATTTATAATTATTGGTGATTAGAATATAAATTAGAAAAAAACAAAGGAACAGTAGTTCAAAAATACGGTCTTGGAGTTGGATATCAAATGACATAATGGTGCAAGACCAATGGCTCATTCATAGCAAAGGGTTTTTCTCAACAACACAAATGATGATTATACACATGGACATCTCCGGTTGGAATACAAAGAAATCAAATTGACTAACTCTGTGGGAAGAGACAATGGAGAAGCTTAATATTATGAGCTAAAAACCAAGCCAGGAGCTGAATGCAAAATAGATGATCAATTGCTCATATGTAAGTTCAGGTTGAAGCTGAAGGAAATTTAAACAATGCTATAAGAGCCAAAATGCAACCCTGAGTATATCCCACTTAAATTTTGAGAAAATCTTGAGGGAAGATCTGTTGCATTAAACACTAATTACAGATGAGCTGTTGGAGGCTATGGAGACATCATTCATGAAAAAGGAAAACAGCCATTAAAATGGCAGGAAAAAAAGATTAGCATGGCTCTCAGAAGTGACTTAGAAACTTGATTTTAATTTTAGACTAGCTAAGGCATATGGAAGAAAGGATGAAATCAATGCATTTAACAGAAAAGTTCAAAGGTTAGCTCGAGGAGTCAAAGTAAAATATTATAATTTTATGTATACATAATGTATTATATTGAAATACCAAGGTCTAGAGTTAGCAAACAAAAATAGAAGAATACACTCAGCATGTTTTAAACTGAATGAACTCAAGAAAAAGTGCAAGCCTCAAGTTTCAATATTGAAAGATTCTATGGGCAAAATATTGAATGATGTAGGAAACATCAAGAGAAGATGGAAAAAATACACAGTCACTGTACCAAAAAGAATGCATTGACAGTCTACCATTTCAAGAGGTAGCATATGAGTGAGAAGCAATGGTACTGAAGGAAGAAATTAAAGATGTACTGAAGCATTAGCCCAAACCAAGGCTCCAGGACTTTCTGCTGAAATGTTTCAATAACCTGATGAAGCACTGGGTGTGTTTAGTCATCTGCACCAGGAAATTTGGCAAACAGCTACTTGACCAACTGACTGACTGAAAGAGATCCATATTTACACCCATTCCCCAAAAGGTAACCCAACAGGATGTTCACATTTCAGAACAATATCATTAATAGCACATGCAAGTAAAATTTTGTTGAAGATTATCTAACAACAGTTGCAGCAGTTCTTTGAACGGTAGCTGTCAGAGGTTCAGGCTGGATTCAGAAGAAGTCTTAGAACAAGGGATATCATTGCTGATGTCAGATGGATTTTGACTGAAAGCAGGGAATGTGAGAACGATGTTTACTTGTGTTTCACTGACTAGGCCAAGGCTTTCAGTTGTGCAAGTTATAACAAATTATGGATAGCCTTTAGAACAGTGGTTCTCAATCTTCCTATGCTGCGACCTTTTGATACAGTTCCTCATGTTGCGATGATCCCCAACCATAAAATTATTTTTGTTGCTACTTCATAACTGTAATTTTGCAACTGTTATGAATCGGGTGATCCCTGTGAAAGGGTTGTTTGACCCCAAAAAGGGTTGCGACTCACAGGTTGAGCACCACTGCGTTAGAAGAATGGGAATTCCAGACCACTTGATTGTGCCTACACAGAACCTATCCATGAATCCAGAGGGCAGTTGTGTGAGCAGAACAAAGGAATCGTTTTTGTTGTTTAAAAAGGAATAGGTAAAATAAAGAGCATTTGTGGGTCAGGGTTATATCTTTTCACCATACTTATTCAATCTGTATGCTGAGCAAATAATCAGAGAAGCTGGATTCCATGAAGAAGAATGTAACATCACGATTGGAGGAAGGCTTATTAACAACTTGTGATATGCAGATGACACAACCCTGCTGAAATGGAGCACTACTTGAAGCACTTGCTGATAAAGATCAAGATTTGCAGCCTTTAATATGGATTGCAACTCAATGTGAAGAAGACCAAAATCTTCACAACTGTACCAATATGTAATATCGTACTAAACAGAGAAGAGATTGAGGATGTCAACATTTTTTCTTGCTGGCTCCCCAATCAGCGCTCATGGAAGTAATAGTCAAGAGATTCAACAATGCATTGCAGATTAAACTTTGCTGCATAAGACCACTTTTGAGTATTACAAAGCATGCCAGGTATTTTGAGAACTAAGGTGCGCCTGATCCAAGCCATGCTATTTTTAATTGCCTCATATGTGTGTAGAAGCTGAACATGGAATAAAGAGGACTGAAGAAAATCCAGGTAGTTAAATTCTTCTGCTGGCAAAGAATATGGGAAATACCATGGCCTGAACCAACAAAACTCTTGAAAGATGTGCAGATAGAATGCTCCTTAGAGGCAAGAATGGCAAGACTTCATCTCATATACTCTGGCCATGTTTTCAGGAGACCCCCATCACTGGAGAAGGAAATCATGTTTGATAAAGTTTCAGGTCGGCAAAAAGGAGGAAGAGTCTTGAAGCAGTGGATTGACCAATTGGCTGCAACTATGGGCACAAGCATAAGGCACAATGGTGATGATGGCAGAGGATGAGGCAATGTTTTGTTCTGCTGGATGTCAGCTAGCGATCAGTCCGAACAGATTTGCTTGCATCCAACAACAATGGGATGACGGGGACTGCTTCTCCTTATAGCTCACCGGCCAGAAGTCCCTCAGCTCTGTAATGGTTCAGAAACTGCTGCCAGGTAGAAAGGCTTCCTTCAAGCAGAAAGATTCGATTTAGTTTGTTTTATTTCTCTCAAGGACCATCCCCTCTATTTCCAACTGCGAAATGTCTAGAAATACTTTTTCCATAGCTGGTCAAGTTTGATAGTGCTATGCTGCAGGAGGGCACATCTGATGTCAGTTATCCAGCCCATGATGACTGGCAGCAGAAGTTGATAGTGTAAGTCTAATTTCTTATCTTGATGTAATATTTAATTTTTCCATTGTCATTGTATACATAGTTTTTAAATGAGTATCTAGTTCATTCTATATACTTTGAAGAGTTCTGTTATAGATCTTACAGGTACTGTCTATGTGAACTTCAGTTAATTGTTAAGTTTCCCTATGATTGGATTCCTTTGATCATTATGGGAATGATAATACTGATGTCATAAACCTCTAAGGGACTGGAAGTTATCAAATATATAAAGCTTGGGCCTTAGAAAGCCCTAGTGGTGTCATGGTTACACATTGGACTATTACCCGCAAGGTCAGCAGTTCAAAACCACCTGCTCCTCCTTGGGAAAAAGACAGGGTTTTGAACTCCTGTAACAAGTTAGTCTCAAAAACTGACAGGGGCAGTTCTGCCCTGTCCTACAGAGCACCTATAAGTCAGCATCGACTCAATGGCAGGGTATTTGGTTTGGTCCTTAGAAGATGGCTGATAAATTATAACTATTTCTCCTTACATTTGCTGTTATTTGTAAAATATTAATACAATGCAACAGTTTGAGAAATCAAACATTTGCTTTTATTTATAAAAAATTAGCAACAGTTTGGGAAATTAAAATTTAAGATTAGCAGAATTTTATATGAAGTTGTATTTTTCTATCGTTGATTGTAAAATAATCTTATCACACCTCTAAATCAAACAACCAACTATATGCATGTTAAATCGGTGACCTCATGCTAATGTATTTTAATTATTCTATTATAGAATCAGAGAATATACTGATGTGCCCTCAGTGCCAACATTTAATTGACTACTTCAATCAATAATAAATTTATCTAACACCATTCACAAACCACAAAGAATTAAAAAGTACACATATAGAATCACTTACATTTCTTCTCTTCCTGGTCCTTAGCCACCATTATACACCTAATCCCACAGAGAAGTCTACTATTCTCTTCCAATTTCAAAGCCAATGTATACATACCATTCCTTTTACTAACTAATACGATAGACTACAGACCCTGATAAACCAGCCAATATACGTTCTGAACGCCAAGCAAAGCTTGTTGTCTTCCAGAATAACCCAAATTCCACTTTCTGCTAGTTTGGCTTTATAAAATAAGAACCAGTGAAGCTATAGGTGTGCCCCAGGGGCTGGTAAAGGGGCACAGCAGCAAGAAAGAAGCCAGCTCATCTCACTGTGTGAATAATCTTAGAAAACTTGAGCTGACCAGATTGTACCTCATGCTACAGGCAAAGAATAATACCCCAAAGCAATAAGTGATGATTGGCCAGTTAACCCAGTGCCTTAGTGGCACTGGTTTGATTAAGAGTTATACTCATGGTCTTATAGGATGCTGCTTATTTGTTTATAGAGCAAAATACAGTGTCCAAAGGGAAGGTTTTCAACCCCTTGCTTCATTTCTTCTGCTACACCCAAGATAATGGGTGAGATTCTGCACAATAAAAATTAATGTTACAGTCTAAGGGGGAAAGAGGAGATCACCAAAACAATAATTTAAATATAGTGTTGTGCAGGCTTTTGGAGAGGCAAGCATAGGGTGCTACTGGGATCTAAGTGAGGGATGGAAAAACTGGGGGTGAGAGGATAGTGAAAGCAGCGCAAAGTCTTGAAGATTACTTTGACATCTGTTGGGAAAAAAAAGATGAGAGTCCCCTTGCTAGCAGGAATGCTGTATGCAAAGGCATTGACATGAAAGGATTGTGTTCCAGGAAAAACAAGCAGATTGGAACACAGCTGAAAAGTAGGCCATGCAAATAGGGGGAGCGTGAAAAATGTGAGAGGAGAAATAAGTGGAGGTCTAGTAAGAGGATTTGTATCTCTCAACTCAAAGAAAGGGACCACGATTTGGACCATGATCTTCCTTTTGGCCTTGGAGTATGGCCTTAACTGGCCTCAACTGTTCTGATCTCTCTCCTTCAATAGAGCATACTCTATTTCAAAGCCACTTTATAGTAGCCCACACGACTGCTTCTGCTCTGCTATTCTCCAGGGACGTGTCTCTAGCTGACATCTTTTTTCCCCAACCCATTTCATTAGGAGCCAATCCAGACATCATACCATTCCATAGTTCAGTCTTATCAATCAGTATGTTTGCTACCAAAATCAGTTTCATAACCTTTTCTTCCTTCTTGGAATTCCTTGATACAACTCCCCGTTCCCCCTTCCCTTCCCATAACCCCCAGGAATGATTATTCTAATTACTGTCCCTGTAGAGTCACCTATCCTGGGTTTGATAAACTGAAAAACATTTTTAAAAAACTACACAAAGAGTCAAGAGAAGAAGGCTACCAACAATGACAAAATACACCAGTGATAAACCCCAATATGAGGTAAAAAATAAAGAAACATATTTAAAACCAGATGAAGCCCAAAGTGTATCAAAAGGGAGATCAAGATTTCAACCGTTCAAGTCAGATTTATCTTTTTAATCTATTAGGGTCGTCTCTCTAATACTCTTCTGATGAGTAAATTATCCCAATTCTTCAATTATGGTTAGAGAGAAATTACCAGAGGTTTATGTCCTATGTAGATCCTGCAAATGTATTTTGTACTTCCACTGTCATCCAGCAGAATCTCACAATTTAAGCTCTGATATTATTCCCTAATCCAGATTTGGATTATATCATTTGCAATCCTTGGATTACCAAGGTTGGTGTGCTTCTTACACACGAGCTTTGTTGACATCTCAATTAGATGGCTGCTTGTTTGGTAACAAGCCATTAAGACCCCAGACACAATTCTATCTGACAGCCACCCACCATCTAGTTTCTTCACCTCTCTTTGCTACGGTATCCATATCTTCTGCTTCCTTCCTGAGAGTGAGTATTGGGCAGAGCCATGTTGTAAAGCCTAATTGTTCTTAGATTGGAGTTAGTATTAAGTGTGATCCCTTAATCCATTCCTGAATCTATGTTTGTTTGTTTTTTATCGCCCTCTGGTTACCCTTAGAGACATCCTTGTTAATTTATGGTAGAGAATCGCATCAACCATCTCTCTGGAGCATAAGGTTCTTCTCTTTATTGTGTCATTGATGAGTTTATTATACTAATATTAAAACACTAATGAGAGAGGGAGATTGAAGAAATGTAGGCAATACCTGGATCATTCATTTGTATAGAATAAATTTTTATGTGACTGGATGCTTTTTGAACAAACAATGGGAACTGGTGGCCAAGAAAAGCATAATTTTCACTGACAATGTCTGACACTGGTCTGCTAGAATAATACATATGGTATCTTAATATGCAAGTAGGGTATTGAAGTAGTAAATAAATGTTAGTCCACATACAGACAGTTCAATACTCTTGGTATAACTATCTTCTGCTTCTTCACACACCGTGTAATCTCAGTCTTCTCAGGTTACAGATGTGTTCGAGGTAGAGTCTGGGTCATCTAGTGGGGATTCCATATCCCATCCCCTTTATATGGCTTTGGAATGTGTTGTGTGCCTGGAATACCAGGAATTCAATGTCCCAGCGTTCTATGGCACATGACCTGGGTCCCCAGGGGGTGTACAGAAGCTTAGACCAATGTGGCTCATTAGGAGCATATTACCAGGCATACTTCCACCTTAAGGCCCTTAAACGTATTGTTAAGTCATTTTCCCCACCTAGCTTGTTGGTCTGCCAGCTTTTCTACCAACAGACATGAAGATAGATGTGTATGCTCTTTCCTCCCTTCTGAGGCGACTTTCCCACCATCATCTGATAGGAATGTCTGCCGGTCTAGGTGGACCTCTCACACCTTTGCATAGCTGCCACAAAGTGCCATCCTCCCCCCACCCCCTCTCAGAAATCTGATCCCAGTTGACGCGAGGAGCAGTCCACCAAAGTTGTCTTCAAGATACACACATAAAAAGGATGGTGTTTGGTTCATGCGCACTAGTCAGGCTCTCTACAGAGCTGCCTGGCTGCCCTGAGCAGCAGACTGGTTGAAATGAAAACCTGAACCTTCTCCCATCCTGGCGCTCATCTCTATAGCAGTGAACTCAGACAGGATTTCTGATCGACTAACTTCACTCAGCATAATGTTTTCCAGACCCCTCCATGTCATCAGGTGTCTTATGGCTTCATCACTGTTAGGGATGTGTAGTACTTTATTGTATGTATGCACCAATGTTTTTATCCAGTCTCCTACTGATGGGGATTTGGGCTATTTCCAACTTCTTGTTATTGTGAACTGTGCTGCAATGAACATGGGAGCATATGTCTGTTTGTGGGCCATCTCTTTTCTTTGGTATAAGTACCCAGAAATGGTATTCCTGGGTCATATGGTATTTCTATTGACAGCTGTTCTAAGAATCACCATATTGCTTTCCACAGTGGTTAAATGTATTTACAAATCCACCAGCAGTGTATTGTGTTCCAACCTCTCTATATCCTTTCCAGCACTTGTTGTTCTCTGGGTTTTTTTTTTAATTGTCCTATGGTTGGGGGTATTAGATGAAATCTCATCATTGTTTTGATTTGCATTTCCCAGATGGCTAGTGAACAAGAGCATTTCCTCATATGCTTGTTAGCTGTTTGGGTGTCATCCTTTCTTAATGGTCTATTCAGGGCCTTTGTCCACCTTTTAAGAAGATTTTTTTGATTTTTTTCTTACTGTGGTCTCACAGTACTTTGTAGATTTATGTACTTAGTCCTTTGTCCATTATGTCGTTACTGAATACCTTTTCCCAATCGGTAGGTTCTCATTTTCACTCTTTTTGATGTACACAAGTGTTTTATTTTTAATAGGTTCCTTTCATCTATTTTGTCTTCCAGTGTGTGTGCTACCTTTGTTATATCTAATAGCCTATGTATGTCCTGCGCTAGGGCCCTTCGATTTGCTCTAATTTTTTTGTTGATGATCCCGCTATTTTTGAATTTTACATTTAGGTCTCTGATCCTTGAGTTATTTTGGTACATGGGGTGAAGGATGGGTCTTTCTTCATTCTTCTGCAGATGGATATCCATTTTTTTAGCACCATTTATGGAAGAAGACAGACCGTTCCCATCTAATGTTATTGGGCTTTTGTAAAAAATCAGTTGTTTTGTGCAGATGCTTTTATCTGGATTTTCTGTCTCGTTCCATTGGTCTATGTATCTATTATTATACCAGTACCAGGCTGTGTTGACAACTGTAGCTATGTAGTTGGTTTTGAAGTCAGGTAATGCAAGACCAACTACTCTGCTCTTCTTTTTGAGATAGTATTTGTTTATCCTGGGATTATTCCCTCTCTTTATGAAACTAGTAATTCGTTTTTCCATTTATTTAAAGAATAATGTTTGGATTGGGATCCAGATTGCATGAATTTGTAAATTGCTTTAGGTAGTATTAACATTTTCACAATATTGAGTCTTCCTCTCCATGAACATAAGATATTCTTCCATTTGTGTAGGTCTCTTTTGGTTTCTTGTATTAATGTTCTGTGGTTTTGTTTGTACAGGCATTTTGTTTCTTTTGCTAGGTTTATTACTACGTATTTCAACTTTGTGTGGCTATCATGTATGGTATTGTTTTCTTGATGTTATTTTAAAGATCTCTCATCACTAGTATATAGGAGTTCAATTGATTTCTGTGTGTAAATCTTATATCCTGATACTTTACAAAATTCGTTATTGTTTCCAACAATCTTGTAGTTGAGATCTTGGAGTTCTCTCTCTATAAAATAATGCCATCTGCAAACACCAAGAGTTTCACTTCTTTGCCTAATTGTACTTCCTTAATTTTTTGTTGTTGTCTTATGGTTCTGGCTAGGATTTCCAGCACAATTTTAATAAGAATGGTGATAAGTGACATCCTTGTCAAGTTCCTATTATCAGTGGAAAACTTTTCAGCTTTTTCCCATTAAGTGTGACATTAGCCATTGGTTTTTCTCATATGGTCTTTATTGTGTTGAGGAATTTCCTTCTATTCCTATCTTATGGAATGCTTTTATTAGGAATGGTGTTGGATATTGTCTAATGTTTTTTTCTGTATCAATTGATATGATCAGGTGGTGCTTATCCTTAATCTTGTTTAGTAGTGGATTATATTAATTTTTGATCGAATGCTGGACCATTCTTGCAACCCTGATTTGAATCCCACTTGGTCACGATGTATTGTTTTTTTGATATGTTGTTGGATTCTTGGCCAGAATTTTGTTAAGAATTTTTTCAGCTATGTTAATGAGGGCTATTGGGCGATAGTTTTCTATCTTTGTGAGCTCTTTGCCTGGTTTTGGTATCAGGGTTGTGCTGGCTTGGCAGAATGAGTTTAGGAGTTTGCAGTATCAGTCTACGTTCTGAAATAGGTTGTGTAGAATTGGTGGCAGCTATGTTCTGAATACTTTGTAGAATTCTCCTTTGAAGCTATCTGGACCTGAGCTTTTATTGGGTGGGAAGATTCTTAATAGACTTATCTACTTCTTATTTTGCTATGGATCTGTTCAAGTTTTTAATGTCTATCCGAATTAAATTTCATTAAATTTCATAGAGGGTGTACTTTGAGGTATTTGCCCATATCATCTAGACCATCTAATTTATAAGAATATAATATTTTATAATATTGTGTTGCTATTCTTTTTATTTCATTTGTGTCTGTTGTGATGCCACCTATTTCATCTCTAATTCTCGATATTTTCATCTGCTCTTTTTTCCCCTTTGTTAACGTGGCTAGTAGTTTGTCAATCCTTTTGTTGATCCTTTTAAAGAATCGGTTTCTCGTTTTGTTGATTTTTCCCATTGTTTTTCTAGTTTCCAGCTTATCTCCTTTGCCCCAATTTTTATGATTTATTTTCTTCTGTGATGGAGGGTTTATGCTATTGACTTTACTCTAATTGTTGGAGGTGTTGCGTTAAAATGTTGAAAATTATTTTCTCCTCTTTTTTCATGTGTGCATTTAATTGCTGTAAACTGTCCTCAGATAACTTCTTTTGTTGTGTCTCATAAAATTCAATATCTTCTGTTATCATTTTGAGTGGTGTGTTTTTGAGTGTCCATATGTTTGTCTTTATGTTTTTATTCTTTCTGTTGTTGCCTTCCAGTTTTATGACACTGTGTTCTGAGAAGATGGTTTGAATGATCTCTGTGTCTGAATTTGTTAAAGCTTGTTTTATGGCCTTGCATATAGTCTATTTCAGCATATGTGCCATGTGTATTGGAAAAGACCAAGTGTGTTTTCTTGGTGGTTGGATAACTATGTACATATCTAGGAGGTAGAGTTGTTTGATTGTGTTGCTCAGTTCTTCAATTTTTTACTGAGTTTCTTTTTCGTTGATGTATTTTCCTTGAGAGTGGTTTCTTAAAGTCTTCTATTATTATTGTCAATCAAGTTATTTCTCTTTTATCTCTTGAGGATTTTGTTGATGTATTTCAAGGGTCTTTTGTTGGGAGCATATATGTTATTATGGTCATGTGTTCTTAGTCTATTGATCCTTTGGTCATTATGTAATACCCATTCTTTCTTTTATTATATCATTTATTTTGAAGTCTATTTGTTGCAGATTAAAATTGCCACCACTGCTGCTTTATTTTTTTTTCTTCTGTACTTTGCTTACTAAAATTTTCACCATTTTTTGACTCTCGGTCTGATTTCGTCTGTGAGTTTGAGGTGTGTCTCTTGAAGGCAACAGATTGAAGGATCTTGTTTTCTAATCTAGTCAGCTACTCTTTGTCTTTGATTGGTGCATTAAGTCCATTGACATACAGTGTTATTAATTCTAAATGTAGGTTAGTTGCTATCATATCTTATTATCTGAGTTTGCTATTTTTCTTCCTTTTGGGTCTTTTATTCATGTCTTCATTTCCCTTCTAGAACTGTATTTTTGGGGGTCCTGTTTAAAGTGTGTTGACTTCTGGGTAGTGTTACACCCTGTGGTGAGCTCATGTTTATGTGCTGAAGTTGTGATTTTCTGACAATCAAGATCTGGTTAATATTTTTTTATAATGCTGGTTTTGTTTCTACAAATTCTTTAATATTTTCTTGTTTGTGAAAACTTTAATTTCTCCTACATTTTTTATTGATAGATTTTTCTCGGTATACAATTCTTGGTTGCCAACTTTGTCTTTCAAAGTTTGGAATAAATTGCTCCATTTTCTTCTTTCCTGCCTGGTTTTCTGCAAAGAAGCCTAAGATTATTCTTTTCCCTTTACCTTTGTACGTGACTGTTTTTTCTTTCTTGCTGCTGTCAAGAGTCTCTCTTTTTTCATGAAGTTGGAAAATTTGATTACTATATGTCTCAATGTTTTTTGGGTCAGAAGGGCAGCATAACCTATTTGGTGTTCTGTATGTTTCCTGGATGATTATCATCTCCTTTGTGATACTGGGAAAATATTCATCCATGAATTCTTTTACTACTTTATCTGTAGACTTGTTTGCTTCTTCCTGTTCTGATATTCCAATGATACATCTATTATTTCTTCTCTTGGTGTAGAGAAATAATATTTTTTATTATAACAAATAAAAAATAATAAATCATTATCCTCAGGTTTTCTTTGGATTCTTTTGGGTTGTTTTTTGTTTTGTTTTGTTAAATTGTTTCTCTTGTTTGCTGAAGTCTGCATGGTTATCTTTGAGTTCACTGTCTGTTTTTCTTTTCATCCATTCTGTTGCTCAGTTCTTGTACCATGTTTTTTATTTCTGCTATCTCATTGTTTAGCTTCTGAATTTCTTTTGGTTGTGAACTTTTTAGTATCTACATTTCTTCCTTTGTTTTCAACACGGATTCCCAGATCTCTTGTATAGGAAAACAACATTTTCCTATATTCTTTTTCTGATAATTAAGGGCTTCATTTCCTGTGTATCCCATTGGGTCTGGGTAATCTTCAGTTTTTTACTTTGTTGCTTTTTATTTTTTGGTAGTTACTACTCTTGGCTGTTGTTTGTGTGGAATAGTGATCCAGCTTCAGATGCTGTGCAGGGTGCTAGGTTGTGTGTGTGTGTGTGTGTGTGTGTGTGTGTGTGTGTGTGTGTGTGTGTAGTGACATTCTTTGGATAAGATAAGATAAGATAGGAGCTGTAAATCATATTGTGTGGAGATGAGGAGGAAGGAGTGATAGAGTTAGGGGGACAGAGCCCAAAGTTAGGGTTTAAGTGATGGTATTAATAGTAAGTAGTCATCTGGTTAACTATAGTGATGCTTGATAAGTTGGGAAAGGGGATTTTAAGAAGTGCACTAGTACTTGTCATCTATGTGAAAGTGTGTCTCACTGAGAGAGGGGAATGGGATCTGGAGGTAGTGGTGGGTGAGTGGGGTAGATGGAGAATATATCTGTAATCTGCCAGAGTCACTTATAGATCCACTATATAATATAGGGAGGGTGAAGCAGATTGATGTTATTGTTTTTATAACAGAGGGCCTTTGCTTTGATAGCACCCTGCCCCCAGCCTCCAAGGGAGGGCATGAATCCTTGTAAAATAGTGGAGAGGTATGGGATTCTGTACCATGTAAAGGTATTCACCCTCCAAGCAGGGATCTCAGGGTAGAAACAGGCTTTAGGAATGGAGGTTCTTGGTGAAGGGCAGATTCTAGTCAGGATAAGGTCAGAAGGAAGTAATTCCTAGCACCCATGAGTTGTCCATCCATGGGAGGGGGAGGCACCTAAACTCATTGGTATACTGAGTTCCAGGTTCTCTGGGTAAAAAAGAGTTTTGTGTTATGTTCACAAAAATAAAAAAATACTCTTCAAGCACCCAGATTTCACATCATACATTTGATTCACCAGGTGTGGCCGCCTACCTGTTGGATTTTGTGTGAGACTAGTAGAGGGCGCTGGGAGATTCTATCTTGCGGCTATTGAACTCTTGCAAGAAGGATGGTGGAGGACCCAGTGATTGATTGGAAATATGTAGATTACTCAAGGCACTAGGTAATAGGGGACAGGGGAGTGAGGTGGGTTCCAACTGAGGGGTGGTTGGGAAGGGGAGAGTCCCTGCCCAGGTGGATATCACTGGTCTTAAGGAGAGGAGGCCATAGAGACTGGGTACTGTGCTGAGCTCCACCTTCTCTTGGGGATTAAAAAAGGTTTTGTTTGTTGTTTAAAAAGTGTGTGGGGTGGATCCAAATATTCTTAAAATACTGAGAATTCAGGTTTAACATCTGATTTAATAGAATGCAGGTCCTACCTTGTGGTCTCTGACTGGGGAAGGGAAAGTTCTATGTACCAGAATTCTATGTAGGGTAAGCCAACTGGCCACCATCTTCCCACTCTACCTGACATTTTATAATAATGGATTCATAAACTTCCAAGGAGTTTAAGAGAAGTGTAACACAGAAATTGGTTTCCACTGACTCTTTTCTCACCAATCTGTGGAAATGTTTCAACAAATTAGAAAATAGTAAAGGAATTGTTTTTGAAGAACATATAAATGCGAACTGAGCGCAGGTTCAGATTTTCAGCAACATGGGCCATAAGAAAATACTCTATTTCAAAGCTTTTCATTGTGATTTAAGTGAAGGTTTGCAGAGCAAATCTGTTTTCTATTCAACAATTCATAGACATTTTGTTACTTGCCTTTTATTTTACTCCCTACAATGTAATATCACTCATTCTTCTTTCTTTCTTTATCTATATAGTCATTCATTCGTTAGCTATTTATTTTTCATTATTTTCCCTTTCGAATCCCTTCCTATCTTCTCGTTTTTTCCCCCTTGGGCAAATTCTTCCCTTTTGATGTTGAATGGTTGGTTGTGCCAAGGAGTGCATCCTTCCATTGTGTTATTATTCACATTATAGGCCTATCTATTGTTTGGCTGAAAATTGAGCCATGGAGTGACTACATGTTAAAGCCTTTTAATAAGTGTTGATCCTGGACATACAAAAACACAGGGGCTGAGGGTAAAAGCATTAATATAAAAAGTCAGTAATGGAAGTGTCATAACTAACTATGCCAAAGCAATGTTACTATTGCTCCCAGTGGAAAAACATGCATGCATATTTACAATCACATGAATTTTATGCCCACATGGCAAAGATATGTCACTGTGGATTTAAAAATTTGCTTTGCTTTGATATATTTTTGGATCTCCATTAACCTACAGGGAAATATGTTTTGAGTCAGGTATGTCTGGGTTTAAATTCCAGTTTGAATGTCTAACAATGTGCTGGAGGGAAATTATGCAACTTTTTGAATGTTAATACTTTCATCTCTAAAATAAACATAAGAGTTCAGATTTTTTTAATGAGAAGTAAATAAAATAAATTTTATTTAATTTAGAATTTTTGCATTTTTTATTTGGAAAGAATTTAGAGTGAACATCAGAAACCATGGGGTTAATTTTGGACTACTCTTATTTTGGGACTTTGAATTGAGAGCTGGTCAAAACCAAATTTTCCACATATTAATTTCTGAATTGGCCTTGCATCCCTCTCCCTGGTGACTCTAGAGAGCTGATTCAGGGAGACGTTAAAACTTGAAGATCTGAGGGGACAGTTGAAGAAATATTACAATGATCAGTAATAGTCAAGGAACTTCATGACATGGGCTACACCAGAAGTAAGGGTTGGATATATTTTCAAATATCAAATATCTACCTTTAAAAAGGAAGAATAATTAGCTGCTAACTGTTGTGTGGATCTTAGGTAATTACAAATCCAGAAATTTGAAAAAAGTAAAATAACTATCATTTAAAATTGGGAAAAAGTAATGAGCACCAATTGTAGTGCTTCTGAGATGCTCTTCAGCAGAACAGTCTGGCAGGACTGCTAAGATTGAATCTCAAGTCATGTTAATAGGAACATTTATCATTCAGAGCTCAGCTCAACATGAGCTAACTGAAGCCATTTAAATTAAGCAACAGGACAATTTATATTAGACATGGAACTTAAGATTTGCCTACTCAGTGAAGTTCAACCTAAGTAAGCCAGCTCTTTGCCCATAAAATCACAGAATCTGTAGGCTGATTGGAATAATTGTGTGTCAGCTCAGAATTCCTATCATAGAAAGTGTTCCTTTAATATACTACTCTGTGCTTTGTCTGAATATGCTTTTTAACTTTTTCAAATAAAAGCTCACTAATTCATAAGAATTTTTTGTCAGTTTTATTTGGTATAAATATTTTTCTGTCTTTATATGAAATATTTTTTTCTTTTTCACTTCCATTCCATTTGTTTTAGTTCTGGTCAGGACTGCAAAACAGTCTCTTGTTATTGTGGGTGTCTTCCAATATTGGAAGTCAACTCTCATATCTTCCTTGGATCTTCTTTTTTGCAAGATGAACATCCTCGTTCCCTTCAGTGTCTTTTATGACATAGTTTACAAGTTCTCCTCCTTCCTACTTGTCTTCTGCTCAATGCAATTCACATTGTCAGTGTTTCTCTCAGATTATTATGTATAATGGTTTCTTAGACTTAACAACAAAATATAAACAATAAAAGAAAAACATGCTAATTGGACATGATCAAAATGAAAACACTCTATGCTTCAAGTAATACTATATGAGTTAGTTAATTGTGCCAGCCTGGCCGATAATCACATGTGGTGCTGGTTGAAAGGCGGAGGGATAAATGGGTGGTGAAGCCTCGCCTTTCTAGTTCTCGGGTCTCTTGTTTTGTGATGGTTGTATCGGGTGCAGCTGCCTTAGCAGTTCCCTGCTTCAGCTTGCAAGATTGACTTCCTCCAAGACATCCCCAAGGAGAAGCCGCATGGATCTATCCCGATGCAGCCCTGGGTGCTGGAGCAGCCGTGTGGAGACCCTTGCCAGCGCTGAGATGCTTACACGTTCACGGACTCGGCTTTCCTCCTGCAGTCGGCATCATTGCCTCTGTTTTGTGAGGTGGAGGACTTTGTGGACTGGTGTTGGGTTAATGGGTTAATGTTGGACTTGTGGGCTTGGGCAGCATTGGGTTGGGATGTTTTGGTGATGCACCTTTTCTTTACATAAAACTCTCTCTTATACATGAGTCGCTGTGGATTTGTTTCTCCAAAGTACCTAGACTATTACACTATACTAAAGGAAAAAGACAAAGATGGGAGAAAAAAATATGAAAAAACAGTTATCTGATAAGGGGTTTGCGTCTAACATATAATTAAAGGTACTTTCAATAATAAAACACAGATTACTCAATTAAAAACTCCAATTTACTAACAGCTTTCACCACTAGGATGGGTGTAATAGAAAAAAAAAGGTAGCAACATTTGCTGGGAAAGATGAGGAAAAGTTGGAACCTTTCTGCTCTACTGAGGGGCTGGTGAAATGGTGCAGCCATAATGGAGTCTCTTCAAAAGACTACCATAGTATTTTCAAATGACTTACAATTCCACTTGCAATGACATACCCAAATCAAACCTCTGATAACCTCTAATACGCTTTGAATTATTTAACTTTGTTAATTTTAGAATGGTATAAAAATGATTATATGCAGTATGCAACCTTTTAGGATTGGTCTTTTTCCCATCTAGTAAAATTGTTTGGCATTTCATCAGAGATATTTTGTCTGTTAATAGTTCTTTGTTTCTTCCTTTCTGTCTTCCTTCCTTCCTTCAACTCCCCCTCTCTCTTTTGGTGAATAGTATTTAATAGTATTGATATATCACTATTTAGTTAGCATTTACTAAATAAAGAATGTGGGGCAATTTTTACCTATTACATAAAACTATTCATGTAAAGGTATTTAATGTAAGCACGCTTTATTAGACTCATGTTACTAGCCCAGGACTGCGAGTTCTAGATAAGGTGGTAGTGCTCTGGGAGGCACGGGGGTTAAAGGCTGGCTTGCTGATGGAAAGGTTGGGTGTTCCAACACACCAGCTCCTCTGCAGACACTCTGCCTGTGTCACAATTACCGCTTAGAAAAGCCTCGTGGGCAGTATCTGCTCTCATCATGTAAGGTTGTTACAACTCAGACCCAACTCAATGACCCCCAGCAAGAGTAACAACATGGTGGTTATTTGTTTCATTTTTGACATTAATGTATCGCTTTGCATTCCCACCAGAAATGAATGAAGGGTTCTCCTGCATTTCAAAGTTCCTCTCCCCCTTTTATATTGCACTCTCAGGTTCTCCTACCAGAGCATTTAGTGTTGTCCCTATTTTAAAATATTTTTAATCATCTATTCTCATAAGTGTTTGGTTATCATTTGTATTTCTTTAAGAAGGAAGGAGGTTGAACCTTTTTTACAGAGTCCTGGTGGCTAGTGGCTGCTACCTGAAAAATCAGTAGTTCAAAATCAACAGCTGCTTCTCCAGAGAAAGTCGAAGATTTCTGTTCCCATAAAGAGTTACAGTCTCCGAAATCCACAGAGGCAGTTCTCCCTTGTCCTATAAGGTCATTATAAGTCGGCATTGACCTGATGACAATGAGTTTGGTTTTGGGGTTGAATTTATTCTCTGTATTCCTCTTCAAGAAAATGTCTGCTTTCGTCTTTTGTCCATATGCTAATTGTTTCTTTCTCATCGTCATGTTTGCAAAGCTTGTTAAATACCACAAGACACTCGATTTTGTCAGATGTGTAGGTTGTACATTTTTCACAGTCTTTAGTTAACAAGGAGTGGCTGGTAGTTTCAAACTGCTGAGTGCATCTCTTAACCGTTACAACACCAGGGCTCCTAGATGCACCATAGTAGCCTGTGTCTACGCACATATCTGTAATAATTTTATATAGTACCACCTGCATCTATATAACCTAAACATGCGTTCATGCTGATATCTCCAACCCTAATCCAGGGATTAATGGGTGCCATTCCCTTTGCTTATCTTTAACATCTCACTCGAACAACGAATAACCTGGATTCTATCAAACCCAGTACATTTGCTTGATAGATCATTTCTAGTAAACATGCATAGTGTTTTCAGAATTGTTAGCCTGCAATATTATGGGAAACAACTTGATCAAATGAATACGTTGCTTATATTTCCATTTTGCTATCCTTCCCCAAAGAATTCTGCTGTTTTTGATTTATACCACATCTGAGTGGTGCTTTACGCCTGCTTAAGAGACTGAAAAAGGTGGTCCTTTGAAATAGTGTTTAAGTTTTAGGAACAAAAATACATGTAATAAGGCAAGCTCAGTATTGTAGGTTGATTGGAGTAAGGTTTCCCAATGAAAATTCTGTAGGCCAGCCCTGGTTACTCTCAAAGAATAAGCCAAGTATTGTTGCATGGAAAACGGTGTCGCAATGCAAATTTCCGGACCATTTTTTCACCACTGCAGTTTTCAATTTTCTTCAAACTTCTTTCTAATAAACTCCTCTACTTGTCCTGTGGCCTTTGATCTATCAAGAAAACAATTTTTGGAATCCCCCCCAAAAGTCGCCTTAATAGGACCTGATATCTTTCCTTTGGAGTAGGCCCAGGAGATCCCCTGAAAAGCCACTGTTTTGATTGAGACTCTTTTGAAGACACTCTGACAGGTTCAGACAACTGTATTACCGAGAGCGGCTTTCTGCAGCCATCGACTGAAGCATATTTAAATATATATCTTTTGAAATAAACCTCTGCAAGTATGAACTGGACCCCTACTAGCAATACTTAGAAAAACAAACAAAAATCTATCCTTGCATGTTGAATTATCAGACACGTTTTGCAAGTGTTTTTCTCTTAATCTAGTTTTTTTACCTTCTTTTATGCAGAGATATTTTTAACTTTAACAAAATAACTTCATCTATTTTATCTTTCATGGATTATGCATTTTACCTGAAACTTCATCATCACACTCAAGGACAAGTAGATTATCTCCACCGCTTTACTGTACCCATTTTATATGTTTACACTTTATTTATATTTTTACATAAGGAAATTACATATGTGAATAATTTTGAATCAGTTTTTGTATTAGAGGTCCTATTTAGATTTATTTTTGAACTTTTAATTTTCACATAGATAGCCAATTGATATAGCACCATTTGTTGAATGGCTATCTTTCTTCATTTAATTATTTTTACAATATTAAACAGTGCTGGTTATTATCTAAAACCTAAAGTTGCTGCCAATAGGTTGATTATGACTCTTAGTGACTTTATGAGAATTATGACTCATAGAAGAAAATAAGATGGATTTCGAAGGCTACACATTTTTAAGGGAGCAGAAAGCCTCTTCTTTCTCTCATGGAGGGGCTGTGTGTTTGAACTGCTGATCTTCTGGTTAGCAGCCCAATTCTTAATCCGTTATGATGCCATGGATTCTTGTTGATTTTTATGTTATTGCTATTCAGTGCCATCGAGTTAGTTTTGAGCATTGTGACCCGAGGCAGAAGAGAATCAAACAGTGCCTGGTCCTGTGTCATTCTCAGAGTTGTTCCTAGGGTTGAACCCACTGTTGCAACCTGGTGCTGGTTGTTATAGGTTACTATGGGTACCTACTGCATCTCAAAGTGGGAAAAGATGAAGCTTTCTACCCCCATAAAGAGACACTGTCTCAGAAACCCAGAGGGGAAGTTTTACTCTGCTCTGTAGGCTCGCTGTGAGTCAGACAAGCTTGATGGCAGTGATTTTGATTTTTGGTTTTGGAGCATATCCTAAAATTGGATAACCTAACGGGTCCCACTTTATTCAAGATTTGCAAATTTATATTAGTTGTTCTGATTAATTTTTCTTTCCACATTAATTTTAAAATAATCTTACTAAGTATATTGCTGACATTTTATTGGAATAGAATTAAATCTATATTCCAATTTAAAACCTTTTGTCAAAAATTCTATCTTAATTCTAACAGTCCATGAACATGGTATGCATTCCATTTATTTACATAAAATAAATTTATTTAATTGATATTTCATAGTTCTCATCAGTCAATTCTGCATGTGTTTTGCTAGATTCATATTAAGGGCTTCATTTTTTTTTTTTTGAGAAGTTGTAAATGGTAGTATTGGCAAATAAGCTATGTTATTTTAATATATTTGGTCATTTTAATTACTATATGCAAAGCTAGTTAAGGACCACTGGTGGTGTAGATGTTATGAGTTGGGCTGCCAACTACAAGGTCAGCAGTTCAAACCACCAGCTGCTCCATGGGAGAAAGAAGGGGCTTTCTAGTCCAGTAAAGAGTTACCGACTTGGAAACTCACAGATATAATTCTATCATGCCCCACAGCATCCCTATGCACCAGCATCAACTCAATGGCAATGAATTTGAATGTTGCTAGTTTATAGAAATAAAAAATATTTTACTATGTTTACCTGATAGCCTGCAACTTTGCTGAGCTGTTTTAGTTCTAAAAAGGTTTTTATTTCTTTGGAGGGTTTTTTTTTTGTACATTCGCTTAGATTTTCAATGTAGATTATAGCTATCTCCATTGACATCCAGCTGATTTTGACTCACAATGATCCTGTAAGCCAAAGTAGAACTGTTCCCTAGGTTTTCTGAGACTGTGAGCCTTTACGGGAGCATGCAGCTTCATCTTTATCTCACAAAGGGGCCAGTGGATGCATACTGCTAACGTGTGGCTAGCAGTTCAATGTGTAGCCAGTTGACTATGCTACCAGGACTCCTTAGAGACAATGATATCATCTATCAATATGCACAGTCTTATTTAAAAAAAAAAAAATATATATATATATATATGTTTGACTTCTTTATGCTTCTCTTGCTTTATTTCGCTGGCTAGTAGTGGCTGTACTATGTTGAATAGTATAAAAGGAATGTAAATGGAGTAAGGATTTTATGCCTAATTTGAATTGGTAAACTATCAACCACTGTAAAGAGTTCTCGGTCTTATATATGTAGTACCTGAAACAACACCTTAAAACGCTACAAGGCCTACACAGAAAAGCACTATGGATAAAATAAAACTCTAGAACTATGTTGAAGCAATCCATAAGAAAACGAGAAAAGGAAAGAAGAGAAAACAAACCAAAAAGGTAGATGGAAGTCTTGCGATATCAATAATTACACTGCATGTAAGTTATATAATACACCAATAATACGACGCATATTTAGAATATAATTCTAACCTGTAATTAGAAAAGTTAAGAATTCAGAATACATGATCATTTTGTAAAAATTGAACTATGTTGGAGGAAGTACATTACTTGATTTTAAGACATGCCATCAAATTATAGTAACCAAGACACTACAGTATTGACAAATGGAGAGATACACCAATTGATGGACTTGTACAGAGAATTTAGAAATAGACCTTTATGTAATTTATGTCAATGCTGAAACAGCTGAATGCTCATTTGGGAAAATGAGCCATTATCTTTATTTCACATCATACTAATAAGTTAAGTAAAAATGTATCATATCTGTAAATGTTAAGCATATAACTGCAAATATTTTAAAAGAAGACATAGATAAAATCTTTGTGACTTGGTGGTAGGACAACAGAGCCCAATGTATACTGCTTGGGTGCAAGAGAAAGTTTAATTCTGTGTATATCTGCTGACTATCACTAATGATAGATTATTTTCTTGGGCTTTTTTTCAAATTGGGTGGGGTTTAGATTTCAGACAGCCTACTTTGTCTTGAACACTTTAAACCACTCAATGCCCACCCCTCCTATACCCTTCCCAATAATTTACTCCTCACTCAATTCCAGATTTTTCTACTCCTCTTGTGGACTATTATCTTCCATTTCACCGAAATTAATTAATATCTATAAACGGTCTAGCCCATTGTTTTAAAACACATACAAAAATTAACGGTACTAGCTAACACTTTTACAGCACTTAAGTATATGTGAGATTATTGTCCTAAATACTTAATTTTTTAATTAAATCCTGATGTAACCCTATGAAGTTGTAACTATCATTATTGCCATTTTGTAGGTTAGGACTCTCATAAAAAGACACAGTACTATGAAGTGATAGATTCAGGTCTTGTTCTAATTATTACATAAACAGCAAAAGCAAAAAAAACAATATTCCTGATGTAATCTATTATTTTGCATACTATAAAATTTGAGTTTACATGACTAGGTAAATTCATAAAATGAATACATTACATATTGAAAGTAAACTTTCAGCTATTTCATATCTACCCCTGAACGTTTATACGCAGATATGACTTGTTGAACATCCCTGATACTCTGAAATCAGACAGTATGTGATTTGGACATTGTGTGACCATCATATTACAAGGAGCCCACTTCTGGCCATGCTCATGGCCACCCTGCCTCGACTGCTGCTGAAGCAGCGAGGAGAGAGGGAAGAGGTGAGAGTGTGCAGAAGCAGGAACTGACAGAATAGCGATGGGAGTGGAGCAAATGGAAATGAAGAAGGAAGTGAACACACTGCTGTTTTCTGGTCCATTTGCCACTTGGAAACCAGGGGCAATCTCTCTGCCATCTCCAGCCCCACCATGATTGCCCAACTACTGTTCACAAAGCTAGAGTGCCAGATGCCAGGGCCAGGGCCTCCGTTAATCTGCGTGAATCATTCCCATGCAAAAGAAGTTTGTGTTTGGTGTATTTAAAACCATTGGTCAGTGCTATTGGGTTGATTCCTGACTCACAGTCACCATGTAGGGCAGGGTAAACTGTCCCATAGAGTATCCAAGCCTGTAACTCTTTATGGAAGCTGACAGTTGCATCTGTGTCCGGCAGTTATGAGTGGGAAGAACACTTAGCTACTTAGCCACTGTGCCACAGGGAACCCAGGACAGATGACTCCTTCAGGACCAGTGTTGAGAGAGGTGAGGCCTGGAGGGTGAAGGGAATGTGGGGTAGAAGGGGGAACCGATTACAAGAATCTAAGTATAGCTTCCTCCCTGGGGGATGGACAGCAGAGAAGAAGGTGGAGGGAGACGTCGGACAGTGTAACTTATGACAAAACTATAATAATTTATGAATTATGAAGGGTTCATGAGGGAGGAGGGAGTGGGGAGGGAGGGGGAAAATAAGCAACTGATATTAAGGCAAAAATAGAAGGCAAATGTTTTGAGAATGATGAGGGCAACAAATGTACATATGTGCTTGACACAATGGATGGATGGATGGATTGTGATAAGAATTGTACGAGCCCTCAATAAAATAATTAAAAAAAATACTCAATGCACAAGGAAAACAAAACAAAACAAAACAAAACCATTAAACCAACCCCCTGCCTGGAATCATAAGGATCCTATAGAGTAGAGAAAATTTATTCCTTTGGATTTCCAAGCCCCTAAATTCTAGACAATCTTATCTTTCTCCCCTAGAGAGACTGATGGACTTGAACAGTTGATTTGTGGGTAGCAGTCTAACCATTACCACATTAGGCCACCACGGTTACTTCACAACTATAGGGGGGTATAATTAACACAGAGAGAGCTGCCTTTCATTTAAAACACAAACACAAACTGCTAAGTTCCTAGTTCATGTGGTGGAGCCTTGCCTGAAAGGACATTAAGTGACTTATATGTCAGTTGAAATTAGTAAAAAAAAAAAAAAAAAAAAAAGGTTTCTGGAAGCTAGGGAATCTTAATGGGAAAATGGAGATCGTTTAAATTCATCACTGTGCTATTTTAGATCATATGTTGTTAAGACTAGAAGATTGACTTACATTTTTATGATACAATTTTATAGCATCCTGTTCTTTATCTTTATGGCAATTTATCAAAATTCTAATTTCAAAATTACATCGAAAGTCTCTGAAAACTCTCACACTATCAATGTAATTGCCCCAGCATGCTGTCCCTCTTCCTCACACTTACTTCGGATGCGTTGTCCAGAGGAAAGAGTCCCTGGAAAATGAGGTGCCTGAGAAAGCAGCAGGGCGGCGAAAATGAAGGGGACCTTCGACAAAATGGATCGACGCAAGGGCTACGTCGATGGGCTCAAATATGAGAACAAGCGTGAGGACGGCCCGGGACCAGGTGGTCTTTCATTCTGTTGTACATTGGTTTGCTTTAATTGCAAACCGACTTAATGACTCAGCAATAACAACAACAATTTAGTTGGAGTCCATGGGTGGTGCAAGCAGTTATGCAAAGAATAACCAACAAAAAGGTTAACAGTTCAAATCTAAAGACACCTCAGAAGACAGAGTAGGCAATCTACCAGCTTTCAAAACATCATAGCTTTCAAAACGATAAGATGCATTTCTATTCTAACGCCCATAGGATCGCAATGAGTCATGCTTGACCACCACCCCAGCACTTGATCCCCCCCCCCCCAGAGTGCACTCTAGCTATTTTATTTTATTTGTTTTTTGCAATTGTTGAATTATGCACAGTAAAGCACTACCGAGTTTGGAAACTTCTACATTTACAGTGAAGTTACCCTGATTCCATGCTTCCAATTGTGCAACCATTCTCACCCATCTTCGCTAAGTTGCTCCTCCAGTGCTGACATAAATTCACTGTCCCCCCAGGTTTCTTGTCCAATATTTTGAGATACTGTTGTCATCTGGATCCTGCCCCTCTCTTTCACATACTCGGCCATTGAGTCAATTCTTACTTGTAATGACCTTGACGGACAGAGCAGAACTGTCCCTGTGGGTTTCAAAGACTGCAAATCTTTACAAGAGTGTAAAGCCCCATCTTTCTCCTGCTGATTGGCTGGTGGTTTCAAACTGCTGACTCTGGGATTGGCAGCCCTGTATGTAACCCACTGTGCCACCAGGACTCCTGTGTAGATAGTTCTTAAAAAGCATGATACTCACGTAGATGATTTTCTTCTAGTTAAGATAAGCTGTTTGGTTTAAAGAAAACTTCATGGAATGATTTTGATTTAAATATTGAGGAGTATCTCAGGGAAATAGATTCAAGGATTCATTTAGATTCTATGGGCCCAGAAATTCTGACATACCCCAGAATTTGACATTTTGATCTCATTTCTCCTTTTGATTGGATTTCTTCTATAGAATCCTTAATCAAAATTTTAATAAAAGTAACTGGCACTATCCAGCTTTTTTTGGTTTTGTGGCAAAGAAGCAGTTGTTCACAGAGGCAATTACATTTTAAGTACTACAATTTTTGACCCTCTATCTTTCAGTTAAATAGAGACTGCTTGTTGTGTTTTGAATAGCAACTTGAATGTAATATCCAATGGACTAGGAATGAGAGCGAAGACACTAAACACATTCTGAGGCCAATTCTCCGAGATGTCCCATGAAACCGTGACCCAAGCCTCCAAACCCAGGAGTCAAATCCAATGAGAAATTGGTGATCCATGAGCAATCTCAGCAGCTTAAAGCCCTCCCCCCACCCCTTTTTATTTTATTTTTGGGCCATTGCTGTGATTTGTACATATATAACACTTTTGCCAATTCATCTTTTTGGAGGTGTACAATTAACTTACAGGAATTATAATAATCCTCTGTGCCACTCTACTCTTAATCACACTGTGTGAAATGCTCAACACAGTTAGCTTCCTTTTCTCGCTGGTAACCACTAGTAAACCGATCTCTATATAAATAAAAAACAAAGAAACAAACCCATTGCCATCGAGTTAATGCTGAATAATAGTGACATTGTTGGACAGAGAAGAACTGCCTCTCTTGAGTTTCCAAGTCGCTAAATCTTTATGGCGGTAGAAAGCCCTTTCTCCTGCAAAGTGGCTGGTGGTTTAGAATTGCTGAACTGGCAGTTAGCAGTCCAATGGGTAAGCACTTTACCACCAGGACTCCTCATTTCTTATATAAGCAGCTTTTTAAACATAAGAATTTTTTTACAACATCTCCAAGCACTAGTTTTTTCAGCTATAAAATGGGCATGTTTCTAATTCCGTAGGTTTGTGATTAAATGAATGGTATCCTGAATGCATTGCTTGATACAAGAGAATATTAGTTACTTTTCTAAATTTGGTGATTTGTTAGCTTGTTCTGTGACTTTTAATTGAACCAGTCTACAATTGTCTACATTGATTTCATCATCTGGAAAATGGAATTGATGACACATTTCTTTCCAATCTAATATTGAAAAGGGCTGTGAATTGTTAGGTGATAGTGTTTCTTTGATAGGCGAGGCTTCTGTAATCAATCTGACCAACAAGGTCAATTTAAGGAAACAGTCAGCTCTTTTACAACACCATTTCCTGACTCTTTGCTTTTTTTTTTTTTAATCTCTCTCCACTAACAATGTTATCAAGCCAGTCAAAATAGTTAATGAGCTTACATATGTGGTTTTGCGTCTCAAAAGACAGATGATACAATAATATGAAAATCATATCTAAGAGGAAGACTTAAAGGAACAAAGATTACTCAGCCTGTAAAGGTGATTTATGATGGGTCTATAAGGATAGAGACAAGCTTTGCTTACAGAAAACCTAATATCTGAACACTGATGTTTATAAGACCCAAATGTAGAGATAATCAATCACTTCACAGGAGAATTCCTCACCTCAGAAACAGATTCTATTTTGTACAGGGACTATCCCAAGTAGAAATCAATTAAATTTATAAAATTTAATTTGCCCAAAACAGTTCCGAAAATGGAGGTCCATCTGTCTAAATGCCTCTACCGTTGAGAATGGTCACCATCTGTTCCCTAATTCCCACCAGGGAACAGAGAAGAGGCTCGATTCTAAAATGTGGGATTTAAATTTATCTGTGGACGAGTTTCTGATCTAGGTAGACTTGCTAACTGTGAACATTGTTTTACCACATATTTTAAACAACAGGATGACCTTCTCTGCTTTCTCCAGGAAGATGCCTTATGAGTGGGTCTGTCTAAAGATTGATGGTGGATGAAGGAAAGCCCTAGGAGGTCATGACTTCTTAGAGTGCACATAATGTCCTGAGCTATTTGTGAAAAGCATTAGAAGAGACCTTGCCATATGGAACACATTCACAATGTGCGATTGTGTGTAGAAGACAGAGTAAATATAGAGCCTGCTGAAGGGCTGGAAGACATCTTTTCAGCAATATGTTTCTCAAAATGCAGGACACCTGTTTTGCCAAATTGGGTAGGAAACCTGGATAGAATATACATGCTTATAAAGATTTTCCTGGAGATTTGCATGACTTGACTGTTGATATACTTAAAGAACCTAATAGACACGCACTGGTACAGAGAAAATAGAGCAGGGAGAAAATAAACTTCAAGAATATTTTCTGAATATTTAATGTCAACAATTCAATTCAAGTTGATAGCAAATTTTGAATTTTGCTCTTTTTCTTGATGCTTTCTTTGGTCGATATTATATATTTAGAAGAATTGATCTCTCCCCCCTGAAAAGTATGTTCTTAGCAATTTGTCTATCCCTTAGTGGCATCCTGGGGACTATTTAACAACTCTGAGTAAAAGAAAACAAAACTTCTCTGATGATAGCATTTGACAATCCCATATTGTAAATTGTGCCACGTGGCCAATTTCAAAGTGCAATTCGACAGTATATACAAGACCTATGAAGGGTGGCACACCCAGAGCTGTCATGGACAAACTCCATCCAAGCCTGCTTCTTCTTTATGACATGCACTACCCTCCTGGTGGCACTGAAGCCTCGTACATGCCTTAGCTTCTCTGTTTCACTGTAAACAGATTTTTCCACTTCAGTAATTTTTCCTTTTTTACTCTGATTCATCTCTGCCCTTTTCTAGTGCTATTGTAAGGCCTGCCATTTGTGTATTGCTGTTATTAGTTGACTTCCAGTCACCTTCCACCAATAGCAACCTTCTGGACGACAGAATTAAACACTGACTGGCCTTGCACCACTGTCACACGTGTTGATTTGTTTGAGCGAATTATTTCAGGCACTAAGCCAGTCCATTTAGTTGAAGGTCTTCCTCTTTGGTACTGACCCTCTCCTTTACCAAGCGTGGTGTCCTTCTTGAGGACTGGCCCCTTCTGATAACTGGCCCAAAGTATAGGAGCTGAAATCTTGCCCCTCCTAAAAGTGATGTAGTGCTTTTGTTTAGTGTTTGATCAGCATCTGTTGAGAAACAAAGAGACTCAATATGTTAGTTTTAAAATTCTAACCCAGAAGAGTGATAAGAAAGAGTGAAATCTTATTTTATTAGCATTTTTAATTTTTCAATAGCTTTAAAATATGATTCTAAGGATTGAATTGTTTCTCTTCAAAATATGTGCTGGGATCTTAACTCCTAAATTTGTAGGTATTATATTCTTTGGTGATCATAATGTAGGTATACCACACATAATATAATGCAATGCAATTAATTAGTCAGTTGAGGTCATGCCAATGAGGGGGGTCAGAGTGGAGACCCAAAGCCCATCTGTAGACAATTGGACATCCCCTCACAGAAGGGTCAGAACAAAGGGATCAGTCAGCCTGGGTGCTGTACAGTACTGAGGAAACACACAACATTCCTCTAGTTCTTTAATTCTTTCTCCCACCCCAGTATCATGACCCCAGTTCTACCTTACAAATCTGCCTAGACTGGAGCATGTACACTGGTAAAAATAAAAGCTCTCAACACACAGAATCCAGGACAGACAAATCCCCCAGAATCAGTCATGGAGTAGCAATACAATGAGGGTAGGGGGAAGGTGGGTGAAGAAGGAGGAGAAAGGGAGAACCAATCACAATGATGGACATATAACCCCACCTCCCCTCCCACTTCCGAGGGTGGTGAACAACAGAAATGTGGGTGAAGGGAGACAGCAGATGGCTTAAGATATGAAAATAATAATAATTTATAATTTATCAAAGGTTCACGAGGGTGCGACAGTGGGGGAGGGAGGGAAAAAAGAGGTGCTCATACCATGGACTCAAGTAGAAAGAAAATGTTTTGAAAAGGATGATGGCATCATATGTACAAATGTGCTTGACACAATGGATGTATGGATTGTTATAAGGGCTGTAAGAACCCCCAATAAAATGATTTATAGATTAAATAAAGAGGTCTTATGCAGCAGATTTACCTAATGCAATATATCTTTTGAACTCTTGATGGCTGCTTCCATGAGCAGTGATTGTGGGTCCAGGTAAGATAAGATCTTTGACAACTTCCAGTTGTGCAGATTTGGGTATTCCTTACATTGAATTGTAATTCATAGTGGAGGATACAATCCTTGCTCTTCATCAGCAAGTGCTTCAATTTCACTTTCAGCAAGCATGGTTGTCATCTGCATATTTCAGGTTGTTAATAAACCTCTGTCCAATCCTGATGCCATACTCTTTATATAGTCCAGCTTCTCTAATGATTTTCTCAAAATATAGATTGAACAATTATGGTAAGAGCATGCAAGCCTGATGCACACCTTTCCTATTTTAAGCCATGTAGTGTTCCCTTTTTCTGTTTGCACGACTGCTTCTTGCCCCATGTACAAGTTCCTCATGAGCACAAGTTGTCCACATTTTATTATGATCCACACAGTTGAATGCCTTTGCATAGTCAATGAAACACAAGTCAACATCTTTCTGGTCTTCTGTTTTGAGGCAAGATCCATCTGCTCTCAGCAATGACGTCCCTTGTTCCACATCCTCTTCTAGCTCTGTCCTGTTCCCTGTCAATGTACGATTGCAACCATTGTTGGATGGTGTTAAGCAAGATTTGATTTGTGGGTGATATCAATGATATTATTCTATAATTTGTTCTATAATTTCTGTTGGGTCATCTTGCTTTGAACTGGGCACGAATATGGATCTCTTCCAATCAGTTGGTTTAAGTAGCTGTCTTCCAAATTCCCTATCATAGGCAAGTGAGTGCTTCCTTTGCGTCTTGAGTGCTTCCAGTGTGGCTTCAGCTCCCTGAAAACATTTCAAGGGGGACTCTTTCAATTTCTGGAGCCCTGGTTTTGGGTAATGCATTCGGTACAGTTTGATCTTTTTCCTTTTGCACCAGTGGTTCTTGTTCATGTGCTACCTCTTGAAATGATGAACTTTCAACTAGTTCCTTTTGGTACAGTGACTGTGTGTAATATTTCCATACTTCCATCAGTATATCTGAAACTGAAAGAATTCAAGAAAAAAGTCAAGCCTTGAATTGCAAATTTGAATCAATAAGCAAAATATTCAATGATCCAGAAAACATCAAGAGAAGATGAGAAAATGGTAAGAACAATTCAGTTCGTGACATTTAAAACTCCATCTTTATAATGCATACAGGATGCTTTACAATATATACAATGCATGTGCACATTGCATTGAGTAATCACTTGGTTTTGTCTATTGCTATCTTCTATATAAGAATCAAAAGGTTTGAGCGGTTCATGAGTTCTCCTCCTCTTCAATGTGTTTCATTGTTCTGTGCATCTCTTTACTCACTAGGGGAAGCAACCAAGGACACAGAATTCTGTATGAAGAAACTATGGAGAGGAATAAAGGAAACTTACATGTTACACAATTTGTTATAATATGGAGAGGAATAAAGGAAACTTACATACTATACAATTTGTTATAAAATCAACAGATGAAAATCTAGGATGGAGAAAAGTGAATTTTACTAGAGGTAATTTGGCTTGTGGGTGGTAGTGAAAGTTTCCTACCAGAGTCAAGTGCTATTTTTGCTGTTAGGTGCCACTGAGTTCATTCCAATCCAGAGTGAGCCTGTGCACAGCCGATGGAAGGACTGCCCAGTACCGGGCCATCCCAGAATTGTTCCTATGCTTGAGCCCATTGCTGTAGCCATTGTGTAATACATCTCATTGTAGGCCTTTCTCTATTTTGCTGTCCCTGCTCTTTACCAAGCATGATTTCCATGCAGAAGTTGGTTGGAAAAGTTCAAAAATGATATTCTTTTCTCAGTTTCAAAATGAAAAACTACAACAAAAAGTAGGAAATAATATCCTTACAGGGAAAACGATCTAGAATTAGAGGGAGGAGGCTGTGCAGTGCCATAACGGGGTGCAACCTGGAAAGAAGAGAGGGAAGGTTGGATTTTGGGCAATTTTACTCCCTATCCTACCATTCAACCTAAATCCAGAGCAGCATTCTTCCCTGAGTTTCCCTCAAAATTTTGAATATGTTCCCAAACCCATTGTGTATTGACTCTTCAAAATATGGCTACTGATTTCTTTTAAGTAACAACACGAGAATGCATGCATTTCTTACAAATAATATTTACCAAGAAATAAGTTAAAGTTCAAAGTTTGCCTCAGTCATGTAATCCTGAACGAAATCAGAATATTTCTAAACCAACTGAAGTGTAGCATCCATCTCTGCCTAAAAGACATCTTTAAAGACACAAGGTGATCACCTATTTAAAAATATTTTCTTTAATAAATAAAGGAGACCTACATGTAGAATAGTAATGACCTTCTTTGTCAAGTAATTTCAATAATTCTAAACGAGCAGACAGCTCTCAACTCAAAAGGTCCATCTATAAAATCACGAGCCCTTCCCAAGTGACTAAGAAATGTGCATGTAAAAGAATTTTAAGCCATTATGTTCAGGGAATATTAAACCTTAATTAATGTATTGGTGATTTCAATAATAAAATGCCCACTGTTATCTAAGAACAAATGGAAAGCATTAAACCAATGGTTAGATTTATGGCTGAATAAATCAAATACGCTGTCAAATTCATCAGGGAAATCTACCCACCTATATGTGTCCTTGGTTCTATAGCGCTCCCTCCCATAGTGGCAGGCAGTCTATCAATGACGCCCTGCACTTATGAATTGTGACTATAGCAGTACATGTAAATGATTAAGGGAGCCTGTTCTGGTGAGCTGCGTGCTTGTAAAGGGCCCTGTGGTGCAGAACCCCCTGGCTTGCAAAGTCTAGACACTTGCGTACATCTATGTGCTTCACTGGAGATGGGCTGGGGATATGGAGGTTGGTGTTGCCACTTTCAGTAGATGAGAGAAGCAGCTGCATTGAAACATATAAAAAACAAAAAAAGAAAAAAATATTTTTTTCTTATGAATATATTTAATGTGTTAAACAGATTCTGGCAATTTCCTGATGGCTCCAAAAGAAGTCTGAGCTGAGATTTTCACAGAGAATGTTCCAGGCTCTGAATACTTACTGTACCTTGTGTATTGAATCACATCTGCTACAGAGAGGAAGCAATGAATAATTAACTCAGCCTCCACATTACTGCCATAGATTACAGTTGCTTTGACTGCTGAACTGCCCTGAACAACATAAACCACTTAGAAAACTCCCTCACTCTCTTTCCTTTTAAATTTGTCTTGCTATCACTTACTGCTTAAAAGGGTAAATCTTTCTCTAGTTTTAATTAAAGCATTTAAAATAATTTACATTGAAATCATATGTGCTCGGGTCTGTCAGAATTGATGCTTTAATAACATGCCATCTCTTTCTCCATTGCCCTGAAATCTGTTAAAATTACCACTAATCTAATTGGGAACAAAGTTGTCAAATGCATGCAGCTCTGACAGTTTGTCTTTCTGCAAACTGCCGACAGATTGCAAGTTACGCATGTGTTGAGCAGATGGGTAAGTTAAAAGGAACACCAAAAAAAAAAAAAAAAAGCAATTTATTAAATCACCTGGAACCAGCAGCTCCCGTCCAAAAATAGTGAGAATGAAATATAGCAGGAGCCGGGAGTGCTGGCACTAGAATATACCAGAAGGTACCGGTTACAAAACAAGATAAACATTTGGAGATGCCTCAGCTGTGTTACAGAATAATGAGGAGTTATTTAAGCCGATGTAGATTATCAGCCAAAATTAATTTAGGGTGCAGCTTTTTCAGAAAATAGTTTCCAAAGTGATTGCTTTAACCCTTTACTGTCTTCTCATTATCACTGGCATCAACACACTCATTCACATAGATCAATGTATTCACATCATCCCGCATGCAGACACTATCAGACAGATGCACATGAATCCACACTCATACACAAATGATCTATGCCCACCTGCTCCTCTGTGCATTCATATATTAGTGCGCATATATTCACAAGAGCAAATATATCAATCTCACATATATATATATACACATAGGAAATACATGCATCTATTAATTAATCTTTACACTTACTATCTCTTTATCGCCTATCTATCTCATCTATCTATCATCTCTCTTTGCCTGCCTCCCTACCTACCTACTTGCCTCTCACCTTTCTAAATCTATGCATGATTATGTTCATGGGAGATTGCTTGTCTCCCATCATCTGAAGCAAGGTTCTGAGTAAGTCATGCATGGGCAATTCACCCTCGAGCTGCTGTTCCATAATGGTTTCCATGTGTTCCATGGTGAAACCTATCAGGCAGGGCATGAGGAAGAGCTGAGGCAAGCATGAGGAAGGTGGAGAAAGGAGAAAGGAGAAGCAGAGCCTGGAGACTTATTTTTCTTCTTCACTTTGGGCCTCATAGAGCTCTTTATGTGCCTGGATTTCTAGAGAGGTGCTCCTTGAGCCCTTTTCTAGAAGAATTAAACAAATCTTAGGAATTATCAAACAAAGAAAGTGTGGTAGTTACATAATCTGGTATCAGTCTGAGATTATTCAGAGTGAATGGGGTGGAGGTTAGCCTGTCAATCAGGTCGCTGCCTGATGATCTCATTTGGAAGTGCAACGGAGATAAATAGCTTACTGGAGGCCAGACACACTCTCTGCTTGACATTCCTGATGACAAACCACATGGAGCTACACTTATGGAGCTAGAGCCCTGGAGCTGGAGGAGCCACGTGGAGACCCACACCAGTGCTGAGATTCTTCCACCACCACTGGATCCACAAGACTTTCCACCCACTGGCCTGTGATCTTCTTGCATTTGGTGTCATTGCACGTGTTGCCTGATGCTGAAGAGGAATTTACAGACTGGTATCAGATGTACAGGCTAATGTAGGATTTATGGACTTGATCTGGACTGGGCTTGGATGTTTTCCTAATATACAATATACTCTTTATATAAAGTTCTTACTTATACACATATGAATGTCTATAAATTTGTTTCTATAGTCTACCCAGACTGATAAAGAAGGCATTTAAAAACTAATGTTTGTCGTATCTAAGCAACCTGGATCGATACAAAATGGTCAGTCCAGTTTTTAAAAGGCAATATATTAAAAATAAATTTTGTTCTATCAGTATCAGGATATCCTGACAGGTTCAGAAGCTCAGAAAAATAAATCTCTTTTTGTGGCTGGAATAGGCCAATACAGGTCCTTCTAGAGGAATGTCTTGCTGGAAATTTAGGTGATTGGGTTGTGAAGAGCTGAACACTGGTACAGTGACGCTCAAACACAAAATGCTGATGTTCTCCTTGGCCCTCTCCCCTTATCACGTTTCTTCTTTTTTCCTCGGGACCTTATCAATTTACATTGTGTTGGCCACCATATATTCTGATGACTTGCAATTTCAGATCTAGAGATGAAGCTTGAGTTTTACTCCCTTAGAGTCAGAATCCCGTGTTCAAAGGTGACGTGTTGCAAGTCTCCACATGTGTATTCCTTGGGTCTTACCAATTCCATGGATTTAACATGGAGTTCCTCAATTCTGCTACAAGCTCACCTCTCCTTTCTTCACCATGTTTGCTGCTCACATCACTTCAAACTTTATCATTTGAGCTAAAATAAATCTATTAATAATCCTTACTCCACCTCTGTTCTTTGCCAGAAAAGCCAGTCATCAAGTCTCTTCAATTTAAAAATAATTTAAATTTAAAAATATTTTCTAAGTCCCATACACTTTGACACTCAGACGTGCTGGTCAGTCTGTCCTTTCCACCTTATATATGAGAGAACGTCTTCAATTTAGGGTTTCTTATCTCGAGTTGGCATGAGAGAAATCTTTCAGTCTAGAATGCCATGTCTCCTCCAATTCATTTTTTACATAGTTTCCAGAGTGACATCCAAAATTTGCATTGTTTCATTGTGTTTTTATGCTTCCTGTGCTGGACAGTCTATGTTTGTCTTACAGGTATACTCTGTGTTCTCTGTTGTTTTGTTTCTGCCAGGTGGCTGCCAGCCTGTCCCGAAGGCCACCATTCCAAATGAGTTACCGTAGTCTTCACTTACAATTTCAGCCGAAATTCTCTCCAGGATCTAAGGCCTCCCTCCTCTTGCCCCTTAAGCCTGAGAATTGTGTTGTCTTCCCTATTGTTACCCCCAGGATGATTCACCATTCCTTGTTATTTTCTTTAACCCTGACCATTCTTTGGTGAATGGTCTCTTCATCATACTTTCCTCAGTTATGGGTATTTGAACAGACTGCCTGTTTCCTCTTGGTGTCTTGACTAATGGCTTCCCCTATTGTCAACAAGACTAACATTTCAAATTTAAAACATGGCGAAGAAGCTCTTTTAAATCTTGTCCTTGCCAACTTCTTGCCTCTCCTGACACTTGTTCTTGCTAGTGCACACATTTGGGCTCCCTCCATCCATCATGCTATTTCACAATACCCTGCTTTTGTCTGGGCCTTTGACTTGGCATGGCATGCCCTGTGAGTCCCCACACCCTAGTACACTTCCACCTCCACTCGCTGTCTGACTTCTGCTTTTTTTTTTCTTAAGGGTTTGGCTAAACATCAACTCCATCAGAAAGCCTTCCCTGAGCCTTTGAGATCCTTAGCCCTCTCTCATAGTCAAATGATTATAGATATCCACCATGAGCATTACATATTAAAGACTTTGAAAAGCTTCTCTAATAAGCAATAAAAGACACCATGATTCATTTTAATCCGAATTACCTCCTTCCCGTCTTCCTTACTCCTCCCTCTTTTCCCTTTCTCTCTCTCCTCTTTTCCTTAATAGATTACTGAATTACTTTATTTCACCCAGAAAATAATTTTACAAGGTAGATGCTGTTAGTATGCCCATTTTTTAAACTGAGGACTGTGAGAAGGAAGTTGAATGGCATTTTCAATAGCAAGTCAACTAACAAATGTATGTGCTGAGCTAAGAATGTTGTGTCCTTGATTATAATATTAAAGACAGGGATCAGCTTTGAGAAGGTGTTATAACATGTTTGTGAATAAGTACACTTAATCCTCATATATAAAAAGTGATAACTATATAGTTTATCAAAAGTAAAGCAAATGCCAATTTATCTTTATTTACTGGATTAGAATGAATTTAGTAGTCTGCTTGCAAACTAGGAATCTTTTTTTTCTGATAATGAAACTTATTTATTTATTTTTAAATTAAATTAAATTTATTTATTTTTGATAGTTGTATTAGGGACTCATACAACTCTTATCACAAGCCATACATACATCAATTGTGTAAAGCATATTTGTACATTCATGCCCTCATCATTCTCAAAACATTTGCTCTCCACTTAAGCCCCTGGAATCAGGTCCTCTTTTTTTCAACCTTCCTCCCCGCTCCCCCCTACCTCATGAGCCCTTGATAATTTATAAATTATTATTTTGTCATATCTTGCCCTGTCCAACGTCTCCCTTCACCCACTTTTCTGTGGTCCATCCCCCAGGGAAGAGGTCATATGTAGATCCTTGTAATCGGTTCCCCCTTTCCAACCCACTCTCCTTCCACCCTCCCAGTATTGCCACTCTCACCACTGGCTCTGAAGGGATCATCTGCCCTGGATACCCTGTGTTTCCTATCTGTACCAGTGTACATCCTCTGGTCTAGCCAGACTTGCAAGGCTTAAGTGTAGGATTTCAGTTCTAAGAAGTTAACTGTTTGCTCAATAGTTCATTTTCTTTTTTTTTTTGCAATAGTTCATTTTCAAGATCAAAATTCCTCATATAAAATAAGGAGGTAAAATGCACACTAAAGGTCCTCAAAATCAGTATTAGAAAAAGTCCAAACTATTAAATATGTCATTTCCCATAAAGATCAAAATATTTTGAACAGTGTGATCCTAGTCAGAAATTCTCAGTTGTCCATGGAAAGAAAGGCAAATTCACTGTGCCACCAGAGCTTCTAATTGTCGAATTAGTCATTTAAATTCTTGATACATTGATAAACAGGGTGGCCTACACCTTATAATAAACTATATTTTAACAATCAAATAAAATGATAACAAAGTACTCCCATAAGCTGAAATCCAATATGCTATTGTAGGATTTTATACAAATTATCTATTAACATCTTCTTGGAAGAAGTACTGCCAGAAAAATCTTTAGAAATGAGGATGGCAACACATTGCCTCGTGTACTTTGATCAGGATTTTAGAAGAAGTCAATCCCTGGTAAAGTACATCATGCTCGGTAAAGTAGAGAGTCAGAAAAAAATGGGAAAACCATTAACAAGAGGAATTGCCACTGTGGCTGCAGCAAGGGGTTCCAACTTAGTACTTGTGAGAATGGTGCAGGACCCTACAGTGCTTAATTCTGTTGCACTTAATTGTTGCGGAGAGTCTGAACCAAGCCGATGGCACCGAACAACAACATTAGCATGCTATGCAGTCAAAATATTTTGTGGAAGTGATTTCACTATTAGTGTGTCTGCTCACACATGAAATCTCCAGGTATTGCTAAGGAAGGATACGTATCAAAATATCCACCAAAGGCTTTAAAAGAGGAAGCCTAAACTTCAACACAGAAGATTCTGGAATTCAGTAATTCTGTAGTGACCTGGTATAACTGGAAAATTTTTCTCCAAAATATATTCTGATATACACCCTCTCTTAGACCAGATCCATAGACTTTCTGTCGATGTTTTATACTGGGGAGGTTTGCAGGTGGCTATGATGTTAAAAGGTGCTACTTGTATTTTTTTTAAATCATTGTATTGGGGGCTCTTGCAGCTCTTACAACATTCCATCCATCAAGTGTAACAAGCATATTTGTACATATGTTGCCATCATCATTTTCTAAACATTTACTTTCTATTTGGACCCTTGGTATCAGCTCCTCTTTTTGGTCTCCCTCCCTCCCTCCCCCCCTCATGACCCCTTGATCAATTATGGATTATTAATTGTTTTCATATCTAACATGACCACTGTCTCCCTTCACCCACATTTCTGTTCATCCCTCTGGGGGTGGGGATTGTGCATCAATCATTGTGATTGGTCCCCCCACCTCCACTCCTCCCCTCAGCTTCCCCCTACCCTCCTGGTATCTTACTCCCATTTCTGTTCTGAGAGATTTTCTGACCTGGATTCTGTGTGTCATAAGCTCTTATCTGTACCAGTGTACATGCTCTGGTCGAGCAAGAACTGAAAGACAGGACTGGGGTCATGACAGGGGGGGGGGGGTGAGGAAGCCTCAAAGAACCAGAGGACTATGGTGTGTTTCATCGGTGCTATACTGTGCCTTGTTAGACAGATGTCAGTGCAGTTTCCAGACTAAGACAGGCTAGGAAGAAAAGTCTACTGATTTACTTTTTAAAAAAATAGCCAATGAAAATTCTAAGAGTCATAACACAATATTGCTCATTAAAGTATTGGAAAGAATCCTGGTGGGATACTGGGTTATGAGTTGGGCTACCAACTGAAAAATCCATAGTTCAAATCCATCAGTCACTGCTCAGGAGAAATGAGACTTTCTGCCCCTATAAAATTTATAGCTTCAGAAACCTGCCGTAGGTGGTCACTATGAGTCAGAATCTAACTAATGTCAGTGGGATTAGATTTTGGTATTTAGAAGATGACTCCTATGGTTAGAAGGCACCAAAATACACAGTAGTCACAATAATGGATTAAAAGGTAACAATGATTGTGAAGATGGTATAGGGCCATGCAATATTCTGTTCTTTTGTACATCAGGTCAATTTACATCAGGTCAATTTGCAGGCCAAATTGAGAGCAATTTACAATAACAACATAGACCAAATGGGCAAAGTTATGCTGTGATAACAGGCAATACCCAATTCTCAATGTCTTCCCACAGTAAAAGTACGTGTCTCGCTCATGCTGTATGTTCAATGCCAAGTACATAAATGGATTTCCCCACTGGTCTCTTGACTGCACAACTAGCTTCTTAATGCACCCTCAACTAATTTAATGTGCTTCCTTTGTCACATGCTCTTCTTACTTTTCTCATCTAACGGGTTTTCAAAATCATTAAAAAAATTCCTAACATATAATTTAGGGTTTGTAATTTATTTGATGGTAGTTTTAAATAAGATGTTTTTAACCCCATTTAGAAGCAGTCCACTTTCATGATTTATTACAACTTTCTGTCCCTGGCTAATTAAACTCATTTCTTAGGAAATGAATCATGGTTAATCACACTAAGAATAAGATTAGTCGTACTGCCTTCTTTTGTTATAAAATGAGTGTAAATAACTTTTGAGGCAATTTTTTCTAAAATCATGTAATAGTACCCAATTCAGCCACATTATGTAAAATAGCACATTCAGAGAATAGTAAATCCAGATGCTGCCCTATTTTACCTAAAACAGGGAAGGAATTTGCATTCTTTTATTATTAAACTTAGTTCTATCAATTGACTTTCTTTGCAGGAAATACTGTGTTTTGGTAGGTTAAACTCCATTAAAAAATTCCTAGACTGAAATCTGTTGTATGATTTCTTTACCCGCTGGAGAGATAAAACCATTACATTTAAGTATTATAATAGCTAGCATATGCTATTTCTTAAAAATGACACCACCATCTGGATTAAGGTATACTGATGATTTCATACAATACTCCAGCTTTCTTCAAGTAGGGAGAGGCCAAACTGTCCCCACTTTAACTACCCTGTCATACTAATGAAAAATAATAAAAGGTCACACTTTGTGTTTGACCTACTTGTTAGAGATCATATACTGGTTTATTAATTAATCATATAATTATCATAGTAGCTGGGAATTCATGAGGCAAACCAGATGCCTCTGTTAGAAAAGTTAGATGGGGCCCAAACCCCAATATTAAGCTTCCTAGTCACGTATAACCTGGTTGCTAGAAGGAACTGGAGAGAAAGCCTCGTGACCTTGGATTCAGATCGTAGTTCTCCTGTTTGCTACTTGTGAGGCCTTGGGCAAATTCCTGAGTCTTTCTAAACTTTTATTTCTTCTTCTGTAAGCGGAAAGTAATTCCATCTACAGCAAATTTGTTAAACAGCATAAGTATCATGATTGTATCATTTCTAGCAATGTGCCTGTTTCATATCACAGTGCATTAGGAAAGCATTAGTATTACTATCATGATTATTATCACCATTGTTCATGTTTTCCCCTCTCTGCCCATCTTTCTCTCACTCAGGGAGGACGTAGAGAAGCAAAGCAAGAGATTAAGAGGCAGGATGGGACCAGGTTGTGGAAAGAGAAGTCAACTTTAAAACATGACAAGGCAAGACCATTTTACATAGTATATGCATGTTCCTAGAATGGATTTCTAATGTGGTAGAATCACCAGACAATAAAAATATACTGCTGGACATAAAGCAGTAGCACTTTTACTTTCCACATAAGCTACCCTCATGACTGGCTATCTTTAAAGGTCACTGGATGAACTCTCCTAGATGAAACTAGTTAAATTTCCTAGAGCCACTGAAGTCATTATTATATGAGTGAGTGAGGGTGGGGAGCTGTGGTAGAGGAGGTAAAAGAGTGGAGGAAGGGACCTAACTCACCTAGCTGCTTTCTTGGGAGTCCCTTGACTATTGTCATGCACACAGCAAAACCTTCTGGGCTAATACATCTGACTGGCTGTGCAGGGAACCACAGGGCAGGCCTGGATAATTGATGGGCTCAATCTGACCAGGCACAGGTGGCACGGAGACGGCGTACAGCAGCTTCTCGGGTTTGCCAGTGCCATCTGTTGCCATAAGAACATCTGTCGTCAAGGTCACCCTGTCACCCTCTGTTAAAGTTACAGGTTTGGTGAGTAGAATAATGTCACCTAAGAAGGGGATGGGGAGAGGAAGGGTCCAAGATACAGGAACACAGTAGGGGACAATCCGTTTTATTTAATTATGGAAGAGGAACGATGACATTAATAAAAGGGATTACCAGGTAAGGAAAGTGAGGAAAAGTGCACGTGATATAAAAGGAGAGCTTTATTGTAAAGATTGCTGCTGTTGTTCTCTTTCTGCTCAAGCGTCAATTCATTTATAGAGTAAGGACAGTTGTAGCAGAGGCATCGCACTCATGAAAGAAATATGATATGTAATTAGAGGAAAGACAAGCACTCTCCTCTTTGCATGCTAACTTACAATTTTTATATGATCCTTTTGTACAAGCACATTTGACTAAGGGTGTGCTTGTGTGTGCGCCTGTGCATGTGCAAACACACACAGCATGTGCAGGGAGAGAGCAGTGTAGAAGGGGACACTGCATTTATCAAAGTACTTAACTGGCTTTTGAGCTTTGCTCTGCTGCCAGAAAGAATGACTCATTTGTTAATAAAGAACAATTAAGTTAATAGACTCAAATGAGCTGATGGACCAAGTACTGTGATAAAGCAAATGGAATATTCGATTTTTAAACAGCAAGTATTGCATGTGGCCAGACTTCCAGCAGCAATGGCTCAGCTTTTACCCTTATGCTTACTGCTGATGCTTTTGAAGCAATTTTACCCTGTGGCAAGGAAACATCATTCCCATCTGTTTAGGAAGTGTGGCTTTACTTATTGGACCAATATTGCTGGCACCATGGGCTTTCTGGGACTAAATAGTTATCATTGAATGGTGAGATGAGAAAGGGGGAGGTGATCTGCTCAGTTTTAGAAAATATAGTTACATCTGCCCAACAAGCCTAAAGGGGAGAGTTGAGGACAAAAATGGTTGCTTTGCAAAAGGATGGTAGGAGGGGTAGACAAAACAGCAGTTGAGCAAAATTCATTTTATTTGTACTGATTGCATAGTCACACCACACAGATCATTAAAGTGAGGCTCTTGGAAAGAGGGAAACATTTATGACCAACTATCATTTTCATGCTGAATTTATATGTAAAATTAACTTTATTTTCCTCATTATTTTTTATATTTTGATATGAGCAATAGGATGACATGCTGACAGCTCTTAAGGACAGGTTCCCCTTTACTCTTTGCTCTGGTTTGGGAGAGGAGGAAGTTATATCATTATCTCTCAATGATCTTATATTTCTTGCTTGGTAAGACAGATAAAACATGTTATTTCAGTAATTGAAGAAAAGATATCAATATTTCTCTCTTTTTAATAATTTTGTTGGCACTTAATCTACATATCATACAATTCCATTTTTCCACCATATTACAATGGATTGTACAATCATTATTCCAATCAATTTTACAACATTTTCTTCTTCCTTGCGATCGTTGTTTGTGTGAATTTTTAAAATTGTGCTAATAATATACACAACAAAACATCTCTAATTCAACAACTTCTACATGGATAATTCCGTGCCATCGATTATACTCTGTGTTGTGCAACCATCATTGAGATCCCTTTTCAAATCCACAAGTCCGAAATTAGCCCAGATGTCCAATACCAGTCTATAAATTCCTCTTCAGATTCACAAAGCACATGCAATGATGCCAAATATGGGAGATCACAGGCCAGCTGGTGAAAACCCTTGTGGATCCAGTGGTGGTGGAAGCATCTCAGAGCTGGTGTGATGCTCCTCCAGCTCTCTGAGTGTGGCTCCTCCTAGCTTGTCAACAGAAAGGTCAAGCAGAGAGAGAGTGTGTCCCACCTCCAAGGCGGAAGAGATGAAGTTCTCAGAATCCACATGAGGAGTTCATGTCCACAAAGAGGTACTATCAGGCTAACCTCCACCCCTTCACTCTATTAATCATGCTGGCGTGTAATTGTGTGTATGCTTTTGTCTAGCCTCTGACTGTTAGTCTCTATGTGTGTGTTCCTGAAGGGTGCTTCTTGTAGTCGCATAGCAATGGAGTTTGTTTTCTTATCCATTCTGCTATTCTTTGTCTCTACTGGTACATTTAGTCCATTATCTATCAGTGAGATTATTGATATGCTTGTATTTGTTACAGTCATTTTGCTTTATATTTGTGCATGTTTTGTGGTGAGTATGGATGTCAGTTGTGTTTAGTTTAATTAATCGTCCTTTATTACTTTGTTGTTTTGGCTTTGCTCTGTGTGTTGGATTTTTGTGAGGAATTGTCTAGTTTGTTGGTTTCAAAGTTGGGTTTTGCCAATGTTTTGTCCATAGTACTATATCATTGAGTATTTTTTTTATAATGATGGCCTTGCTTTTTGTGGATTCTGTTAATTGCTCCTTGTTTTGGAATACTTTTATTTTTCCAGCATATTTGAGTGATATTTTTGTTGAGTATAAGATACTAGGATGACAGTCTTTTCCTTCAGAACTCTATATACATCACTCCATTGTCTTCTTGTCTGTATGGTTTCTGCTAAGAAATCTGAAGTTATTCTAATTGTTGACCCTGTTTAGGTAATTGTTTTTATCTCTGGCTGCTCTTATAATTTTTCCCTTGTCATTGATGTTAGACATTCTGACTATAATATGCCTGAGAATCTTTTTTTTGTGTGTGAGATCTTTCCTAAATGGGGTAATTTCAGCTTCCTCAATAATTATCTTTTTCATCCTTTAGGTATTGAACAAAGTTTTCTTGAAGAAGTTCTTGGATTATTCTCTTTTGTCGATTTGTGTGTGTGTGTGTGTCTCTTCTTCTTCTGGAATCCCTCTAAGACTTAGGTTGTCCTCTTTATTGTGTCCCTCATGTCCTCTAGTTTTTCTCAGTATCTTTTGAATTTTTGTTGTTGTTGCTGTTATTTGCTCTTCTTTTAGACTGGGGTCAATAGATTTGTCTTCAAGCTCGCTAATTCTGGTTTCTATCCCTTTGATTCTGTTCAATTTCATCTCTTCCTTCTCTTCATCTCTGTTATTTTATAGTCCTTTGCAATTCTGTTATTGTAGTACTTGACTTTTGTGTTTCTGTTTGGAGTTTTTCTTGTAAGGCATACAGTGAGGTTTCTAACTTTTCTATTTTTTTCAGTTTTCCTCTCAGGCTCTTTCTTTATCTGTGATATGAGTGCAATGATCATTATTTTATGTTATTTTTCTGGTAATTCCAGAGGCTGTGCAATTTCAGGCATTTCACTAAGTTTGGTTGGTGTTCATTAATTTGTGTCTTGTATTTTTGTGTGTGAACTGATATCTTCTGTTGTTTTCTAGACATCTTGGTGTAGGTATTAGGGGTGGTAGGGATAGGATTATGTGGGAGTAGTTAACTTTGTTAGGTGGTGTACTAGAAGGGTAATGCACACTATATATTAAATATCTTGGGGAGAGTATTAGAATAAGTGTTGGAGGGGGGTGGGTCAGAAGAGGAAGTGTTAGAGGAAGGAGACAGAAAGGAAAAAGGAACTGAAAAGGGGTTGCAACAGATAGTGTTAATTGGTAGGTTAAAATAAAGGAAATTGGATGGAATGAAATGCCTTGTCTTACAATGACAGAGGAATGATTAATAATATTTGAGAGAGAAAAATGAAAAAAATGAAAGAGTAGTGTCAGCTTTGAGTTTTATGAGGATGGAAAGGAAAGAGATTAATGAGAAGAAAAGAATGAAAAAAAGATAGGTTAAAAGTACTGTAAAATAAGTGTCTAGATATTAAAATTTTAAAAAGGATAGGGCAAGGGACTAAAGTATTAAAGAAATAGAAAAATAATACCAGAGAAAGATGCAGAAGAGCTGTCAACATATGTTTGTTTGGATTCTAAGCTTTGTGCTCAAGCTTTGTTTCTGATACGGTGCTAATTTGTGGACTGCTGATATGTTGGGGGAGTAGAAAACAAAGTAAATTGAAAGAAAAACTGTAAAACAATATGTACATATTTTCCTTACATATACTAACGGATGCAGAAATCCTGACTAAGGATGAATTATAAGAATAGTGCCCAAATATGTTTTAAGGAGAGGGGGTATGTGTATAGGGATGATAGAACACTGTTTTACCACTTTGTGGTCTTTTAGGATGCCTAGTCTTCTAGTCTTTGCCTCAAGCCCAAACTCCCTGCCTATGCTTTGTAAAACCACTGTTGCAGTTTCTACTTTTATTGATATGCTAATACCTTACTAATGGGGCTGGTTGTGTTGTCTGCTAACAAAAGAAGTTGAAAGAAAGACAGAAAGAAAGAAAGGAAGGAAGGAAGGAAGGAAGGAAGGAAGGAAGGAAGGAAGGAAGGAAGGAGGGAAGGAAGGAAGAAAGCAAGCTAGCTCAGAAATGAATGTGCTTTTGGGGTGTCTTTAGATGGGGGCCATGCAGAGCTGCGCTTCACGGGATGAGGTATTAGTTTTGCCCAATGGGGCTGGATTCTTCTAGCTCTGTGGAGAGTTAATTTATTCACTATTTACACCTGCTCCAGGCTGCCTTATAGAGTTATCCACATGTGGCTTGGTAGGCTGTGCTATCCCTGTTATTGGGAGATAGGGTTGAAAGTGTATCACATTGGAGCTCCCTTGGCTTGGGCCAGGAGCCTAGCTTACTTGTGTTTATATTGGCCCCAGGGGTGTCATGCAGAGTTTTTTCCTGCATCTCAGCCAGTAAGCCACCCAACCTAGTGCCAGAATGGGAAAATTTTGTTGAGAGAGTTGGGAAACCGTGTTCTGCTGGCTTGTGGTATTGGCCATGACAAAGGGGAATATTGGCAATCATTGCTGCTTTTATTTTTGATAGATTTTTGTCTATTTATCTTTATGCTGAAAATCTTTTGGTCTGGAAATCAAGTGTGTGATATTCCTTTCCATGATTCTTCTGTGCCGATCTCTTCAGAATTCCTCCTGTGTGTGCTATTGGTCATTATCCTGCTCTGACCCAATATTACTTTCTATGCTGTAAGTGGCAAATTGTTATTGCAAATGGTTAACACACTCACCTTCTAACCATAAAGAATATAAGTTCAAGTTCACCTAGAGGCACTATGGAAGAAAAATCTAGTGATCATTCTGAAGAGGGACTTTGAGTTTGTGTAGACGTTGAATTATGGTAGAAGATTAGGAAAGGTACAGCAAGAATGGCTATACAACTTGAAGAAGTTAGTCAATGTTACTGAATTGTGCCTTCAGAAATTATTAAAGTTTTTATATATGTTTAAGAAGAAAAATGAAAACCCTATGGGGAACATATCCACTCAGACATGTCTGTGTTCACTATGAGTTAGGATTGACTAGACAGCAATGGGTTACAGGTTGGTGAAACAAAATACTTAGTGATATATACTTGAGTCTATGTTCCAAATAGAGCAAAGAGTTTTTCCAGTAATTTGACTTCACAAAGCTTCACAAAAGTATTTTGCTTATAAATCAAGTTAAATCAAAATTATTCAATGTCAAAATTCTTGAATTTTATTACAGTGAGTCCAAAGGTATTCTTTTCTAAATTATGTTGCATTTTATGGACAAGTAGCCTTGGACTATTAACTGGCAAGCCTAGGAAGGTCCATTAACATCTCTTGGCCAAAAGAGCACATACTGACCAAATCTGTATTCTTTAAGAGAAAATCTGCATGTTTTCTATTGTAACTTGCTTTTCTATTTGATAATTTCAAGTCATATTTGAAAAAATATGTGAAAAACCTATTCTTGATTTTCACATTTTATCTTAAATATCCTGCTTCATTCTGGCTTTGATAGCTCTGTCTCATCATTCTTTGGTGTAAGTCTGAAAATTGTATCTTGCCCTTCCAATTAAGTTAATCTTAACAATTCATTTTCTAGGACTCTTATTGATGTAGACATCAGAAAATAATTAGACATAGTGTTTAGGGATATTGGGTTTGAAATAATTCTGAGAATTTTGCCACTTTAAGATGAATAAACTTAAGGAAGTTAACAAAGAGAACTCAGAAATGGAAATCAGGATGCCAATACCATTTCCTATAACCAGTAAAAGATTAAATAATTAGGAATTAATCTAATCAGAAAAATGTCATAATTTTTTGGACATAAATATTTCCAAACTTCCCACTTAGTTACAGGAAACCCATGATTCACTGGAGTGAAAGTTGGGCCAAGATAATTTTCTTCACAGATTGCAGTTGATCTCTAAGCCTAAAAAATGTGAGGGTGCTCTTTATCAGTTGTTTTCAGTCAGAGGTCTAAAATACTAAAGTACTTCATAGAAGGGAGCATGCTTTACTGATAAAGGCCAAAATTGTAAAATACCGCACAATTCTTTCCAACCAGAGCTGCTCTTGGTTAACTCCTTGGTTTTTTATAATAAACAAAAAAAAATCAAACTCATTGTCATCAAGTGGATTTCAACTCCCACTGACCCTAGGAATACTAACGCTGGCAAAGTGGTTGTTACATTACAAAAGGATCTCTTACTTGAAATTATCTTTAACACTGTGATATTTGCTCAACCAATTGTTCTCAGAGCTAAGTATGGTGCTGCTAACTTCGAGGTCAGCAGTTATATCCCACAAGTCCCTCCATGGGAGAAAGACCGGGCTTTCTATTTCTGTCAAGGTTTAGAGTCTTGGAAATGCATGAGAGCAGTTCTACCCTGTCCTATCGGGTAACTCTGAGTTTATAAATTATGTCCCTTAAAAATTGTCCTTGTCTAAAACATTTGAAATCTATTGATCTGATGGCCCCCTGTGATCCTCTTCAGTATTGATTTTCTAACTTTAGGATATGACTAAATATATTTCATATAAAATCTCTTAGAGGAAGCAATATATTTAATATATCATTTATTATTTTCCTTGATGATTGAAGCACTTCAATATGTACACAGGTATTTTGAAATGTTTTCAGGAGAAGACTTTAAACTACACTGGCTTTTCTTCTAAACTGCATGTATAGCTTTGAGTGCTCATGTCAATCAGATATTTGTCTATTTCCTTTTTGACAATTTACTTTCATCATCTAGTTTGCTGTCAAATGAGACACTAGATTGTGAACTTGTTAGTTGTATGTGTAAATTGAGAGTGGTTAAGCTATGATTGAGGATATCAAGATCTATCCTGAGTAGACACCTGCATGGATTGTGTCAATTGGCTGTATATTTGAGTAGCATTTGGGGGGCTGGGCTTTTCCCCCCTCCTATAACAGAGGTGGAGCTATGGTGGTATAGTGATTACTTTGGGCTGTTAACTGCAAAGTCAGCAGTTTGAGACCACAAGTTGCTCAATGGGAGAAAGGCAGGTCTTTCTCCTCCCTTACAGAGTTGTAGTCCGACAAACTAATGGGAGCATATCTACCCTGTCCTACAGGGTCGCCATGAGTTGACATCAGCTTCAATGCATTAACTTTGCTTTTCTGTGTGTTTTTAGATTTTTATAGCAGAGTTATCCATGCGTTTGAATTTTGGTGCTGGTGGAGATCATTGAAAGCACCAGGGACTACCAAAAGGACAAAAAAAATCTGACTTAGAAGAAGTACAGCCAGAGAAATTGCAACCAGGATGCATTGATAATTATTGGTGATTGGCATGCAAATGCTGGAACAAAGGAAAGGAACCGTATTTGGAAAATCTTGCCTGGGTGATATAAATGAAAGTGGATATCACATGATAGAATTTTTTGCAAGACCAATGACTTATTCATTGCAAATATCTTTTATAAAAACACAAAAAAAGCAACTGTACATGTAGATTTCATCAGATGGGAAGCACAGAGATCAAAATGATTACATATGTGGAAAGAGAAGCTGGAGAAGCTCAATATTAGCAGCTAACACCAAGTCAAGGGACAGACCATCAATTGCTAATGTATAAGTTCAAGTGGAAGCTAAAGAAATTAACACAAGTCTACAAAAAACAAAATACAAATCAGAGTCTATCTCACCAGAATCTCAAGAACGGATTTGTGGCATTAAACAAAAATGACAAAAAACTTAATGATCCGTGAGATGGCATCGAGGACACCATACATGAAAAAGCAAAGCTTATTTAAAAAGTGAAGAAAGAAATAAAATATCAGCGTGGGTATCAAAAGAGACTTTGAAACAAGTTCTTATTCATAGAGTAGAAGAAATGATGAAGTCAAAAGTTGAACAGAAAAATTCAAAGACTCAAGAAAATAACATTAAATATTATAATGAAATGTGAAAAACCTGGAGTTAGAAAATCATAAAGGAAGACTATCCCAGAATTTCTCAAACTAAAGAACCCATGAAAATAATTAAGCTTTGAGCTGCAATATAGACAAATTTTATGGGCAAATTATTGAATGATGCCGGAAGTTTCAAAAGAAGATGGAAACAATACACAGGGTCACTGTACCAAAAAGAACTAGTCAACATTCAACCATTTCAAGAGGTAACATTTGATCAAGAACTAATGATACTGAAGGAAGTTGTTCAAGCTGAACTGAAAGCATTAGCCAGAAACTAGGCTCCATAAATTGAATAACAAATGAAATGTTTCAACACACTAATGCAGCCCTGGAAGCACTTACTTGTCTAGGCCAAGAACATCAGAGGACAGCTATTTTCTCCGCTGACTAGAAGAGACACATATTTACACCCTTTCCAAAGAAACATGACCCAACAGAATGCTCAAATAATAGAACGATATAATTAAAATTACATGCAAGTAAAAGTTTGCTGAAGATCTTCCAACACAATTGCAGCAGTCCAATGGCAGAGATCTGCCAGAGATTCAGAAGACAAGAAACAAGGGATATTTATCATTGGTGGTGTGAGATGGACCGTGGCTGAAAGCAGATAATACCAGAAAGTTGTTTGCTTCTGTTGATTCGCTCTGCAAAGACATTCTACCGTGTGGGCCATAACAAACCCTGAACAGCCTTGAGAACAATGGGAAGCTAAGAACAACCAGTGGTGCTCCTGCAGAAACTGCACATGGATCAAGAGGCAGTTGTGTGAACAGAACAAGTAAATACTTCATGGGTTAAAATCAAGAAAGGTGTCTATCAGAGTTTTATTCTCTCAATATACTTATTCAATCTGTATGATAAAGATATAATCAGAGAAACTAGATTGTTTGAAGCAGAATATGGCATCAGGATTGGAGAAAGGCTTGTTATCAAGCTGAAATGTGCAGATGACACACCCTTGCTTCCGGGAAGTGAAGAGGGCTTGAAGCATATGTTGACAAAGATCAAGTATTGCAGTATGGATCATCATTCAATGAAAGGGGGACCAAAGTCCTCACAAATGGACCAATTGATACACCATGAAACAATGGAGAAAAGATTGAATTTGTTAAGGATGTTGTATTGCTTGCATCCACAATCATTGCATATAGAAGTAGCCATATACCATTGCATTGGGTAAATTTGCAACAAGACCTTTTGTCAAAAGACTTTGAGGATGAGGTACACCTGAACTAAGCTGTGGTATTTACAGTTGCCTCATATGCGTGAGAAAGTTGGACATTGAATACAAAAGACAGAAGAATTGATGGCTTTGAATTATGGTACTGGAGAAGAATATTGAAAGTACCATGGACTGCTAAAAGAATAAGAAACTCTGTCCTAGAAGGCCAGAATGCTCCTTACAGGCTAGAAGGGCAAGGCTTTTTCTTTAATACTTCGGACATATTGTCAAGAGATACCAGTCCCTGGAAAAGGACATCATTCTTGGTCAAGTAGCGGGGCAACTAAAAAGAGGAAGATCTTTGGCAAAATGGATTGACACAGTGGCTGCATTGATGGGTTCAAACATACGAACAATTTTGAGGATGGTACAGGACCAGGCAGTATTTTGTTCCTTTGTACATAGTGTTGATATGAATTGGAACTGACTTGTTGGCATCTAACAGCAAAAACAACTTATGATCATCTGCCTATGATAGTCTCAAGCTAAGTAGACAAGGCAAGGTTCAATTACAGAAATTAGCATACAGAACTAGAATAGACAAGGCCCAAATACACAAAATTAGCATATCTATTTCTTTGCCTGTACTTTTGGTAAAAGGAGTCCCGTGCTACCAATGGTTAAATGCTTGTATTAGTCCGGGGAGACCAGAGAAACAAGTTCATGGACACTCATATGTGTATAGGAAGAGCATTACATACAAGAACAATTGAATATTGAGAACACATCCCAGCCCAGTCCAGATCAAGTTCCTAAGTCTGATATTAGCCCATATATTCAATACCAATCTATAAAGTTCTGTTCAGACTCATGAAACACATGCAATTATGCCAAATGTAGGAAGATCACAGGCCAGTGGGTGCAGTCTTGTGGATCCAGTGGTGGTAGAAGCATCTCAGGGGTCTCCATGTGCTTCCTCCTGTTCCCAGGGCACGGGGTCTATCAGTGTAGTGTCGTGTATCTTGTCAATACAGTGTCTCTCAGGGAGTGAGCAGAGAAAAAAAGGGTCTCCCACCCCAAAGAAGGAATAAAGGAATTCCCGGAATCCTCAGAAGAAAGCCATGCCCCCACAGAGTATTCATTGGCTATGACCTTATTGATGGGCTAGATTCCACCCCTTCACTCTGAATCCTCAGATTGACACCAGATTATGTAACTACCACATAGCTCGACTGCAAACAGAAAAATTGGCAGTTCAAACCATCCAGCCACTCAGGGGGCAATCTGCTTCCATAAAGATTATAGTCAAGAAAACTCTTTTGGGAAAGATCTACTCTGTTCATGGGCAGCTATGAATTGAAATTTACTAGATGCACCCAAGAAAAGCAGCAACAACTTTGTGAAAAGGAAGAACTGAAGCCACATGTCATATAAAAACTTTCCAGAAATTGAACCTGTATTCTTCACAGGAGGATTATCCACGATGAAAAGTAAGCATGGTTTCCTTTTGCTTAGTTACTACTCTGTAGTGAACAGAAAACACAAATTTACCTTGTTTATTTGGTAATCTGACACGGGCCTTCCTTCATAACGATCTAGTTTATGTCACATTAACTCACCTAGCCTGAATCCTAGAGCTATATCCTCTAGCTGACTGGCAGGGTTTGAGTTCAGCCTTTTTCATATCTCCTTACCCATACCTACAGGACCTACAGAGTACTCAGATGATTATTGAGGGTTAATGGATCATTCAAAGTGCCAGTTGGCACAGTTTGAGTAAAAAGTGTAACAAATGCAGCTGTTTACTAATAAATAAAGCCACAGCTGTAAGAGAAATAAATTAGATGCATTTAATTGGTAGGCTGAAAACCTCCCCGTCTTTATTACAGGGCCGCTTCTTGTTATTTTATGATGTCAGGGTAGATGGCAAACTGACAGCGTGTTTATGAATCACAGTTTGCAGATGGCACTCTCGGTTCTCAGCAGCTATATGCGCACAAGTAGCATGAGGTCTCAGTTGATGATTTTGCCAGAGACTACCCCTGGAGAGTTAGCCGTCTCCATTTCTCTTGTACCAATCTCACCCTGGCAGAGCCCTACTTTGCAAGCCCACCTTTAATACATTCCAGCTCCCTGGCAAGGGTTGAAAGAGCACTCCCACCCAGAGAATACCATGATGTGGATGTGATTTCTTTGTCACTACAGAGGAAGCCTGTGCAAAAATTGTCCTGCAGGTTTTTTGCTACATGCTACTAGGGAAGATAACCCAGGATCCACCAGGACAGAAGATCCTCCCCCACCCCTCACTTGGCTCCCAAAGCCCTCCCTCCCTCCAGCTGACAGGAGTGATTTCTTGTCTCTCAAGCGCAGCATAAGGTCCTTGCACTTGGGATTCAGAGCTCCCCTAACTAATGACAGCTTTGCCATCATGCAGCTGGGGACAGAGGAGGGAGGGGTTGCCCTAGCCCATTGAGCCGAGGCTTGACAGCTTCTGTACTCTGTGTATTCCCTCTGGCCACGAGTCACTTCCATGGCTGGGAAACAGCACACAGGAGACATGTAGTCATAATTGTCAACAGATTTGTACCTTTTTGTCACCAGTTAGACTCATAATGGATTTTCATTCTAATGTTTTGTTTTGTTCTTTTTTTCCCATAAGAAAAATGGGAGTGATCTGGCCTCTCTAGAGAGAACAAAATGTAGTTCAAGCACAATAAAAGTAATGATAAGATAATTGATAAAGGTAATAATAATTTGACTATCAGGGGCTTCCATTTTTGGAGATGGATATTTGTTTGGGGTGGTTACCTAGGAGTATATTCCAATCTGTAGGGAATCCCACATGTGCAGAGCAGAGTGGATTCGTAGGGTTTTCTAAACTGTATCCTCTGGAAACACATCTCCAGGCCTGACTTCTGAGGCACACCCATCTAAGTGGATTTGATCTGCCAGCCTTTCAACTGGTGGTCAGATGCTTGATTGGGTCCTCAAGGGAATCCAGCGTATCCTTTCCATGGACTAGATTAATATCGCCCCTTTCATGGTGATAGATGTTATCTTATGAAAGCTTGAAATAGGTCACCATTTTCCCCTCCTTTTCCATCCTCTTCCTTGACAGCATTCAGTCAAGTGGCCATTGGATACGCGACCAGAAGACACCTAGAGAATTCCGGACATCACTGCCTTCTCCATTCTTCTTTTCCCAAGGTATCTGCTGGGTATCCACAGCTGTCTCATAAAGCTTGAATTAAAATGGCTTCAAGAGACCTTGGACTGATTTGATGGTGTGGGATAGAATTCATAGTCACATCGTGCTTGTCAAGTGAGACTACAAAGTGTTTTGCTTGCTGATTGGTTTTTGAAACAGTTCTGAAAATTTTAGCTAGTTAAGGAATCAAACCCAGATTTTATCCTTTGAATTAAGTTTACCATCTACCTCTAGGGATTCAAATAGGGGGAAATCATTTATGTTATATAAAATATGCATGCATCCCTACAAAGATCAGGGATATCTGTTCTTCCCACTTCTTTAAAATATTAGTCGAGTTTATAGTCAGCATAATTAGGCAATCAATCAGTAAATAAAATAAAAGGCATCCAGATCAGAAGGGAAGTTGGAAATCTGTATTCTTCCGGAAGTGATCTGAGCTTACAAAGGGGCTTTAAAATGCAATTAAAAGGCAATGTGATCTTTTCCATGAATTTCTCTGTTGTTGCTCTTGTTAGTTGCCGATGAGTTGACCACAATCCATAGTGACACTCTGGAGAGCAGAATGAAACACTGCATGGTCCTGTGCCACCCTCCCAATTGTTCCTGTGCCGGAGTCCAATGATGTACCCACTGCGTCAATCTTCTTCATATAACCCGCCTTTCATCTCTGATGATTTGCTCAGCACACAGATTGAACAAGTATGGTGAGAGGACGCAACCCTCATGCACACCTTCCCTGATTTTAAAGCAGGCAGTGTTCCCTTGTTCTGTTTGCACAACTGCTTCTTGCTCCATGCACAAGTTCCTCAGGAGCACAATGAAGTGTTCTGGAATTCCCATCCTTCTCAAGGTCATCCACAGTTTAACATGGTCCACGCAGCCGAATACCTTTGCATAGTCCATGAAACACAATTACACATCTTCGCTTTGAGTCAAGATCCATCGGACATCAGCAATGACATCCTTCGTTCCACATCCTCTTCTGAATCCATCCTGGATTTCTGGCAGTTGCCTGTCAATGCCCTGCTGCAACTGCTGTCGGATGAACTTAAGCTACTCCATTAGTCCCTCCAGCTTAATGGTATTAGTGGCTTCTCGCACTAATGTCACTTTTTCTAAACATCATCATACTGTCATTGACTTCTAAGATTTCCCAATGTTATATAGCCATTTTCTTGGATTAATTTCCTTCTATTTTAAGTTATTTATATTGCTTTGTTTTCATGATTAAACCCTGTCTGATATAAATGCAGAAGCGATTTCTTCTCCCACATCTTTCTTTATATCTTTATTTTATGTTTGTTTTCCCAATGTGGATCAAGATCCATCTTCTACATGGGATTTAGATCCTAAGACTCATCTTTTCCTCTAAAATAAAAGCATTTTCCTATCATTCTTATGTATTAAATCATACCCAGGTTTTTTTGACCTTTCCTTCTTTGTTTTATTTTCCTTTTCTTAAAAAAAAATGTATAGTGAATTGATAAAAGGTTTTTAAAGTGGATCTTTTTTTAGATTTTTATTTTGATTTAGGTGGAGGTTTACACAGCAGGTCATGAGTTTTGTATAATAGAATTTAATTCACATTTTGTTTCCACACATCCATTGTAATCCCTTCAATATACCATCCCTTATCCTCTTTCCCCTAGTGTTTCCTGTTTTCATTCCTCCTTCGTTCCTTATCCTTAATCCTATTCTTAAAAGAGAATGAGTGAGGGAGAAGTTACCCCTTATAAAAAATAAAAGATCACACCCCCAAGGGGGCCTCCTCAGGCTGTGACCAGATTGCAACTTTGTGAGCCTCCAAGGGCCCCAGTGAGCATCGGACACATGAACTTGAATTGGACTGGGCTGGGATAACTTCTTGATATTACTCTTGATATAAAGTTCTTTCTTATATATTAGAGAGAGAGAGAGAGAGAATGAGTTCAGTTCTAGATCTGAAGGGTGACTACATTCTGGGGACCCCATTAGTCTCTCTCTAATCAATGAAGCTGCTCCCTTTCATGCTCTCTATTTTCTCCCACAGAGAAGGTCAGTTTACCACCCAACAGTTCATATACAATTTTGTTTCGTCATTGACTGAAATCCCCATATCGCTTATTCCCTTTCCTCCCCGTGTTTCCTGCTTCCATTTATCCTTCCCTCCCCTACCATTCTTAGCTTTGTCTTTAGGTAAATGTTGCTTGTTCTTCTTCTCCCCCCCCCCCAACACACCCCCAAACCCCAAGTGACTGATTTTTCTTGGTTGTGAATACCTTTCCAGTATTATTGTTCTCCTTAGAATGAATTAGTGAAATAGGTACCATGTCGATTTTCACGTGGATGGTGGGCAACATGTACTATTATTTTTACATGCTTATTTGTCTGAAAATTGAGCCATAGGATTGAGTTTATATCCAACTCTGAAGAGTGACGGGGGGTGGGGGTGGGGGGGGTCATAGTGCTGGAAGTCTCATCAATCTGTCTGAGCAATAACTCTATTCCTTTATTGTGATTTTTATCTTGATTTATGATTTAACTTATGCAATTATTATCACCTGCTTTAAAATTTTATTCTTTCCCACTAGTAATAGCATTGTTTAAAGACCGTGATATTTTGACAACACGAGAAAAATGATTTTTCACTCTTCTCTTCCATAATTGAGATTCCCCAGCATTCTATTACTGTATCCCAGTGAAAGGCAGGAGAGATGACAATGGAAGAGATGCCAAAATACCCAAGAGGGACAGAAACAGGACATACACGGTCTTCCCTTTCTGGCTCAGACTGAGTGTGGTACAGAGCAGGGGATGGAATGAACATAAACAGGTGGTGAGGTACTTGCACCCTGGTTCCTCATCTCTGGGCCAAGGTGCTGACATGGAAAACTGTATAACACAGGTGAGGAAATAAACACAAAAGGATAGTACATGTTGCCCACTGTGCACTTGAAAATAGACATGGCATCTATTTCGCTAATTCATTCTATCCTGGGCATTCTATTCAGAGTTGCTAGTAGTAGTAACCAAACTATCTAGTTCTTCTAGTCTGAGGACTTTGTAAATGGATGTTTGTGTGATCCATTAATCCATTGAACTACTTGTTTCCATGTGGCCTTTGATTTTTGTCACTCTTCTCTCCTCTGAACAGGGAGAGAACAAAATTTTTGCATTAGATGGCTGCTCACAAACATTTAAGATCTTAGCCACTACTCTTTATGTTAGGGTATGAAATCTTGTCTTTATGAACTATGATATGACAATTCAACTTGGTGAGTCCTTAGACTAAGAATGTAACAAAAAGTGGAAAGATAGAGAACAAACTTTTCATAATTGTAATCTGTTTTAATGGTTTGTTTAATAGTTTAATCTGTTTAATAGTTTATAATCTTCAAAAGTGAGAAATCTTGAGGCCAAACATGATGGAGAATTTTAAAATATATTCAATTTATGAATTACATTTAAAATTGTTCTTTGTTCAAAGTATCCATGGATTTCTTTCCTTAATTTTTAATTATTCAAATTTAAATAGTTTATATGAAAATTATAGTTCCTATGAGTTAAGTATACATGGAAATGTAAAAATTACTGGTAGTTACAATAGGAAGCTTGTAAAACTCTTAGACCCCATTCTGTCAAATGGAACAAAGTGTACAATAGACATAATTATGGATTACAAGTTATAGATATATTTGCATTGGTAGTGGGCATTTATCCTTGCATAACATGATGAGTTTCATTTATGTTACTAAATCTTACAGTGTAGATGGTTAGCATGATACATTTTTATTATAATTATTTTAACACAAAAGCATTGTTATCAGATTATAGGCACAGCTCCCTTACAAATATACAGGTAAGTATCTGAGGTAATTAGTTTATTGTGCCAACCTGGCCGATAAACACATGTGGGGTTAATTAAAGAGCAGAGGGATAAATGGCTCGGTGAGCCTCACCTTTCTAGTTCTCAGGTCTATTGCTTTGTGATGGTCAGACCAGGGTGCAGCTGCCTTAGCCAGTTCCCTGCTTCAGCTGGCAAGGCTTACTTCCTGCAACACATCCCCAAGGAGAAGCCACATGAACCTACCCCGATACAGCCCTGGGTGCTGGAGCAGCTGTTTGGACACCCCTGCCAGCACTGAAATGCTTACACATTCACTGACTCGGCTTTCCTCCTGCAGTTGGCATCATTGCATCTGTTTTGTGAGATGGAGGAGGACTTCATGGATTGGTGTTGGACATATGGGTTAATGGGTTAATGTTGGATTTGCGGGCTTGGGAAGCACTGGGTTGGGATGTTTTCTTGATGTGCACTGAACCTTTATATAAAACTCTGTCTTATACATGAGTTTCTGTGGATTTGTTTAGCTGATGTACCCAGACTAACAAAGTTTCTTAAAAGTTTTATTTACTTTGGATAAAGTGATCCTTAAAACAAGGAGGACAATTCTTTGCCTCTCTTACTTTGGACATGTTATCAAAGTAGACTCTCACTTTCTGCCATCAAGTCAATTCTGACTCAGAGCGACCCTACAGGATAATGTAGAATTACTTCTGAGACTGTACGTCTTTACAGGACTAGAAAGCCTTACCTTTGTTCAGTGAAGCAGTCAGTGGTTTGAAACGGCTGACTTTGCAGTTCACAGCCTAATGTGTAACCATCAGGGATCCAGTTCAGAGCCAACTAGTCCCTGGAAAATGACATGCTTGGTAATGAGGAAGAGCAACACAAACAGAGGAAGATGCTCAAAGAGATATATTGATACAGCAGTTGCAATATTGGACTCAAATATAATAACCACTGAGTATGACACATGACCAGGCAGTGTTTCATTTTGTTGTATATAGGGTTGCTATAAATCTGAACTGACTTTAAGGCATCTAATCACATCAACAACACAAGGACAAACACAGAAGAATCATTGCATTTGAATTTATGGTGTTGATGAAGACTGTTGAAGTACAATGGACTTCCATAGAAACAAACAAATCTGTCCTGGAAGAAGTACAACCAGGATGCTCTTTAGAAGTGAGCACGGTGAGACTTCATCTCATGTGCTTTGGACAAGTTATTAGGAAAGACCAATCCCTGGAGAAAGGGCTGGTGCTTGATAAAGTAGAGGGTCAGGGAAAAAAAGAAAGACCCTCAATAGGATGGATTGACCCAGTGGCTGCAACAGTGGCTTCAAACATAGCCACAATTTTGAGGCTAGCACAGGCGTGGACCATGTTATTTTCTGTTATACATAGAGTCACTAAGTCTTGTAACCCACTCAACGGCCCCTAACCACAGCAGCATCCAAAGTTGAATCATACCTGGACAATATCAACTTGAATTTCTATATTTAAAAAGCTGCCTCAATCCGCTAATATTAAGTCAGTTATCAGAGAAATGCAAGTAAGAGGTATCATGAGATAGTCTTATATTCAACCATTATATTATATGAAAAATTACCCAATTGAAAAAAAAATGGCAAAGCCAAGTATTGGTGAGGATTTAGAATAACTAGACTAGATATGAAATGCTACTGAGAATGTAAAATAGTACAACTTTGTTTAAAAAAATAATAGTGGTTTCACTTACCAATTGTCCCAGAAGTTCTACTCCCCTTTTTCTAAACAGAAATAAAAATATTTGGCTCACAAAATATTTGTATACAAGTATTCGTAGTAGGTTTATTCATAATAGTTCCCCAAATTGAAAATATCCAAATAGTATCAGCAGTGAATTATTAAAAATATGGAGTATTCATCCACCACAATTATATTGAACAATCAAAAGTAAATACTGATTCATGTAACTAAGAATGATGATCAAAGGTATTATGCTGAGGAGTATTAGGTTGCTAACTTCAAGGTCAGCAATTCAAAACCACTAGCTGCTCTACAGGAGAAACATAAGACTTTTTATTGAAGTACAGAGTTACAGTCTCAAAACCACACGGGGGCTGTTTGACCTGTCCCATGAGCCAGTTCAACTCTGTCATATAGGGCTGCCGTGAGTTGAAATTGACTTGCTGGTTGCTTTATTCGCTTTGTTTTTTAAAAAATAAGATTGCGGCAACAGAGGGGTAGGTGAAGGGAGACGCCGGGCAGTGTAATATAAGATATAATAATAATTTATAAATTATCAAGGGTGCATGGGGGAGGGGGGCAGAGGAAGGGAGGGGGAGGGGGGGGAAAGGAAAATGAGCTGATTCCGGGAACCCAAGAGGCAAGCGAATTTTGGGAATGATGAGGGCAACAAATGCATAGATGTGCTTTATACAATTGATCTTTGTATTGTGATGAATTGTATGAGCCCCAATAAATTGATTTAAAAAAAATAAGATTGCTATGAGTCAGAATACACTCTATGACAATGAGAGGTTTTTTTAAGTATAGTGAATGGAAATAGATAAATATTCACCTAGACTTGGGAATGAGGTTATTGATCACAAAGGATCACACGAGCACTTCTTGGAGTAGTGTAAATGTTCTTTATCTTGAGGGACAAGTGGTTGCATGAGCTTCTTTCATGTATAATGCTTATCAAACTGCATACTTGTTGCAGCTAATCGTGTTTAAATAAAAGTTTATGTAAATGTAAAATTAAAACCTTACCTAATTGTGTTTAAATAAAAGTTTATGTAACTGTAAAATTAAAACCTTACCAACAGTGACAGAGACCTGAAAAGATGAAGAACTTTAAAATAAATTGGTTTCTAAACCCAGATAGTAAGTAAAAGATTTTGTTAAAATTTCTAATAAACATTCAATGAATAAGGATTTCCTATATTACATAAAATTTTCAAGATCATATAAAAAGGGATAAAATCTACCAATATGCTTTATGAGCTCAGTAAAATCTTCATACCAAAAGTGAACAAAAATAGATTAAAAGGAAAAGATAATAGATCAAAATGTATTATGAGCATAGATGGAATAATATTAAATACAATATTAGAATATTGAATCCAGAAGGTTAATTATTATAATTAGGAATATTGTAGAAATGAAAATTGTTTAATATGTTTTAAAAATTAACTCTACATTTATCAAACAATTTAAAAGGGCAGGGCTAAGCTATCATCTTAAAGAATAAATAAAATAATTTGATCATTCTTGATTTAAAAACATTTTTAGCATGTATCTTCTTTCATTTTCATGTAATGTAATACTGCAAGAAAAGGCAAAGATGTTTAATTTTAAATAGAGGTAAAAGTTTCATGAACTATGGATGATATGATATGGATGATTATGTATATCTATACATAAATGTCTAAGGGAGTCAACTGCAAATTTACTAGAACTAATAGGGGAATTCAATAAGTTAGCATCATATGGGATTCACGAACAGAAATCATGGTTTGACTATATCCAGAATAACACTTGAAGTCAGTGTAGGGGTAAAAAAATCAGATTATGTTACATTAACAATATATAAATAAATAGAATATAAGATATCAGGAAAACTAGTAAAATACATGCAATAATTATATAAAAAGAAAATAATCCAAAGAGGCGTTACTCAAGCAAAAACTACAACATTGCACAAAATGGCAGGAAACTTGAGAAATAGGGTTATATTTAAGTTCACACTCTCAGATTTAAAGACTGACTTCATCTCTCCTTTGAATAGTTAGTAAAAACCATGTGCTTTTACTATTGAAAACCATTTTTATTAAAATGAAAAACATGAGATGATACAGATTTCGATACAATTAATGAGATACAAAAGTAAAAAAATATTGTTACAAACGCATTGACACCTTTTAAAACAAAATTATCAAAATGTTAAGCTATTGTTTCTCAACATATCCTTCCTCTAGGTCTAAACACTCCTGAAGATGATGTTGCTATCTCTCTAATATTTTTCACAACAATTCTTCATTCTTCTATTTGCAACCTATCAAAACAGGAATTCGACATCATAAAAGGACCCAAATTCTTTTAAAATGTTATTTGAGTTTGAGGAACAAAATGAAACCTGAAAGGGCAAGACAAGCACTATAAAATGAGTAGGAGATGGTTTCACAAGACGACTTCTCAGAGGACAATCTTTGATAACCTTGGAAAATAAGCAAGTTTATTGTAATGGAGGAACGAAATCCTGTGTGCAATCTCTCTGGCATTTTCCCCTCCAAATGCAGTCTTCATGTTTTATTTTAAACTTCTTCCTAATAAGCCCATGCTCACCCAATGTCCTTTGAGGAAATTTATCACAATTACCCCTTGGGGATCCCAAATAAACCCAGTCATTATAGCCTGCTGAGCTAGCGGAATTTTCCAGAAGCTATCGTTTTCATTTGACCTTTAAAAAAAGCTCCGTAACAAGGGGAAACTCCCTGCCATTGCATTGATTCTGACTCACAGTGACCCATTAGGACAGAGTAGTACTGCCCTGTGGCTTTCAGAGAATGTACCTCTTGACAGGAGTAGAAAGCTTCATCTCTCTCCCAAGAGCATTTCTTGGTTTTGAACTGGGGACTTTGTGGTTAGCAGTCCAACATGTTACCACGATGCCACCAAGGAAAGACAAGAGTATTGCTGAGAGAACTTACTTGTAGTCCTCCACCGATAGCAACATATGTTTAAATATGTTCTTTTTGGAATAAATCCATGCATGTATTAACTGGTGCCCTAGCAGAAATACTTTTTGATCTTCATTGGTCCTGAGGCATCCCTGGTGCTGGAGCTGCTGGTAGGATGAGTTCCATTTCTTCAGTAACAAAAATGATACAGTCTCCCACCAGAGGGCGTCACACACTAAAAAAGGTATACCACGTTTCCACTAAATGCCAGAGACAGAAAACATAGGTAGGTACTATCTGTTCATGGGTCATGAAAGTGTCAGTGTGCTTTGTCAAAAATTTATTTTGCTTTGACCTTCCAATGTATGTATCTATATCTATCTATGTATACATACTGTGTATATATATGTATATGTATATCTATATATGCATAATAAGAATTTTAAATGTGGTTTAGATGACAACCCACATTTCCTAGCCCTCCTTGCAGTTAGGAATGCCATGTGTCACTGTCAGATCATTATTATAGGGCAAGGCTACAAAGGAGGCTCCTTAAAAGAAAGCATGTTCGGCTAGCACACATGTCTATTGTTATTTGCTTTTCTTCTTGTTCTTGCTTGGAACACAAAAGTTGTAAGCAATCATCTTACAACTAAGAAATGATAGCATGAGGATGAAAATTACACTTTCAGGATGGTTAAGGAAAATGCAAGAAGCTTTTGTTCTTGATAAAGTAGTCGTTTGAAATTTGTAAGAAGTACTACATGTGGGGCAGTTCATTTAACACTGCCTACAGACAGTAAAGAAAGTCTTCCAGCAGCACAAACATGACCATCTTTGGAACTCCTCCTCCCGTATTCTGACAGCTAGCCAGCCCCTCAGTGATTAGTAGGTTTTGTGTCAACTTGACAGGGCCAGGATTCTCATTGGTTTGGCAGGCAAGGCCTAGTTATCACCATGTCTGACTTCACACACAGTAATCAACTCCATGCTGAGATCTGCTATGAGCAGCCAGCCAATTGCAAAATGAGAGTGGGATGCAATGCCCTTACTCAAGATCATAGCCCCAGTGCAATTGAAAGGAAGTTTCCTTGCGGGTCTGGCCAGTTTCTTATATAAGTGGACACTGTAGAAAGCATGTTGGCTTTTTTGCTGAGTCTGGATTATCTTTGGGCTTGAACCATCAGTCTGCCATATTGCCTGCCATCTACTTGCCTTTCGATCTGCCATCTGACTTGTCACCCTATGACTTATACATTTGCCTCTCCAGTCAACAAACCTGAGCTGCTGACCTCGGATTCATTTATCTCTGTAGCTTCCAGGCTGTGGTATTCCTGTTGATCTTGGGTTCATCAGTCTCCAAAACTATGCAAGTTAGCAGAAGCCTCCAACTTACCATCGGAGTCACTAACTTGGAGCCTGCCTGGAGTTCGACTTGCCGCCTTCTTCAATTGTGGGAGCCATTTTCTTCATATAACCTGTTATCTCTATGTACATATACAAGCACCACTTATTTTGCTTCTCTAGGGAACCGGCCTAAGATACCCTCTCCCTCTGTGCAGCCTTACAGTGGTCTGTCTCACTTTTCTCAGCATAGGTGCTCTCTCTAGATCTGGGCTCTCTCCTCGTTGCCCTTCATTTCTCAATATATCCATCCTCACTTCCCATCACTCACCGCTCCATGTGAATCTTGGTCTTGACCTGCATCAAGCTGATGTCAAACAATCCCTAATATTTGGGTAAATTCTTGATGATTGACTCCTTAGCTCAAAAGTCAATTTTCCTGATAATATTCAGTGTTCTATCCTCTGCACTCCTTTCTTTCGTCCATTTATGGTGATTGATTAGGTCAGAAAGTCCAAGCTTTCCATTTAGTTCTTTTTAACACCCTTGTCATTTATATCCATTAGTATTTAAATAGTGGAATTTAAAATATTACATTAAATTTTATTGCTTTTTGACAAAGGCAGTTCAAGAAAAATTCCCAAGGATCTTATGGAAGCCATAAAATGTCAGAGCTACAAGGGCCCTTAGAGATCATTTCCTATTACCTCCTATTTTACAACCCAGGGAGGGGAATGATTTGCTCATTGTTGCACATCTCCTTAGCAAAGGTGCCCAAGATAAAACCCTAATAATTTCTTGATTTTGATCCCAATCTCTGGTTCTTTTGGTTTTGTTCCTCTCTATTAGAGAGGTCACCTTATTAATATATCTTTGTATTAATATTAGATAGATCTTGTCCTCCCCTGTCAGTAAGGTGTAATATGAAGAATTCTAGTTTCTATTGACACCATCATTGTTCTCCCCAGGACAGGAAGAATGACTTATCTATTGGAGAGGGGGCAAGAATCGAGAGTTGCTAACAAGAACAGTCACTATGGTGCCATTCCAGCAGGATCCACTCATTTGTTGCTCATTCAGATTAAGAAGAACTAGGAAAAATGATCTTGCAATCTACTTCCAAACTCAACAAAGAAAACACCACAGGACACAATGATCTGATCCACAACCAATTACAGGGTTGGTACAGGACTGGGCAGCATTTAATGAGTCTAATTTGAAGGCAGCTAACAACCGTGTTCCAGGCACTATATAGATGGGGCTCTCAGGGCAGGGTTACAGAAAGGAAAGTACATACAGACACTATGAAAGGCTGGGTACCTTGATCCAGTTCAACATCTTAATACGCAAATCAGTGGATGTGTTTTTCTCATACATGTAGTGATTCTAGAGCTTACCATAGCCTGGAGCAGGCTGTTCCAAAGAGAAGTGACCATTGAGGGGCTTTATAAAATGGTTCACTGTGGAACAAGGAAAACATATTGGAATATATATTTCTATTTAATTTGTTTTAGAAATCATTTTATTGGGGGCTCATGCAACTCTTATCACAACCCATACATCCATCCATTGTATGTCAAGCACGTTTGTACATTGTTGCCCTCATCATTCTCTAAACATTTGCTTTCTACTTAAGCCCTTGGTATCAGCTTCTCATTTTCCCCCCTCCCTTCCTCATTAATTAGTAAATTTATACACATTGTTTTACTAATAGATTATACATTTTATAGTCTATGCTAAAAGGAATTTGAATGTATCTTATCTGCTCCTCAGTTTTCACCTCCCTTCCCTTATGAACCCTTGATAATTTATAAATTATATTTATTTTTTCATGTCTTACACTGTCCGATGTCTCCCTTCACCCACTTTTTTGTTGTCAATCCCCCTGGGAGGGGGTTATAAGTAGATCATTGTGATCAGTGCCCCCTTTCTCCCCCCACCTTCTTCTTATCCTCCTGATATGGCTACTCTCACTATTGGTCCTGAGGAGTTTATCTGTCCTGGATTTCCTGTATTGTGAGCTTTTATTTGTACCCATGTACATGTTCTGGTCTAGCCAGATCTGTAAGGTAGAATTGGGGTCATGCTAGTGGGGAGGAAGTAGCATTAAAAAACTAGAGGAAAGTTGTATGTTTCATCGGTGCTATACTGTACCTTGACTTCGTCTCCTCCCCCTGACCCTTCTGTAAGGGGATGTCCATTTGCCTGCAGATGGGGTTTGGGCCTCCACTCCGCACTCCCCCTCATTCACAATGAAATGATTTTTTACGCTGGGTCTTTGATGCCTGATACCTGATCCTATCAACACCTCGTGGTCACAGAAGCAAGAAGTAGGAAGTGGGTGTTAACAAATCCAGGGGCAAGGGAACAACATATAATCTAAAATTGATGGCGAGGTGGGTGTAGGAGGCCTGGTAGCACTTGATCAAGGGCAATATAACTGAGAGGAATTACTGAAACCCAAATGAAGACTGAACATGATAGGACAAGGGGAAAGTAAAAGGAAATAGAGGAAAGAACTAGGAGGCAAAGGGCATGTATAGTGGTCTAAATACAGGCATATACATGTCAATATATTTATGTATGACGAAGGGGAAATAGATCTTTGTATATATATTTATAGGTTTATTATTAAGGTAGCAGATGGACAGTGGACCTCTATTCAAGTACTCCCTCAATGCAAGAACATTTTGTTCTAATAACCTGGCATTTCATGATGCTCACCTTCCCAACACGATAGTTGAAGACAAAGCAGGTGCATAAACAGATGTGGTGAAGAAAGTCGATGGTGCCCGGCTATCAAAAGATATAATGTCTGGGGTCTTAAAGGCTTGAAGATAAACAAGGAACCATCTAGCTGAGAAGCAGCAATTGCTATTTTCTAAAGGCTTATTGTACCTTTAACAAAGCAGAAAGTGCAATATTGAACAGAAAGAGTCCTTGCCTTCGGGAAATTTACTTTGTACCTGCAGCTAGAAAGAGGGATCCCAATCTTGCCTGAGGACTGAGGGAAGACCTGAAAAAAAATTGAGATTGAATGCTAAGGATGAGCTCTTCCTAATTGAAACACATGCCTGGAAATTCCAGGAATTTGTCCAACACTCCTGTGCAAGTGCACCTGGCTCTTCTGAACGTTCTCCACATAGCCCCCTGGGACATGCTTTCATTTCACTTCTCATTCTCAACTTAGAGTCTGCTGAAATTTGTTAATTGTCTACCTTTTATGGCTCATATCCTATGTATTAAAATGGTTTGTATTTACCCCTAAACTCTTGTCGTTTATGGACTCTATAGTTTTGTCTTTTCCAGAATATCACATAATTGGGATCATATGTATACTTTTTTTGTGTTGTTCCTGATGTCTTTCTAAAAGGAGTTCTCATGGCATAGTGTTTACAAGTTGGGGTGCGATCCAAAACATCAGCAGTTCTAAACCAACAGCTGCTCCAAGGGAGAAAGATGAGGCTTTCTACCCTCTCTTGCTCTTTTTTTATTAAAATATATTTTTATTGGAGGCTCTTACAGCTCTTATAACAATTCACACATCAATTGTATCAAGTATATTTGTAATATGTTGCCATCTTTATTTTCTAGACATTTACTTCCTATTGAGCCCTTGGTATCAGTTCTTCTTTTTTCCCCTCCTTGTCTCCCCCCACCCTGTGAGCCCTTGATAAATTATAAATTATTCGTATTTTCATATCTTACACTGACATCTGTCTCCCTGCCCCCTCAATTTCTGCTGTTCATCCCCCTGGAGGGGTGTGTGTGTGGTTATGTGCTAATCATTGTGACCAGTTCCCCCTTCTTCCCCTACTCCTCCCACCTTCCCCCCTACTCTTCTGGTATCACTACTCCTAATTCTGTTCCTGGATTCTGTGTTTCCTGAGCTCTTATCTGTACTTGTGCACATGCTCCAGTAAAAGGCAGTACTGGGGTCATGATAGAGGGGGGTGAAGAAGCCTCAAGGAACCAGAGTAATATTGTGTGTTTCATCAGTGCTATACTGTGCCCTGGTTGACTCATCCCTTCCTTCTGACTCTTCTGTGAGTGGATGTCCCATTGTCTACAGATGGGTTTTGGGTCTGTACTCTGATCCCTCTCATTCACAACAGTATGTTTTTGTTTGTTTGCATGTTTGTTTGGGGTCTTCGGATGCCTGTTACCTAGTCCCAATGACACCTTATGATTGCACAGGCTGGTGTGCTTCTGCTGTGCTTGTTGTTTCTCTGCTAGGTGGCCACTTGTTTAACTTTTAGCCTTTAAGACCCCAGATGTTATATCTTTTGATAGCTGGGCACCATCAGTTCTTTTCACATTATCTTATGCACCCATTTTTGTCTTCAGCTATTGTGCCAGGAGGGTGAGCACTCACAGAATGCCAGTTTGTTAGAACAAAGTGTTCTTACATTGAGGGAGGGTATGAGCAGAGGCCTGAAGCCCATCCACTACCTCAGTGTATTGCCATATAAATATATGTGCCTAGGCCAATTCTTCTATTTTTATTAATTAATGCATTTACATATTTACACACTTATGCTTATGCCTTTATCCATAGCTTTTCTTCTTAGATCATTCTTCTCTCTTAATCAGTTACAGTCTCAAAAGCTCAAATGGAAGGTCTACCCTGTCCTATGAGGGTTGCTATGAGTTGGCATTGGCTTGATGGCAGTATGTATAGTATGAGTAAATGTCTTTCTACAGCTTGGTAGACCATATCTGCTGTAGAGTTGTATTCCATAGTATGTATGGATTGCCACATTTTGTTTGCAGATTCACATATAGACAGATGCCTTGGCTGCTTCCAAGTTTGGGCAATTATTATTAATGCTGCTATAAACATGTGTGCATGTTACTATGTGGACACACTTTTCAATTTATATTTATTTTACTTGCTTATTACCTGTCTCCCTCTCTAAAATTTAGATCTCTTCAAGGCAGAGGTTTGTCTTATGTACTCCTCTTTTTCCAGCTCTCAATGTGTCCAGTGCATAGGAAGTGATTGGTAAAGTGTGTTAGAAAGAATAGATAAATAATAGTTATTGAAAATTTATGATATGAAAATAGTTTTTCAGGTATTCGTGTCCTTATTAAATTCTCAAAACTTCCTCTTATTAAAGATGAATGCCATCATCTGTCTGTGAATTTACCATCCTGTGGTGGCTTGTATGTTATCCTGATGTTGGAAGCTTTACCACTAGTATTTCAATAGCCAGTAGGGTCACTCATGGTCAGCAAGGTTCAATGGAGCTTCCAGACTAAGACAGACTAGAAAAAAGTTTGATTGTCTACTTCCAAAGATTATTCAATGGAAATTCTATGGATCACAGCAGAATATTCTTTTAATTCATGCTGGAAGATTTTCCCCCAGGTCAGAATGCATTCAACTATTCAGTGGCAACAATGACTTGAACTTACTGATAACTGCTAAGATGGTGCATGACTAGGCAATGTTTTGTTCCATTATACATGGTGTACCCATGAGCTGGGGTCAACTCAATGTCAAGTACTAACAAAAATATCACTAAGCAGAAGTTTGGGGTAGTGAAGAAGCAGGTCCCCAAATCACATAGCTCTAAGCGCTGAACTAAGTACTCAAACTCAGGACTTACTGGCTCCAAATTCTACCTCATAATCAAAGCCAAATAATCATTATAAATTGAAAAATGACCCTTGAGTATATATCTCTACTTACCTACCCCTGTTTTCAGAGGAAAGAAAATGTGAACTAAAAGTGAAATATATGGCCCTGTAAATTGTGAATTACAAACCTGTGAACTTGAGATAGATTAATTGTGACCAGAACACAGCAACAGCCCAGCCATGGATGTATCACTCAACAACTTGGCTATAAAAGAGGAGAAGAAATGTGTTCACATTGAGCCCAAGCTTTCTACACTTCATTTCGGAGGGACCTGACAGCAAAATAGACATTTGTAAGCAGCTGGCTAGGCTGGGATTGTGTCCAGGTGCTTGAAGGTGATGCTGATTTGGATTCTTGGTTGTTTGGCTTCTAGGAGAAGATTGGGAGGGGGCATAGACAAAAGCAAACCACTTTTGACATTTCCTTGTTGCAAGTAGCTTACCCTCTCTTTGACTTTAACTATTAGGTCAGGAAACTTTTCTTTCCCTAAAAATTCCTCCTCTGAATTCTGTTCTGCTCCAGTTCAGTAACAAGGCTCTTGATGCTCCCATCATTTCTAAATTTGCAACCAAACAAACGTGAAAACAAATGGGTCATGGATGACTTTCCTGGGAGTGAATGATGTGAAGTTACATGTAGTTTCTTTGTCAGTTTCTGAGCCTGTCTTTTGGTGTTGGAGATTGTAAATTGAGCCATTTTGAACGCTTACAATAGTGAAAAAAAGAAGAACGTTTTTGAGACAAATCAGGGCCTACAACCTTATCCACTCTTGCTTATTATATGAATTTCTGGTTCTAATAAGTTTCATGTATTCATTTGGTATGTTCCCACTGTAATGTCTATGTACACAGGTAGGGGAGTTCCAGAGGTCATACTGTTTAATGGAAACTGTAATGAAGTGAGCCATATACAAACCTAAGGCATTATTCCCAAGCAGGGGCTCACAGACTCACTCTGAAGTGAGAACCTCTCAGGGTGTTCCAAGAATAGCAAGGATCTGGTGTGGTTGGAGCAAAGGGAATCAGGGCAACAATGGTGGGAGATGAAGTCACACAGGAAGCTAGAACATTCAGAGTTTACTAAGACGCAAACCAAAACAACCCCATCCGGTCAAGTCATTTCCAACTCGGAGTAACCCTATAAGCCAGAGTTGAAATTAGCCATAGGGCTTCAACGCTGTAAGTCTTTGCAGACGTAGACGGCCATGTCTTTCTCATGCAGAGCAGCTGGTTGGTCCCAACCCTCCACCTTTCACTTAGCAGCTGACAGCTTAATCTGATGCTCTTTAGGGTTTTCTATTCCATGAAAATAGAAAAAGCAGACATGTTCTGAGCTAGCGAGGGGTGGACATTATTATACTTTTGAACTAAAAGAAACACTCTGGAGTTAACCTACATCTTGGAAGGTAAGAGCAGAAGTAGAGAGACAAGTAAAGACACCACAGCTGCCAGGAAGAAGAGAAGTAAATACAGTGACTTGGACAAGAGGATGGTGATAGGGGAGGTGGTGAGAAGGGGGAGAATTCAAGGTTTGAATATGGAAGTCTGAAGGAATGAGTGGCATATTGGATATGCTGTGTGGTGGGAAAAGGAGAAGCTGGTTACAACAAAGTTTTGGCTTGACATGTTGATTAGAATTCCAGGAAAAAATCAAGCAGATAATTCGATACACTGTCAAGGATAGAGTTAAGGCTAGGAGTAAAAATGTAGGAATTAGTATCACATATTTAAAGTGATGGAATTGGTTAATATCACATTGTAAACCATAGTAGGTATAACGGAAGATCTTGAAAAGAGAAGAATTGGACCCTGGAAAATTATGATCATTTAAACCAATGACCTCATGGAACCATTATCAAGTTGTTGTTGTTGTTTTTCTGCTTCATTCATCTATTAGATTATCCTACTGTGATAGTTTGCACGTTGCTGTGATGTTGGAAGCTATATCACAAATATTTCAAACACCAGCAAGGTCAGCCATGGTGTAAATGTTTCAACAGAGCTTCCAGATTAAGATCAATAGGAAGAATAAATAAGCAATACACTTATGAAAATTAGCCACTGAGAAACTTATGAATAACAATGGTACATTATCAGATATGCGAATTTGGAAGACATTAAAAAATACGCCCGAGGAAGAGCTGCTTCCTCAAAGTAGAGTTAAATATAATGAATGATTTAAACACAGCAGAGTGTCATTTACTGATGGAGTATGACTCACAATGAGAAGATATGGTTTCAACCATCTACTAACAATCCAATTGTGGAATGTAGGAAGCATGAATCTAGGAAAATTAGAAGTCACCACTAATGAAATCAAGCATAAAATTGATGTCTTCAGCTGTGGTGAGCTAAATTGGATTGGTAATGCCATTTTGAATCAATCAACATCATGGTTCACTATGCCATAAATGGTAAATCCAAGGAGAATGTCATTGCATTAATCACCAAAGAGTATATTTTAGGATGTACCTTGAAGTATAGTGCTATTTTTGATAGGATAATATCTATTCACCTATGAAAAAGATCACTTATACAACTATTATTCAAATTACTCACCACACTCTAAAACCAGTAATAATGAAATTGAAGAATTTTATCAACTTCTTCAATCTGAAATGGATCAAACATATAATCATGAGGCATTGATAATCATTAGCGATTGGAAACTGAAAAGGGAAGATTGTGTTGGGAAATATGGCCTTGGTGATGGAAATTAAAATGGATATGAAAGAACTTTGTAAGAACAATGACTTCCTTTTTGCAGATACCTTTTTTCTTTTTTAATAAAACATTTCATTGGTGTCTCTGACAGCTCTTACAGCAATCCATACATCCATTGTGTCAAGCATATTTGTACATATGTTACCATCTTCCTTTTCAAAACATTTTATTTCTACTTGGTATCAGCTCCTCTTCCCCCCATCCTCCCCCGCCCTCCCTCCCTTGAGAACCCTTGATAGATTATAAATTATTATTATTTTCATATATTACACTATCTTCTATCTCCCTTCAATCATGTTTCTGTTGTTCATCACCTGGGGGGTAGGGTGGGGGTGGTTATACATCGATCATTGCAACCGGTTCTCACTTTCTACCCCCCACCTTCCCCAGGAGATATCTTTCTTCAACAACATAAACAGTGACTATACACATGTAATTTGCCAGAGAGAAAAAACAGGAATCTAATTGAATAATCTGTGGGAGGAAACAATGGAAAAGTCTAATTCATCAGTTATAAAGAAACCAAAAAGATCATGAGTTTTCTATGGGCAGGTAATCAATTACTCTTGTGCAAGTTCAAGTTAAAGTGAAGAAAGTTAACATAATTCCATGAGGATCAAAATGTCTCACCTGAATTTAGAATGCATGTCAGGAACAGATGGGAGACATGGAACACGAATGACAGAAGTCGTAGTGTGACATGAAGAACAGGAAGGAAGCAAAACTCATTAAAAAGACTGGAAAGAAAGAAAAGGCCAAAGAAGATCCCAAAAGACACACAAGAACTTGGTTTTGGATGAGAGTAGCTATAAGGAATGGAAGCAATGACATAGCAAAAGAACTGAACAGAACGTTAAAAAAGGCAGCTGAAGAAAGCAAAGAATTGCAATGAAATGTACAAAGATCTGGAATTAGCAAATGAAATAGCACACTCGGAAAATCTCAAGCCGAATGAACTAAAGAAAAAAATGCAAATTTTGAGTTGCAAAGTTACATATCCTTATATTGGCTAAGTATTGAATGATTTAAGTAGCATCAACCAAAAATGGAAGGAAGACAGAGTCACTGTACCAAATACAACTGGTTGAAATCCAACCAATTCAAGAGGTAGCATTTGATCCAGAGCCGGTTGTAGTGAAGGAAGAAGTCCAAGTGTACACTGAGGCATTGTGCTGATAGAACAGTTTCCATACACTGATACAGCACCAACGGCAATCTCAAAGCAACTCTGAAGACAACTAACTGGCTAACAGACTGGAAGATAAACACGTCCATATCGATGCCCATTTCAACACATGTTCACAGATGGAGTAATTACCCAACAATATCATTAGTAAATTTCAATGCATAAAATTTTGCTGCAGATAATTAAAAATTACTTCAGCAGTGCAACAGGTAAATATCAGCGATTTCAACGGAGTGAAGAAAAGGATATGGATTAAATAAGGTCGTTGCTTACCTCAATTGACTTTTTTTTTTTTTTTTAAGTATATGAGATCATGCATCCTGGACATTTATTCTGTTTTGAGAATGAATAACAATCCAATGAAGCCCATCACCTCCCAGTCCATTCGGACTCACGGTGACCCTGGAGGACAGGCTTGAACTGCTCTTGTGGGTTCCTGAGACTGTAACGCTTTTTTCTTTTTTGTAAACATTTCATTAGGGGCTCATACAACTGTTAGCGCAATCCATACACACATCAACTGTGTAAAGCGCATTTGTACATCATTCTCAAAACATTTTCTCTCCACTCAAACCCCCAACATTAGGTCCTCATTTTCCCCTCCCTCCCT
>NW_022104341.1:65865370-65890932 GCF_000313985.2 Echinops telfairi | reverse complement strand
ATAGCATCTGGGGTCTTAAAAGCTTGAAGGTAAACAAGCTGCCATCTAGCTCAGAAGCAACAAAGCCCACGTGGAACAACATATCAGCCTGTGTGATCACAAGGTGTCCAAGGGATCAGGTATAAGGCATCATCAGAACAAAAAATCTTACCATAGTGAATGATGGGGGGAGTGCGGAGTGGAGATCCAAAGTCAATTGACTCTTGACCGAAGGAGAGAATTCCAAAAAGATGTTTACTCAGGTTTTATTGTCTGTGCAATGGCATTCAAAGCGTCACATCATAACAAATTATGGATAGCATTGTGAGGAATGAGAATTTCTGAAAGCTTAATTGTGCTGACATGAAATCTGTGTATAGATTAGTAGAAAAAAGGGACGACTTTGAAGGTGTGCATCATGGTCACATCTTTTCATCGTACTTATTCAATCTATGTGTTTAGTAAATAATCTGAGAATGGGTTATATGAAGAATGAGGTATCAGGACTGAAGAAAATCTGTGACAGGCAGATGATTGAGCAAGCAGATGCTTGCTCAAAGGGAAGAGGTCTTGAAAGCATTTTCACCTCAATGTAAAGAAAACAAAAAAGAAAGAAAGAAACCCTACAATTGGACTAATAGACAGCAGCATTATAAATTGAGAAAAGATTTAAATTTCCATGGATTTGACTTTACTTGCATTCACCATGCACATTTATGGAAGCACAGTCAAGAGACCAAATGGCAAATTGCATTAGGCAAATCTGCGACACAGATATCGCTAAAATGTGAAAGAGTAAGCGTGTCACTTTGAGGGCTTTGCTGTGCCCGAGCAAAGCTATGGCATTTTCAATCACCTCATACACATGTAAGTTTTTCAACAGTTAAGTTTTATGCATATAAACTAAAAGTATTTTCTGTCATAAACATAATGTGAGGACTATGAAAATACCCCAGATCAAGACCATGCCTGGACTTAAATGAATATCCCATGAGCATACTTTCTTTTCTCCTTTTCTTATGTTGTATACTTGTTTTTATGTGAATAATAAGGTAATCATAAATTCATAGGACTCTATTGGAGTTTAATTTCTATATGTACACTACTGCTCAATGACAACTTTGATCTTTTTAAGCTCCTCTGTGTCAACGGACATCTTTCTTGCCTGTCTTTTTAATGACCTTTGCTTTCTTCATGAATCATAGTCTCGATGTGCTCCCACAGCGCCTCGGGCCTTCTGTCACTACTGTTCAGTGCATCAAATCTGTTCTTGAGATGCTTTTGAAATCCAGGGAAGTTCACACAGTGGCTGTCTCACTGGGCTCACGTCTAGGAACAATTGTGAGGATGCTGAAGGATCACGTAGAGTTTTGTTCTGTTGTGGATGGGGTCCCTCCTCCTATGGGTCAGAGTTCACTCAATGGTACCTAACAACAACATTGTTCATGGAATATATTTCTTAGTTTGCCCAAGTCAACACGCTATTCAAAGAGAGTCATGCCTTTCTAAATGCCACACTTCTCTGGCAAAGGCACCGGATGGTATAGAAGAAATGGGTTCATCCTAGTGAGCAGTCACTGCATTTTTTCTGAATTATTGGGATATCATTTGTCCCTTTTCTTTCTAACAGAGTTTTCAAAGTATTTCCATAAATACACATAATAGTTTTGTGATGTGTTTGGGGCTTTTGGATTTTATTTCACTGCTAAATGTCTATGACCCTATAGTTCAATGGGAGCGGGAACTTCTTGCTGTGCAGTTTCTCCTCTAGACTCCAATGATAATATTGGCAATAATCATGGCTACAGCAACAGGAATAAGATGCCCCAATATTTCCATAAATGTTCAATAACTACAAGAGTCTTTCACATCTATTATTTTATATGATGGCTACAAAAACTCTACAGAGATTAATCACAGCAGGGATTATTAATCAAATTGACTTTGCAGATTAAAAAAACAAAATTCTGGACATTAAATGGTCTTCACCATGTCACAAATTTAATGAATGTACACAGTTTTATTCTACTATACAGAACTTTTGCTAAATAAATACAGAAGTGAGAAGGTCATCTAAAACACCAGTCTTCACTCACTTCTATCATTCCCCACATACTCAAACCAGAATCTCCTGGTGGAAATCACATGACAAAAAATATCATCACTGACTATTGAGGCAGAAATTCTTGTCAATTTCTCTAACAACTGTTTCTTCCTCCAGCTCTAAGAACCAACATTTAAACCTACTTAGCTTAGAAAAATACCGAACATGTGACAGTCTTTTAAATTGCTTGTACTTGAAAGCTTAACATTTATTTCCTCTGAAAGCACGAAGCCGTGGAAAAGGACACGCATATGAGGTTCAATATGATTGCAGACCAGCACCGGCTCGTCCACGTAGTAGCTCTTGGGTACACCACCTGTCATCTTGAGACCTCAAATGCCTCTTCTGACAACTAAAGAAACAATTCCAGTAACCAGTTGTCTACCAGCTTATTCTGATTCCTGAAGACCCCATGTGTGTCATAGTAGAACACCTTTCCTTAAGACTTTTAGTGAATGTTTGTTTTTTAGAAGTGGTTAAAGACCTTCTTCTGAGACACCACTGCATAGAATCAATACCTCCAACCATTCAGTCAGCAGCCAAGCATGTTAAATGTTTGTATCACAAAGCATTTCAACAGTCTTTATTGAATGGTATTGAGAGATATAAGACAGCACATGTAAGGTGTTCAAGCAACACTTTTATTATTAACAGTCATTATATGACTGTTCATCATAAGCAGAAGACAAAGATAAAAACTAACACAAAGGGGCCTGGGACATGCCTACCAAGTCCTTCAGAACTATAAGTAATGATGATGGTGACATTGGCGCTCACCATGGAGAAGATGAAGAGATTGGTGAGAGGGGAATGGTATCTATGAGAGGTATGAATGAATATTAAATATACTCCTCATCAAACTTTAAGCTTTATAATTTATTCCTCTTCTTCACAACTTATGAAAGGATGCAAGAGGATAGAAAACGTTAACGATGTTGGCATCTCTTTCTGAATCAGTTTACTTTTATCCCTGGACCTTAAGACTCTCCTTTTGTTTCAAGAGTTGACACAAGTCATTTGCTAGGTTGAAACCTTTCAAAATCAAGCAGCCAGCTCCTAATTTTTTCTTTCCCTGAGAAGTTCTGGGCAAAAAAATAGGTCAGTACAAGTGAAGCCATTATTTTCAAACTTGCAGCTGATTTCTTTGTGTTCTCTGGTTGTACTCAGTGATAAAATTAAGAAAAGTGTTCCAAAAAAGGTTAAAAAACAAAAAAAGGAAGTTCTAAACTGCCTGTGTATAGTTTGGGACTGAATTGTGTGTTATATTTAAAGAGTAACATTGACACACCAAAACTTCTTCAGGAATGGATTGAACAGGATGATAAGGACTAGAGTCCAGCATATAGGAAGAATGATAGAAAACAATATTTTTACATATTAAAAGAATATCATATGAATGAGAGAATAGTTTGAGTTTATATGTACCTTTAGGTAGTTTCATGGAAATGTATATTGTACCAGTACTAGTGTATGAAAATTTCAGGGAAAAAACTTGGTCTCCTGATAAGGGAAGCTTGCTAAGTGAGCTGCTCAGTGGTGCTGTTCAAGGTAGAAAGAGGATTATGACTGGTAATCATTGTACTTGCTACATATTTCTGTAATTCACAGACTTTTCTCTAGGGAATATATAATTCATATTATAATCAGAGAAGAAAAAATAATATAAGATGAAGGGAAAAGAGAACTAACATTTATTGAAAGTTATTATTTGCTCATTACTTCATATATATGGGGCCTTCAAAGAGTTCATGGAAAAATCCATGAATCCATCCACTTTCCCCACAAACTTTTTGAAGCCCTTGTGTACATTAGTGGGCAAATTAGTCATAGTCTAAATGTGGTGAAGCATATGCCAATATTTTTCCACCAACCATTGCTACCTTCCAAATATGCAAGAGTGAATATTCTTATTCTTCTTTATTAAAAAAGTATTTTATTAGGGGCTCTTACAGGTCTCATCACAGTCCATACATACATCCATTGTGTCAAGTACATTTGACCATATGTTGCCATCATAATTTTCTAAACATTTTCTTTTTACTTGAGACCTGGGTATCAGCTCATCCCCCCCTCCCTCACTCATGAACCCTGGATAATTTATAAATTATTAATTTTTTCAGGTCTTATAGTTAACACTGTCTCCTTTCACCCACTTTTCTATTGTCCGTCCCCCTGAGGGGATTATAGGTTAATCACTGTGATGATTAGTTCCTCCTTTCTCTCCCCACCTTTCCTTTACCCTCCTGGTATTGCTACTCTCATTATTGGTCCTGAGGGGTTTATCCATCCTGGATTCCTTGTGTTGTGAACTCTTATCTGTACCACTGTACTTACTCCAGTCTAGCTGGATTTGTAAGGTAGAGTTTGAGTCATGAAAGTGGGGTGAGAGGAAGAAGCATTAAAGAACTAGAGGAAAGTTGTACATTTCATCGTTGCTATACAGCACCCTGAGTGGCTCCTCTCTTCCTTGTGACCCTTCTGAAAGGCGATGTCCAATTGTCTGCAGATGGGCTTTGTGTCTCCACTCTGCTCTCCCACTCATTCACAATGATATGATTTTTTGTTCTGGGTCTTTGATGCCTGATACCTGATCCCATTGACACCTCATGTTCACACAGGCTGGTGTGACTTTGTTGCTTTTCAGCTAGATGGCTGCTTGTTTATTTTCAAGCTTTTGAGACCCCAGATGCTATATCTTTTGATAACCTGGCACCGTCAGCTTCTTAACCACATTTGCTTATGCACCCACATTGTCTTCAGTGATCATGTCAGGGAAGGTGAGCAACTAAGAATGCCAGCTTATTAGAACAAAGTGTTCTTGAGTTGAGGGAATACTTGAGTGGAGGCCCAAGGTCTGCCTGTTGCCTTAATAATTAACATATAATTATATGGGCATAGATTTCTGTATCATTATATATAAATATATTTACATATGTGCATGCCTGTATTTAGACCTCTATAAATGTCCTTTGCCTCCTAGTTCTTTCCTCTGTTTCCTTTTACTTTCCTCTTGTCCCACTCTCATGTTCAGCCTTCATTGGGGTTTTGGTTAAGTCCTCTTGGCTACATTGCCTTTGATCAAACCCCACCAGACATCCTATAACCTCCTCACCATTGATTGTAGATGACTTGTTGTTTCCTTGTCCCTGGGTTTGTTGTCACCCCTCTCCCTTTCCCCTGCCTCCCCCTCTCCTGTGTCCACTCCCGCCAAAACATGTGAATCTTCTTTTATCACCGTTGATTAACTCGTGGAGGGCATACCATGACTTTCTGGTCATTTTCAATTATTTAACATTCATTCCAGTTCAGCAAAATACTCCAGACTCATTATCCCATCTCATAATGCAACTACTTCAAGTTGATTCCATAGATTCAAGAATTTCAGGTGTGCATGTTTAAGGAAGATTCGGGATGACAGAAGCAAGTAAGTGCTTGACTACTAACCAAAATGTTATGTTATATTGCATTCAGAGTCATCTGAGAATAAAGGTCTGGCATAGTTCACGACTATAATATCATTTAAGTGAATTCATACTACAATTGAGAACTGGAGTTCTGGTTTACTTGATATCAATTGTTTTCTGTAGCGCTCAGGCTACTGAGCACTTTTCCAGTGAAGCTACTGACAAAGGTAGGGGAATGAGCTTCCACAACTCTCCAGACTGGGCTCTACTGCAGGGGGCAATAGCACTGGCTGTAGTTTTGTTTGAAATAATAATGATCTACATAATAACAAACACAGAGGCTTATAAATAAAAGTACTCATAAGTAAGGAGTACCTTGACCCTGAACACTTTTGAAGGATGAATGGCCATCTTTAAACCATCTGCAGAGAGGATTCCAGAATTGAGTTAGAGGTTGAAGGTATGACCTATAGGTTTCATTCAACTCTGAATTTCCCTCCGTCTCTATAAATGTCTAGTTTGGGGTGGATACAAGCCTTCCTTGTTGGCTTCAACTATTCCATGGTTTGTTTGTTTTTTAATTTTTAGCCAGCAATGCACCTCATCCCCAAAGGTGAGCAGACCATCCACACATCTGAATGTCAAAGCAACTAAAGAAAAAAATTAGAGCTCATTCCTTAGGCCAAACATATCACTTTTTTTCTCTCTTCACAAAATATGCAGTTTAGTTAGAGAAACCAGTGGTCCAACTCTTGTTCTATATTATTCTGATTAGACATATTTTCTCACATCCATAAATCTGAGCTCTGGAGAAGCTAAAATTACCCTTTTCATTTTTCTGGATACTATTTAATGGAGATGCAAGGTAGGTTATTGTTAGTATGGCATGATCTCATTAGAATGATCCATTCCTTCCGTGCCAGAACCAATGAACTTTCAACCTCCCCAAAGAAGTGCTAGCTGTGCGACTTTGAATACCCACATCACTCTTTGTTACCGAAAGACACACTGCCAGCACAGACTCGTACAGCCACATGTCTTCAGGTCTACAATGACGTTTCAGGTTGGTTTAGCATGAACTGCTGGGTGAACAACTGCGTCTGTGAAAGTTAATGTCCTGTACCTTAGCCCAGAACAAATAAATCCATTTCTTTATTGGCAACCTGAAAACTTGCCATTTTTTAAAACATTGAAGTTATTTTTTATTCACTGTGCAGATTTTTCAGCCAAGACCACCTGATTTCTGAAACAGGTTCTTGTGTGTTTCTAGTTAAATAGAAAAGGTCAAAGATGAAACATTAAAAGTAAAAGCAAGAATAGAAAGAATAAGAAAACCAACCCACCACACTGAGAAGCATTTAAGTGCATTTCTTTAGGAACAAAATTTCCTCAAGCTTAGAAAGAGCCAAGAAGTTGGAAGTTTTCTTTTAAATATTATTTTTATTCAATTTATTTTTATATTGGTAGATGATGTGAGACCCATTACATTTTATAGGCCTGAACAAAATCTTACAATTTCTTACTAATATTATGCAATGACATAATGCCATTTGTAGAGGTGTCGCATAAAGCAATTGACTTTTACTGGCTTCTGATGGCAGGGCTTGCCATTTTATACTCTGTTTTATGTAAGCATTTTCCAAATTTATGCGCCTCACAGGATTTCTCAGGTTGCGGAATTATGGTAGGAAGATGATATCGCTGTGGTCTGACACAAAAGCTTATTAGAACCCCTTTTAAAAGGGAATTTAAGAAGTGGAAAGGTGAATGTAACTAACATTTTATGAATGCCTCCTATGAGCTGGGTGCAATGAAGGCAGCGCTAAAAAGAGGGGTAGTTACTATGGACAGACACGACTTTGATAATATCCTGCACCGTGAACATATTTTAGTAAGTTCATGACTGGGAAAACCAAATCTCAGTTGTTATATCCAATGTGCTGTTAAAGTAGGAACTACGTCCACTCAAGTTTGGTTTCCCAATCTACGCTGTAGAATTACAAAGGAAAAAGATGCACATGTCATGATAGATCAGCCTCTTGGGGGAGCTCTTTGAAAATGAGTAGGTATGCTGTATGTACCTAGACATTAAACAGAGATTCAGAAGTACCAATCCAGTCGATCTGGACTGAAAAATTTGTTTAACCCCTGAAACCTGTTTTAATTGGTTATAAAATTTACTAAAGATATGTGCATATCATTAAGAAAATGACACAACATTCTATAGAGTGCTATTTTTTAAAAATTGTCCTAAAGCTTTTACTGTGGCTCCCCAAATCTTGACATCTCATCCATCTGACGCTCAGTCCCTCCCTTAGGGAGTCTGTCTTTTTTCCTGTCACGTAATGCCAGAGTCTCCAGACCTGGATCAAGCAGGTATTTCAGAGTAAGAGAGAAAGGTACAGTGGCGATAGTGGTAGAAAAAAGGTTTCCAGGTCATGCTGAATAAGTTGACTATTAATGATCTAAAAGATCTAAGTAATTAATAAAAAAAACTGCAAAAGTTAGGCCATGGAAGAGAAAATGAAAATCTATTTTTTGTTTGTGTTTGCTCTTACGGATGTTTTCTGTTTGTGTCTTCATGAGTTGACAAAATGCTTGGTTATGGAGACAAAGTTAGACATTGATGGTCATGCTGCTGATGGCCATTTCTTTAGCAAGACCACAATCTCAGTGCCCTAAGCCTACTATTCCTGCGTCACGTAGATCAAGAGTATTTATGTTACCACAGACCCAAGTTTCTCTCACCATCTACACTCTCACCAGTCCTCAGAAACATTTTCCCTTCTCCCCATCCAAAGCTGGGCAAAAACAAAGGTTTAAGGAAATTGTTTACTTCTTTGTGCAAATGAACTTCTTAAATTCTTGGGTGGATATTTTAAAGTCCTTGAGATTATATAATTCTGAGAATTTCAGGAAGGAAAGAAAAAAATGTAGAGTGGTGACTCAGATGAAAGATGTGGAAGTGAAAGAACAAAAATTATGTATTTGCAATATATAAAGAGCAGCTTTCATTACGAACCCAAGAAGCCAAAGCACAAGAAGACGGGAAGAAACTGTCATTGTGTGTAGTGTCTACCAGCATTCCTAGGGCTGGCTAGCCATCCCTAGACAACACAAGCCATGGTATTTTCAACTGCCCCACGTGTATATGAAAGTTGACATTGAATTAGGAAGACAGAAAAACAATTGAGAAGCTTGAATTAAGGTGCTGGTGAAGTGTCCACGGACAGGCAAAAAAACAAGCAAATTTGTATTGGAAGAAGTATAGCCAAAATTCATCCTCCTTAGAAGTGAGGGTGGTAAGATTTTGTCTCATACTATGGTCATGTCAGGGGAAACTGGTCCCTGAAGAAGGACATCGTGCTTGATGAAGTAGAGGGGCAGTAGAAGAGAGGAAGAGAACAAGATGGATTGACACATGGGCTCAAACATAAGGACAATTCTGAGGATGACACGGGGTCTGGCAGTGTGTCATCTCTGTGAGTTGCAACAGACTCAACAACTAACACCTAACAACAACAACAACAACAACAACACTGTCTCTGGTGGAATAGAGTCTAGGGTTGCTGATAAATAGCCTACAATACGTAGAACAGTTTTCTTTAAAAGGATTATCCGGTTTGAAATGTCAACAGTTTTGCTGCCTGAAAACCATGATCTAAACCATATACTATCTAATGTAGACTAGTTTCAGAGAGATTTTGAAAGAGGATTTTCTATCTTTTTCAATATCTATTTAAATATATCCATTGATTTGGTGTTTGGTGTTTCATTGGAAAATTCTTTAATTGCTGGGAAAATGCTAGCTTGATATCCCTGTGCTGAATGCGTATTACCACATAATATCAGAATTATTGGATTGTGCATCTGTTTCATCCTTTTCATAAGAGCTTCTTGAGGGACAATGCGTCGTTTATATTCTGTTCTAAACATTGGTTAGTGTTTAAGTAACTTGTAAACATTCAATGACTGAATACATTAGTTAAATATTGGAATTTTTAAATTCTAAATTACCTAGTTCCAGGTCTGGAATTATAATTCTTGGACTAGGCTCTGGGTGATGAAACTTGTCTTTTGGACATGAGGATGAGGAGATGGGCCGTACACTCCATCACTCCATCTAACATGGATTCTGGGTTGCCCTAGTGACTTAGAGAAACTATATATAATCTTACTTTGTACTTTCTTCCACTGGAAGTAAACTTCCAACAGAGGTGCTGATGCTGAGGGCAAATAGAAAATATTTTATAATCAAAAAGTTTAATTTACTGAGTGCTTTGCATTTAAGTCATTGGAATGAATTAGCTTGACCAGTTCCCAAACTCCATTGCCAAACGGAGAAGCACATTCTCAATATTGCTTTAAGTGCCTATGAGCCATTATACTCTTTGAGCATGGACCGGTTTGGGGAGTAAAGACATAGCATATAAATCAGTTCTTCTATGGGATTGAGAAGTCCAGAAAAATCGACTACACTTTCCCTACCCCAGTAAATGAAGTTGAAAATAATAATGACAATACATATTTGTAAGAACTTACATGAGATGTCTATATTGCTCACCCCTTCTCAAACTTTAATATATACCTTCCTAGGAGGAAGGGGTTCCAGGAAATATAAGGGATCACAATAAATGTATGAAAGACTTTTCTGGAGAATTATTTTTTCAAACATAAATTGTCAGAAGAAATTATTTGGAAATATTACTAAATTGTGGCATACAACAGAATATTAACATGTTAATTTCAGATAAAATAACTTCAAGTGACTATGACTTCCTAGTACCATGTAAAGAACTACATTCCTAGTTCATTCTCTCACTTATTTTCTTAGGAATCCTCAGTGGAAACTTTGACATGCTCTAGAACACGCTATCTTTTTTTCTTTTTTTTACATTATTTCTTTTAATTTAACCATTTATCATATTCTGTCCTCTGAAATTCTCTCTTTATTGCTGAGGTTAAGTTAAAAATATTGGTATTAGGGTCCAGTTCATATCTATCCAGGTTTATAACAAAGAAGTGTGCCTTTACAGTCAGTGGATGGCTGTAAAGACGTACTTGGTGCCTTCAAAAATGATGTGACCAAGCAGTAGCTTCTGAAGGGTTCTGGGGGGCCAGTTAATTTCTAGGCAAAGGTCAGATCAAAAGGCTATGACAACTATTTTATTATTGACATTATTATTCTAAAGGGCTAGTCTTGATAGATTTTCGTGAAGAGTATAGAACAATCACAGGGATTATCATGATGGTTTTCAGAAAAAGGAAAACAGTGTCGATGAGAAAAGACCAAGGACATTTGTGCCAACAATTTTCCCCATCTCAGCAGTGCACCTGATCATTCTCTGGGAGTAGCAAGGGCTTTCCTAGGAGAATTTCACTAGGAAGCCTTACTCCACCCACCTGGCAGACAGGAACACCTCCCTACAGGATTCTTATTATTCCCCTAACTAAAGGAATACGTAAAAGTAATACAATTCTGGAGCCTCAACAATGCCTAAGTTTCCATTTCGGCATGGTATAAATTGAAGAGTGCAAAGTGTTCAGTGAAGGATTAAAAAGCTGGAAATACCACCTTCAGAAATTTATGGCCGGTTAAAGCTATGTCAAAAACCATAGCTTCACATTTTAATATTTTTTGTTTTATAAAAGTCTAAATAATTTGGATACCTTAAATATGATCCTGTTGAGAATAAGGTTTTCTCTGTTATATAATAAGGCCATGCCCCAATACGGCGGGTACTAAATCTATCATTTGTGACCAAAAGGGACATGTGTAGATTGACTTGGTGGATCAGAAAAGACACTGTTCCAGGTGATGCCTAAAGGAATTGCCAAGTCATGCGCAGCTATAATTACTAACCTATATACTGATACACTAAATAAATATTATTGGCTTTTCAAATAAAGTCTAAATGATTTTAAATCAATCCTTTGCACTTCACGGTCCAATTCAAATAGGGGTTACCCTTTGAATATTAAACTCCTCCTGGTAGTGACTCCTTTCTCCATGCCCCATCTGCCTACATTGTCATTTCTCAAGCTAAGTTGTATTAGCTGTGTATATGACTCTCTTTCCTAATAAGTGAAGCTCTCCCTGAGGAGGGAAGCATTTATCAATACTTGTGTTCCTGTGGTGGGTGCAATGCCTGACGTATGTAAGCTGTGTGTTTCTCTCTATGCCCTGACATCATTTCGAAAGAAACCATCTGAAATAATTCTACCCTATAATTGGGAAATACTAAAAAATTATTCTAAATATTTTTAAGAGATCTTAATCATATTTTGTTTTTCTTGATGAATCAACTTTTATACAATCACTTGTATTCATTGGGGTTTAATGGTTAGGGAAAGGGATGATATACATTGAGAACCAACTCTGAGCTCAAAATTATGTATCTGATTTGTGTTAAGTAATCTCTACCACTATGAGGCACTGTCAACTAGTGTTCAGACTAGAAGAAACTAAGGTCTACACATTTACAGTGCTCACTCAAGGTGTAATCCTTCTATTTTCGGGAAGATTTTAATCCAAATGAGACAATATGCCATATAAACACACACAAGTGATTTATTTGCAAATAGTCTACATTAGATAGTATACGGTTTAGATCATGGTTTCCAGGCAGCAAAACTGTTGACATTTCAAACCAGATAATCCTTTTAAAGAAAACTGTTCTGCGTATTGTAGGCTATTTATCAGCAACCCTAGACTCTATTCCACCAGAGACAGTGTTGTTGTTGTTGTTGTTAGGTGCCATTGAGTCTGTTGCAACTCACACAGATGACACACTGTCAGACCCTATGTCATCCTCAGGACGTCACTTTGAGAACTAAGATGCATCCGACCCAAGCCATGGTATTTACATATGAAACCTGAACATTGAATGCGGAAGATAGAAGAAGAATTTGGAACATTTGAATTATGGTGCTAGAGAAGAATATTGAAAGCACCATCGACTGCCAAAAGAACAGATCTGTCTTGAAAAAAGTACAGCCAGACTATTCCTTAGAAGTGAGGGTGGCTAGACTTTGTCTCTTGAATTTTGGGCATGCTGTCAGAAGATACCAATCCCTGGAGAAGGACATTGTGCTTCATAAAGGAGAGGGTCATCGAAAAAGTGGAAGACTTGAGATGGATTGACACAGCAACTGCAACAATGGATGCAAACACGACAGACATTTCAATGGTGGTTCAGGACTGGGATGTGTCTTTTTCTATTGTGATAGGGTTGCTTGAGCCAGAACTAGCTCTTCAGCATCTAACAACACCATGGTTATAATTAGGAGCCTGGGGGGCACTGGCAGGTAAGCCTTGGACTGCTAATCTAAAGGTCGGTGATTCAAACCCACGAACTCCATGGGAAAAAGCTGAAGCAATCGACTCCATAAAGTTTACAGCCTTGGAAACTCTATGAAATGTGCTAGGAGCTAGAACCCACTTGATGATAGTGAGGTTTAGAGAATGTTTCTCTTGGACACCCTGGGTAAGCAAACAGTTACAGTGTAAGCTATATACCAAAATATCGGTGAATCAAAGCTAGTCAGGAACAACCCAAATGAATGGCCTAGTGGTCTACTTCCAAAACAGAAACAACCACCCAAACCCCTATGGACACACATGAAGTTGTATTGAGACCACTTTACACAACTGAGTTTTCCATGATTCTCTTAGCTCTGCCCACATCTCTATAGAGGGCGCCTATATTCAACACTCTTCACATAATGCACTACAAACCATCACTGTTGGTCTAGAGGTTGAAACATCTAGAACAGTTCCTTTAACCTACCTAAGCTTCACTTTCCTCATTCATAGAATTGTTGTGACAACATATATTTATAAGCATGTTGTCGCAATAACCTACATTGTAATACTCTGTAAACTTAAAGTTTCTACCAAAAATATATAATACTGACCTATTGTTGATTTCCATTAGAATTCACTCGTTGGTATCCTAGACATTAACCGAAGGTCTATATCAGTAAGGTCCTATGCTAAATGCTGAGAGAGGGAGGAAGAATGACTGCTTGCTAGGAAGGAGTCATAAGGGAAGAGAATGGTATGGCCTGGACCTTAAAGAAACTTGGAAATATTGCTAATAGAAGCTTGGGGATATAAGGAGAACAGATTCTTGAGATGGGGAATTATGAAAGGAGTTGTACAGAGATGGGAAAGTGCAAGGCAAGTTAAGGACAACTGAATAAACCAGTTTTACAGGTGATGAGACTGGAGATGCCTTGTGGGGGTAGGTTTTCAAGGTCTTTGTGAAGCACAATTAAATCCTTTAAGAGTCTGGATGGCTAAGAAGGAAATAACTTCCAATATATATTAATTCTTTTTTTTTTCCCTACTGCAACATCTGTCCTGTGAAAAAATTCTGCATTGGAAAATAAATGATCCAGTTGGATTGGGATGTCTTCACAGGATGATTTGAGTGATTGTCCTAATGGATTTTGCAGCAGATTGAATGTTAAAATGACCTAGAAGGAGTTTGATTGAAAATAGTTAATTTAGGCCAACTGGTTCCTCTATCAACAAACCTCTATTGAGCTTCTACCACATAATACGCCCTTGAGACACAGGAAGTAAGAACACACTTCCTTTTCTTGGGGGACCCAACACACCTTTATTCTAATACCCGCTCACATAGGCTCTGGTCTCTGGTCTTGCAATTTATTAAACTTTTTCTCCCCTGTGGCCTAAGATGCTGTCTCGGTCTGAAAATCTATCATGCACTGCTTTTTGCTTCCTGATTACTTATGTTTCTTTAGCTTGGCCAGCTCCTGCTTGTTCCGGTGTCATCTCGATGATCATTTTCCCTGAGGGAACTTCTCTGACTTTGTTGCTTCCATGGTCTGAATTGGGGACTTCTGTTTCTCAGCAGGAGCTTTGTCTAGCCTCCAGCACAGTGCCTAGCATATGCTTGACAGGTACACCATAGATATTTATCATTTTAGTCTTCTTGAGTAATTTTTTTTGAATTAATGGCTTTTAAAAAATATAATTGTGAGTAAAACTGTACAAGGAACTGTCTGTCATGATAAAAAAACAAACAAACCCAAACAAAACCTGTCAACCCATGGCAATCATATACCAAGTAAATAGCTGATTTTTTTTGAAGTAGATCAACAGGGTTTTCATCTAAGGTGCCTATGCATGGGTTCAAACCACTAACTTTAAGTTAACAGTTAGACACTTAGCAATTAGTGCTACCCAGGGGCTCCCTATGATGATAAATATGTTATATATTTGCTACATAACACTGGAACTCACTAAACCACACATGGCTATTGAGCACTTAAACCCAAATAAATAAAACATTTAATTCATTTTACTTATTTCAACATTACATGTAAATAACCATGTAGGTTTAGTGATTACTTTATTGAACAGCATAGTAGATTTCCATAAAGCTCTACAATTGATGTAGTCCTTTTCCATGTAGTCCAATGGCTACAATGCCTGAGTTGTGATTTAGAAGAGATTCTAGTTGCTCACAATGAAATCCTGCCTTATTATGTTTTATTAGTTAATCCATATTTTCTTACTTCTCTGCTAAAATGGTAAAATGAGGGTGGCAGTAGATTATTTTCTAACCATTGTGATTTATTAAATGTGTTTTACAGCTCTTTGGTGTAAAACAGTACAATATTACTGTAATAGCATCTGTATTCATTTTATGTACTTTTTAACAGCTGTGGTAAACCTTTGGCTACAGTGAGAGCCAGTCACATGGGACTTGTCAAATGAGCAACCTGCCAAGAATTTCGATTCAACATATAGGATAGGTAAGCATAGCGTGTTTATAGTATCATGATTATTCATTTATCATTAAAAATAATATTCATTTAGGTAAGGAAGAACATACAGACAATTATACCAAAAGATATACTATAAAACCATATATAACAAATATATAATCCCCAGTTGAAATATGTCAAGGAAGCGTTTCCTAATTAAGTACCCTAAAATTATGCATCCTCAAGCTACCTGCCATTCATGCCTTTCACTGTCAGAATCTTAATCACCTTGATGTAGGTCTGAATAAAACTTAGGGGAATGGAAAATATGCTAGCAAATCTTCTAACCATGTTGAACCTTATGGTGTTCTTCCATTTCGTCCTCTGGGGCCAGCATTTTCTCTAGCCAGTTAAGTGTGGTTCCTCACCTCTTTTCATGATTAATGGGTGTTCATTTCAGAACCAACACAAATGATACCTCTTTTGATGAGTTTTCCTTCCAAACAGAAAAAGAGTGACTTTCATTTGTGGGCATTTGTGAATTGCTGTGGGTATTTCCCTTTATGCTTGGGAGCCATGAGAATGCAAGCCCGTGGAGGGCAGGGGCTATGTACTAGTAATCTTTGCATCGCCAAAAAAATCACAGTGCTCAATTATATTTCATGTAAATATTTTAAAATAAAAAATCAAGTATCACAAATCACTTTTAATTCAGTGCATTCATTCAGGGATGTATGGGTTAAAATAATTCAAGAGTGAGATAATTCCCAAATGTTTGGAATTAAGAAATATTATGTTATATGATTTAAGGCATTTTACCTTTTTTCATTAGGATTCTTGGCATAATATTATAAATCACCCCTTTGCTTATTGGCAAGGATAATAATACTTCATTTCTTAAAGTTTTAAATCCTCACTAATATGATTAAAAATAAATAGCTTTTCTCTATCTGTGTTACTACTACTTGACAAAGATCCTAATATTCAATTATGACCTTTTATAATTAAAAATAAGATGTAATTTTCTACATAAAATAATATATTTTACATAGTAATAATGCACATAAAATGAATAATAAATATAATAAATAACAGCTATCAAATGTAAAATATTTATTTCATTATAAATAAATATCATATATTGTACAAAAATAAACATGCTATAAGTTTGCATTTTATATAGATATATAACATTTCCTGAAAACAAATGTTTACTTTTTAAAAAATTTTATTTCTGACACAATCCTATAGCCTAGCTGAATACTTTATCGCTCAGATATGTTTTATGTTCAAAATTAATCTGTGAATATGACCAGAATCTTCTGTTCTTAGAATCCCTGTCTACCACCCACCGGATTCACCATCTCACATAAGTTACCACTATCATTCTGCCATTCCTGACTTGCTGCTGTGTCCCTGCCTCCTCTAGACTGCAGCAGTCCAGGCGTCCAGAAACACTGTTTCTTCACTGTGCCTTTTCTTTATGCCTCTCTCTCTGAGGTTTGTGCTTAATTAGTTCAAGTATCTCCACTTGACATAGCTAGGTCTTTCAGTGGTGATTTCTGTTGTTGGCATATGGGTTTTCTAGTAACACTATTCTTCTCCTCAAAATTACTCTTCCCAGAAGAAGATTCCCTGAGGTAATCGTGGTAATGGTAGTGAGCTGTGTGGGTGAAAGAATAATCAAATGATAGTATAATGGAAACTGCAACTCTCTCTAGCAATCAGGCCATTTGTTCTGACTTATTCTGTGAGACTTTTTCTATTAGGGGAACTTTTCTTAGGGACATTATTATGGTCTCTTCTCATTCATAGACCTCTGATGGATGATCTGAGTTTTTGTTCTTTCTCACGAGAATCATAGACAATATATGTATTGAAATATGAAGTTGAATATTTGTTTATGTTCTTTCCCAGGTTGATCATCCTACATTATTCACATAATTCTAGGCGTGGCCCTTGAAGCACAGAAGTTAGATTGAAAATGAAAAGCTTTGTTACAAAAAGCTTGTTAAGAAAGTCATTCTTGTTAAAAGAATATTATATTACTGTATAAAAAATTTCCTTAATAATGATTCACAAACATCATGGAAGAGTAAAAACACATGGGAATCTTAACACACGCACACACACACTGCCCCCAAACCCAAACAGAACCTACTATCAGTTTATTGATTTCACCACACCTAGGATCACAGGGTTTCCAAGATTGTAAATATTTGTGGAACCAGACAATCACATCTGTCTCCTATGGAGAAGTCAACGATAGTTTCAAACTGACAATCTTTTGGTTAGCATCCAAGTGCTTACCTACTGCACCACCAGAGTTCCTTGGTGCATTCTCTCAAACCCTCACTGGATTCAAGTAGATTCTGACTCATCTCAACCCCATTGGACAGGATAGAACTGCTCCTTTAGGTTTCTGAGACTAGAACGTGTATGGGAGTGGAGTGTCTCATCCCTCGCCTATGGAGTGGCCAGTGGCCTTGGACTGCTGACCTTGCAGTGAGAAACCCAATGGAAAACCAGCTATGCCTCCAGAGCTCCTTCGTTGCTGTTAGGTGCCATTGAGTAGGTTCTGACCATAGCAACCCCATGCACAATAGGGTTTGGGGAGCAATGTGTGGTGCATGTGTGCACGTGTGTGTGTGTGTGTGTGTGTGTGTGTGTGTGTAGAATCCCATGTGTTTCTACTCTCCCATAATATTTGTGAATTATTACTATGGAAAGTGTTTAGTCCATAATCTAATATTCTTTTAACAAGAACGCCCTCAACAAGATGAACTGACACATTGGCTACAACTATGGGCTCCAAATGTCCTTAAATGTCATAAAACACTTGTCATACACTCTGGTTTCAAAAGCTGGTCACTGAGTGCACCTAGGGTGGTGGTGGTGGTTTTTGGGTGCCATCAAGTTGGTTCCATTCTGATTCATTGTGGTACTATGTATAATAGAGCAAAATACTACCCAAACCTGTGTCATTCTCACAATTGTGCTTATAGTTGAAACATTTTTGTAGCCATTATATTATTTCGAGTATTCATCTTCATTGCTGTTCCTCCATATTAGCAAGCATAATGTCCTTCTCCAGAGACTGATCTCTCTTGACAACATGTCGAAAACATGTGAGTTGAAGTCTTACCATCCTTAACGCTAAGGAGCATTCTTGCCACACTTCTTTCAAGGCACATCTGTTCATTCTTTTGCTAGTCCATGTACTTTCAAGGTATTTTGCCAGCACCATAATTCAAATGTATTATTTTTCCTTCAGTCTTCTTTGTTTTAGGTCCAACGTTCACATGAATATTGGGTGATTGAAAATACCGTGATTTGGTTCCGCTGTATCTTACCCCTCCATGTAACATCCATCCTTGCTTTTCCACAATTTAAAGGGGTCTTGTGCAGAAGATTTACCTGCTGCAGTGTGATTTGGAAAGTTTCAAATAGATGGCATCTATAGTACTCCTTTCCCACCCATCACGTTTTACACATATGACATATCTATTGTTGTAGTTAGGTGCCATCAGGGTGGCTGCCACTCTGGGTGACTCAACATGACAACCCTTTGCCTGGTCCGTTGCAGTCCCCCAAACTTTCAATGTTTGAGCCCATTGTTGGAGTCACTTTTGTCAACCCTTCTTGTTGAGGATCTGCCTCATTGTCACTGATCCTTTTGCATGCCAACTATGTGAGACAAAGGCTCACCATCCTTGCTTTTAAGGAGAATTCTTGGTATACTTCTTTCAGCGTAAATGTGTTCACTCTGCTGTCAGTCTGTGGTATAAATAATATTACTTGCCAACACAAGAATTCAATGGTATCATTGAATTCCTTGGGATTTCTTATTCTTTTTCCATCTATGATTCACACAGAAAATAATAGTGTTTAATGTTACATAGGACATGAAGCAAAGGGACACAACAGTTTGACGCTTGAAAATCCCAAAGATTTTCATCCATTCCAGAGTTACCTGGATGCCTGCTTTTCTGACAGTACTGATTTCAGCATATATAAATCCATACGCTACTGCTCACCGGTTGGAAAGATTTGGTTAAGAGATAGTGTGATCTAACTCCACCCTACAGCCTACTCAGTATCAGATCTGAATGTGCTCAAATTATCTTCTTAGATAATTTATTTTTGAATGAGGTCCCTACAGAAGTTGGAAGAGAGTTTTTAAATGGTGAAGAGAAATTGACTTAAAAAAATGTTTTCAATGAATAAATCCACAAAAATATCATGTCCTTAGTTGTAAGTGCTGTCAAATTGATTTCAACCCTGAGTGACCCATGTCGCAGAGGAGCACTGCCTCGGAGAGTTTCTTCATCAGAGCAGGCCCTTCTTCTCAGAGCTAAGAAGAGGGTTTGGATAGCCAGCCCTCTGACTAGCAACCAGGACCATCGTGATAATGTAATAATTTAAACATAATACATCACCTTGTTTGTTTTTTTTCTCTCAAAAATCTTCAAGTTAAAACTTCTTTCCTTGACATTCCAAGTTCTCAATGCCTGTAACTATCTTTCTAAATGTAGCTTTTTATTTCTGGAAGTTTAGTCATTTTCAACGGCTATTTTAGGCTCAAACTTATTTATCTTTCTAGATCATTCATTCTCAAATTTCAATACTACCACTCTGAATTTCCTCCCCTATACAGACAGAAATCATCTCTCTGTCTTCTGATCTTCAACAACCTCTTGTGTAGTTCTATATTGTTCCACTTATCATATCCTGTGCTATGTCATAACTATTGGTGCATAATATGATTATTAAAATTATTGCTAGATGTTTTGAGGTGATTTGCAAAACCATGACATTTTGGAAGCACATTACAAACCTTCTTCCAAGGTGGTTCTGAGTGGATTCTGACTCCAGAACCTGTAAGCTGAGATACTTAATACTGTTTGCACTATGGGACTCCTTAGTCAGATTTTTCTTCCACTTTCATTGAGTTGACTCTATTGAGAATTACACAACCTAATATCTAACATCTGTTACTTAATAGATAGATGATCTTGTACAGATTTTTAAAATTAACTGAATTTCAATTTGTTATTCTGTAAAATAATGAAACTATATTTATCATGTAAGTTTTTGTAGATTGCTAGTAAAAACAACTACTTCTCAATCATTTTCCTTCTCATTGACTTTTTGCAATGCGATACTGTAGCCTTCGGAGATGGAATCTCTTTTCCCAGGCCTTACACCTGGCTAGGCTGCTAGTCTTGGAACTTATTTTAGGAAATAGAATGTGATGGATATGATAGTGTGCCAGCCATGAATGTAGTCTAATGAGATATTGCTTAATTTTTACTTAAAAAAAAAATCTTGGTCAACTTTTATATGAAAAAATCTAGGCTAACTTCTTGGAGGATATGAAATTACTTGGAGCAGAGATGAGCTATCCCAGCTGAGGAAAATGTAGACCAGTTAGTTCCCAGCTGACTGAGAATATATCTGAGACTATAACAATCACCCAACTGAACCCAACCAAAAATTCTAGCCTAGATAATTACATTGTGTATTTTTTAAAAAAGATATTGTTTTTAAATTAGTGATTCTAAAACACTAGCTTACATCATAGTTACTTTAAGAGCTGGTTAAAGCACAGATTTCTGGTTTATCCCTAAAACATTTTATTAAATAGATCTGAGTCAGATTCCCTAAATCTGCATTTCTAACAAATTCCCCAGCAATGCTGTTGCTGCTGGCTCAAAAGCATATTTGGAAAATCATTATTTTAAGCCAGGAACTTTTAAAATAAATCAATTTAATATAGCTCCAGCTAACTCATATAGAAGGATATTATGGTGCTTAGGATTACACATTTAAAGGGTCTGGTACAGAGTAGGTACTGTATATGTCTTCTGTCTTCTATTTTATCACATAGTAAGCAGGTTTCACACACAATCTTTGATTCTTGTGACTGTTATACTTTCTTTGGTATGTTGAAGACATATGCTAGATATAATTTAATACTCTGATCAAGATGAAAGTTCTTCTTGTTCCCTACATTCATATAACTATGAAAATCTCTGTGAAAATGATTACAGATTGTCTAGGCATAGCAAAAGTTAACTGAAGATATACAGTGGTCATGAGGTATTAGAAGATGCTGTTAAAAATGTAGCTTAAGTAATCACCCAGGAAAAGAAAGAACGTCAAAGAACGTGAGAGACTTACCATTCTCTCTTCTAAGGAACAGTCTGCCAATTCTTCCCTCAAAATGGGTTTATTTGTTCTTCTGACATCAATGGAACTTTCAGAATACTTCACCACCAAAATTCAAATACATAAGTTCTTCTCCATTCTTCCTTTCACTGTTCAGCTGTTACATTCAGATGTAGTTATTTAATGTGTGTAAAAGCAAAAATATATCAGGGTTAGTAAAAGAAAGGAAGGCCTTCAATGAGATGGATTGACCAAGCGGCTGCAACATCGGCTCAAACCGAGCCACAACCGTGAGGATGGCACAGAACACGGTAGTTTCATGCTGTTGTCCATGGGATCACTCAGAGTAAGAACCAACTTAATGGCACCTAATAGCAACAGTAATAATCACAAGCATCATTAGTAGATCCTGCGATGTGGATCCTCGGAGACAATATAAATGTAGACAAACTACATAGCTTCAGACTTGCATTGGCTTAGTTTCAAATAAAGATGAACATTTGGCCTGAGTGAGGGAAGATGGTGACAGAGTGACACATACCAGAGGGACTCCGCAGAATTCAGCTCAGGAGAGTTGCTTAGAGGGAAATTCAATGCTGCTGGAATGCAGGAGGAGCATCATAAAGATAAGTAGGCACAGATCCACGGGGTTTTGAGGGATAGGGGCTTTTGGTTTACCACAGTGGAGGCCGGCTGGGGCTTGACGTTGGCCCTGCCACTGTCTCTGCTGAAGCTGGGACCATTTGGAGCCTGTAGGAGGGCTTGGTCTCAATACAGCACAGCTTGCCACCACCTGCCTTGGGGAAGGGGCTTTTGCAGCTCCATGGGCAGGGATCAGGGTTCAGCTAAATTGTAACTTTTATTTATCTCTTCGCTCTATCTGCCCACAGTCTTGGAGGGCTGTGCAGGGTCTTTTTCTCAACACAGCAACAGCTTGCCACCGCCGCTGCCTCAGAGCAGGGACTAAATCCTTGCAGCTCCACAGATGGATATCGGGACCCAACTACATTGTTGCATTTGTTTCCCTCTCTTCACTATATCTCACCCACCCCTAAACAATTCTCAGCTGCTTGCTTTCTAATTTTTTCCCTCCCCTTTGTCTCTTTCCTGTTCTCTCACATTCCACTGCTGACTTCCAGGCCACTCCCATTAGACTAGGTTATTTATGACTGCACTGCACCCGCTAGGTGAGCTGCACCCTTTGTAGCTATTTCGAGGCTAGGGAAAGCCCTGCTGACTTCCACCAGGGGATACACTGCCCAACCTCTTACTGGGGAATTCCAGCCTGTGTGCCTCAGGCCCTAAGGCACCTCTGCCAACACTCGTCAACATTCCAAGCTGCTGCAGGTACCTCTGCCCATACCCTGCAGCACCAAAGCAGACAACCCACCAGCCTTCTGGGGCACTCCCTGAGAGGGAAGCCACAGAAGGATAGAGTGGTAGGTTGATTCCATAGTGAAATTTAGCTGTAGGCAGTACGAAGAAGCATTCCTACAAGTTTCCAAGAGTGAGCCAGTGCTCTTCGACTCCCTGGAGAATGGAACCAGGCCCCTATAAAACAACGAAATGCAAACAGCCATCAGCCCCAAAAACCTCAATGAAAAAACAGGAGAAACAAAAGGCAATGTCAGAAGATGTCTCGAACATAACGACATGCATAGAAGAAGCAGACATTTAGCTGCCACAGAAAGAAATTTTCAGAATGCTGCTTGGTGTCATACAGGATATGAGGGAAACAATACAGAAAAAGGATGAAATGATAGAGGAGATAAAGGCCATACACCAAAGGGAAATACAGGAGCTTAGGGAGGAGATAACAAAAACCAGTAGCAGAAACATGGAACTTGGTAATCGACTGGAGGAAGCAGAGAACCACATCAGTGACTTGGAGGACAGCAAAGGAGACTTTAACAAACCTGAATAAACATCTAATAAGATCATCAGAGAAGCTGAAGAAAACTTAAGAGCTATGTCTCATGCTATGAAGCGGAACAACATTAGAATTATTGGCTTACTGGAGGAAGACACAACAAAGAAGTCATCTGTAACAATAGTGAGAGAATGCTTGGAGGAAAACTTCCCCAGCTTAAAGAATGAAAACCAGGCAACCATTCAGGAGGCTGAAAGAACACCAACTAGACTGAATCCCAAGAAGAAGTCACCAAGGCACATAATAGTTAAACTATCCAACTTTGAGGAAAAGGAGAAAATCATGAGAGCAGCTAGAGAAAAACAAGCAATCACATATAAAGGTTCCCAAATAAGAATATGCTCAGACCTATCAATAGAAGCTATGAAGAAGAGGAGAGAGTGGAGTAACATATTCCAAGAATTGAAGGAAAACAATGCAAACCTAAGAAAATTCTACCAAGCCAAATTATCAATTAAGATAGATGGAGAAGTAAGAGTCTTCCCAAACAAGGAAAAACTCAAAGAATACATTAGAAGAAACCCAGCCATACAAAAGATCCTTGCCGACCCAGTATGGGCAGAAGAACAACACTCACCAAGCATAAATAAGAGACTGCCACATAGAACAACCTCACCCAGAGGGCAACAAAGAGAAAACAGACCCCAAGATAGCATTGGCTTAAGGATGGAAAGACGTCAAGAATGATACACACACACACACACACACACACACACACACAAAACACACTAATGAGAAAGGAAAGTAGGAAAACACTCAACACAAAAGGTATAAGATGACATCTCAGAGTCCGCAGATGGAGTTAATAACCCTGAATATCAATGGCTGGAACTCAGGCATTAAAAGACTGAGACTAGCAGACTGGCTTAAAAAGCACAACCCATCAATCTGCTACCTACAGGAGACACATCTCCACGCTACAGACAAAAGTAGGCAGAGAATCATAGGCTGGAGAAAGGCATGTCAAGTAAACAACAATTAAAAAGAAAAAAACCAGGGGTTGCAATCTTAATCTCAGATAAAATTGACCTCAAAGTGCAAACCATAAAAAGAGATAAGGAGGGACACTATATAATGCTCAAGGGAATGGCAGACAAAGAACCACTAAGCATTGTAAATATATATTACCCAAATGAGAGACCTGCTCAATACATCAACCAAATACCCCAAAAGATGAAAAAAGATAACACAGCCTCAACAATTATAGTGGGTTACTTCAATACACCGCTCTCTGAGAAAGATAGATCACAGGAAAAGAAACAGAACAAGGAGGCTAGAGATCTAAACACTACAATTAGACATTCTGACCTGATAGATATTTACAGAACTTTTCATCCAAACACAATAATTCACATTCTTCTCAAGCCTACATAGCACGTATTTGAAGATAGACCACATGCTGGGGCATAATGCAAATCTACATAAATGTAAGCACATTGATATCATACAGACCTCTCTCTCTGACCACTGTGCCATAAGGCTGGAAATCAACAAAAGGAAGACGAAGAAAACAAGAGCAAACAATTAGAGGATGAGCAACTCTCTAAGGCAAAAGGAGTGCATACTGGCACAGATCAGAGATGAAATTAGGAAAATTCTAGAAACCAACGACAATGAGCACACGACGAATCAAAACTTATGGGACACAGCAAAGGCAGTTATCAGAGGAAGTTTCATAGCAATACATGCACACCTGAAAAAGGAAGAGAGTCTCATGATCGATATGCTGGCACACAATTTACAACAACTAGACTAGAGTCAGCAGGACAATCCTACTAATATCAAAAGAAAAAAATTTCTAAAAATCAGGGCTGAGATTTAGGAGGGGGAAAATAAGAAAACTATGGAAAAAACTAATGCTGCTAAAAGTTGGTTCTTTGAAAGGATAAACAGAATCGACAGACCACTGGCGTAACCAAAGAAAGGAGGGAACAAATTTCAATAGCAAGAATAAGGGATGAAAGAGGGGACATTACAACAAACCCTAATGAAATCAAAGGGATAATTGCACAATACTACAAAGGATTGTACTCCAACGAATTCAACAACTTAGAAGACATGCACAAATTCTTGGAAAAACAATCCCTCCCTAGACTATCCTTGATGGACGTCAAGAATTTCAACAGACCCATAGCAATAGAAGAAATAGACAAGGTTATCAAGGCATTACTAACAAAATAGTCCCCTGGACCAGATGGCTTCACTGGAGAATTCTACCAAGCATTTAGGGAAG
>NW_022104341.1:65841372-65863741 GCF_000313985.2 Echinops telfairi | reverse complement strand
GAGGTGGGCAAAGGACCTGAACAGAAGTTTTACAGGGGCAGAAATCCAAATGGCCAACAAACTTGAGAAAATGTTCCCGATCTTTAGCCATAAGAGAAATGCAAATTAAAACAACAATGAGGTACCTGCTAGCACCGTCAAAGGTACCCCAATTCAAAAAATCAGAAAGCAACAAGTGTTGGAGGGGCTGTAGGGAGACAGGAACTCTTGTCCACTGCTGGTGGACCTGTAAGTATGTAAAGCCATATGGAAATCAATCTGGCGCTATCTAAAACAGATGGAAATCGAGTTACCATACGACCCAGCAATCCCCCTACTGGGCATATACCCAGAAGAGGCAAAAAACAAACCAAGGCCAGACATCTGCGCTCCAATGTTCATTGTAGCACAGTTCACAACTGCAAGGAGTTTGAAACAACCCAAATTTCCATCAACTGATGATTGGATTAAAAAGCTGTGGTATATACTTACAATGGAGTACTACACATCACTAAAAATCAGTGATGAATGTATGAAGCACATCGCTGCATGGGAAGAACTGGAGGAAATCATGCTAAGCGAAGTAAGCCAAGCACAAAAGGACAAGTACAACATGAGTCCGCTGAGGTAAGCTTTAAAAAAAAAAATGCAAAGGGGGCATAGGGGAAAAGGGGAAAAGCTAGTGTATACAAACAAAAGCTTTGTATACAAAGCTACTGTATACAAAAAAGCTACTGTATACTACCTGAGGACCAGGTAGTATGGCAGGGACCAGACCAAATACAGGGATTCACATGGTAGACAACTAAAAAGGAGGTGGAGAAAGGGGAAAAAAATAAGAATAAGAAAGAAATGGGTAGCGAGGGCACAGGGCATCAACCTCACCGAAGGGAGGTTATTATTTATATCTCCACAGGAAAGAGAGACCAGACTTCAACCCAGTGCTCCAAGATGTGAATGCAACATGCTGGCATGGAGTAGGGAACCAGCGGAGAGGTCTGGGGGGCTGGCGTCAATCCCAACTACTAAGTGGACACCCGCCCCTCTCCCCAGATGAATTTATTTCAAGGGAGGGCATTGAATCTGCAGCACCGGGAGAGGGACATATCTGATGGGAGCACACGGGAGCAGATGAAGGGGAGGAGGAGAGAGTGGAGTACATCCTGACCCACCAGGCCATGAGGACCATGTTCCCAATTAGAGCAGCCAGTCCACAGAGAGGACCACATGGCCGGTCCCAGTATGAGACATGACGCCCCTCACTGACCCATAGCCCTAAAAGAGACAACACCAGAGACACAGTGTGGGAATTGCACACAATCTGATTCCGCCACACCGAGGCAAAACACTAAGGGGGTGCAACAGAACAGCAAGGGAATGGAGCGGCAAGGTCTCCACAAAATGCTTAAGGTTGACTATGGGGCCAGGGCGTGTTGCCCCAACAGACTTGACTGGAAAACACTCCTAAAGGCCAACAAACAATCCTTGAACTAACTACACACTTTTCTTTCTTGCTGTGCTTTGTTTGTTTGTTTTTTGTCATTGGTTTGATGTTGTTGTTGTCTTATTGTATATTGTTGCTTGCTTTTGCTGTCTTGTTTTTGTGCATGTTATCTCCACAGGTCTGTCTAAATAAGATAGGCTGGATAAACAATCTGGAGGAGATGGGGATGTGGGGGGAAAGGTAGTGGTGTTAACAAACCCAGGGACAAGGGAACAACAAGCGATCCAAACTGGTGGTGAAGAGGGTGTGGGAGACCTGGTAGGGCATGATCAAGGGGAATGTAACCAAGAGGAACTGCTGAAACCCTGGTGGGGACTGAGCATGATAGTGAGATAGGAGGAAAGTCAAAGGAAATAGAGGAAAGAGCTGGGAAGCAAAGGGCATTTATAGGGGTCTAGATAAAGATATGTACATATGTCAATATATTTATATATGAGGATAGGGAAATATATCTATGTGTATATATTTATAGGTTTAGTATTAAGGTAGCAGAAGGACATTGGGTCTCCACTCAAGTACTCCCTCAATGCAAGAATACTTTCATCTATTAAATTGGCATGCTATGATGCTCACCTTCCTGACACAAATGCTGAAGACAAAGTGGATGAATAAGTAAATGTGGTGAAGAAAGCTGATGGTGCCCGGCTATCAAAATCTATAGCATCTGGGGTCTTAAAGGCTTGAGGGTAAACAAGTGGCCATCTAGTTCAGAAGAAACAAAGCCCACATGGAGGAAGCACACCAGCCTGTGTGATCATGAAGTGCTGAAGGTATTAGTTATCAGGATCAAAGAACAAAAAATCATATCATTGTGTGCTCACCTCCATGATATGATCGCTGAAGACAAATGGGTGCATAAGCAAATGTGGCTAAGAAAGCTGATGGTGCCCGACTATCAAAAGATATAGCATCTGGGGTCTTAAAGGCTTGAAGGTAAACAAGTGGCCATCTAGCTCAGAAGCAACAAGCACACCAGCCGGTGCAATCACGTGGTGTCAAAGGGATCAGGTATCAGGCATCATCAGAACAAAAAATCTTACCATAGTGAATGATGGGGGGAGTGCGGAGATCCAAAGCCTACATGTAGGCCACTGGGCATCCCCTTACAGAAGTGTTTCAGGGAGGAGACAAGCCAGTCAGGGTACGATGTAGCAATGATGAAAAATATAACTTTCCTCTAGTTCCTCAATGGTTCCTCCCCCTCACCACTGTCATTATCCCAATTCTACCTTGCAAGTCTGGGTAGACCAGAGGATGTACACTGGTACAGATAGGAACTGGAAACACAGGGAATCCAGGACAGATGATCCCTTCAGGACCAGCGGTGAGAGTGGTGATACTGGGAGGGTAAAAGGAGGGTGGCTTGGAAAGGGGGAACCAATTAGAAGGATCTACATGTGACCTTCTCCCTGAGGGATGGACCACAGAAAAGTGGGTGAAGGGAGACGTTGGACAGGGCAAGATATGACAAAATAATGATTTATAATTTATCAAGATTCATGAGGGAAGGGGGAGCGGGGAGGGAGGGGGAAAATGAGGACCTGATAACAGGGGTTTAAGTGGAGAACAAATGTTTTGAGAATGATGAGGGCAATGAATGTACAAATGTGCTTTACACAATTGATGTATGCGTGGATTGTGAGAAGAGTTGAATGAGCCCCTAATAAAATGATTGGAAAAAAAAATAAACATTTACAATCTAGACCAGAAGGGTCTCAGAATGACTTGAAGACTCCCTGAAAAGGCATGTTAGATAATATAAAATGTTTATTCTTTAAATTTCTAATTGTAACTATTTAATAAGGGACTGTTGAAAAGCAAAAATTTAAAAACAACAACACAAAAACAAATCAAAGATTGCTAATCCCTAGCTCAAGGTGGTTTAGTTTTTGCCCAAATGCCAGCATTTCATAACCCCCAACCTCTCCTCCAGAGAAGGCTGAGATTATAATGTGGTCTGGGTAGGGTAAGGTTTCTCACTGACATACATGCATGGAAACCCAGAGGGGGCAGTTCTATGCTGTGCTATTGGGTTTCTCTGAGTAAGATGGACTCCGTGGCAGAAAGAGCCAAGTCCAAAGTTCTTGTGTTGAGTTCACAAATAGAACTGGAATTTCCATGATAGCCCACAGTCTTTAATAATGAGTTAGCAAATGGTATTAGCCCCACTCTTAACTTTGATAGGGCTAGATTGGAGGATTTAGTTTATATATGTGACAGAAACTTATATAAGGTTAAGTATAAAAGTATTGCTACAAAATCATGGAAAACTTATTAAACAAAAATGTCAAAAAGTGAAGCTGTATCTCCTACTTAGGTCTGTACACTTCTGAAGCCAGTGTTTCCGTTTTTATGGCCATTCCTGTCATAAGACTGGACAATATTTGTTTTTTTTGTTCAAAGGGCACTGTAAATTGGAACTGACTCCACAGCACTTAATAACAATAACCCTTGCTTTAAAAAAGCTGTCCTCTCTGATTTACAGCACATCAAAATGCCAGCTTTGGCATCCTCAAGGGACCAGACTATGTTGCTTTAAATTTTTCCTTGATTTTGAGGAATCCTAAGAAGTCTGAAGGTAAAAGATTATAATGTGGTCTGGGTAGGGCAAGGTTTCTCACTGACATACATGCATGATAGCCCTTGCTACCCATGAAGAACGAGCAGAACATATTGTCATGATGAGGGAGAAAAATTTCTAGTATAAATTACCTGGCCTTTGTATCATTACCAATGCAGATTTTGATTTTCTTAAAACTACTTCATAATAAGTTCCTGCTACAAAGATTCCTCACGTGGTATCCCAAATCACAGTCACCATAACCTTGAAGTTAATTGGCTCAGCAGATCCTCCCAGAAGATACTATTTGTTTCTTACTCTTTGGATTTTATTGGTAAGTCCATGATTCATCCCCACTTATGACTTATTTCGTGAACTTGGATTTGGTAGTTTTGATCCTACTTCAAAGACAGACGGACAGGTCAGCTCTTTGAGCTACCTGATCTTCATGCATTACTTTTGGCATCCCTGAGGTGCACGTTTGCTGAGATCAAAATGTTTGCTTAAAATTGAAACTGTCAAACAATGTTAGATCCAAACTTCTGTAGCTATCATGTCAATGCTAATTCTATGGTCTTCTTCCATCAGTTTCTAGACTTCAGCTACAGTTTCCTCCTGAGTTGACATTGATGGCCTTCCCTCTCTTGCTATATATTTGAGATCTTCCCGAAATTCCTTAAAACACTTGATTCATCTAAAACTTGTTTTATGAGGACTGTGTTCCCATAAACATGTTGCAAAGCTTCAATTATTTGGGAAGGTGCCCTTGAGATTCGTTTAAAATTTTTTATATTAGCACTGATCTTAAAATCATTTTCCCATAGTACCAACATATCTTTTTATCTTGAGAAGGCATTCTTTTGAGACTCAAACACATGTTAAAGATAAGTTGTCTTCTGTCATCTACTGATTGCAGAGACATTTTTATACAGGTTTTGTTTGGAATCAACCTATTCATGTATGATCTGTGGCTCTGGTATAAATACGTTTTGACTTAAACTTGTGTTTATTCAGATCACACAGATGTAAGACCACATTATAGGGATGTTTAAATATCCATAGATCTTCTCAAATGGGACAGGTCCTTATAAAACAGATAGTGAATAGGAGCTGGGGAAAAAGGGAGCTACTTGCCCAAAGAAGTTAATAGCAATAATAAAGAGGAACTAAACTATGCATGCTTAACAGGTTATTCCTAAGTTCATCCATCCTATAAGTCACTCTACTCTCCCTAGAATGAAGTGTGCAAAGAAATAGTAAGAGTTCAGAGGAAGGGAGAGAGGGGGATCCAATCGCAATGATCGACACATAACCATACACCCCTCGCCAGGGGGAAGAACAGCAGAAAGCATAGGGGCAGGAAGACGGCAGTCAGTGTGAGATATGAAAATAATGTACAATCTCTCAAGGAGTTATGAGGGTGGGGGGAGGTGGGAGAGAGGAGCTGATACCAAGGACTCAATAGAAAGTAAATGTCTAGACAAGAATGAAGGCAACATATGTACAAATTCACCTGATGCAAGCAATGTATGGATTGTGATGAGTTGTAAGAGTCCCCAATAAAATGAGGAAGAAGAAGAAGAAGAAGAAGAAGAAGAAGAAGGAGAAGGAGAAGGAGAAGGAGAAGGAGAAGGAGAAGGAGAAGGAGAAGGAGAAGGAGAAGGAGAAGGAGAAGGAGAAGAAGAACTAATAGCGTATCGTGGACAAGAGCAATGGCAACACAGCAGCTAACATGTATGAGCTCTTCCTATGCACAGGCATCTGCTCAATGCCGTAGCTACCTCTACATTTGCTTCTTATGGGTTGGATATTCATATTCTCATTTTATAATTTTGGAAAACAAGCCCAAGTATTATATCAAAACTTAAAGAGCTGAACGCAGCAAATTTAATATTGGAGTCCTGATTGGCTGGCAAGTAACCTTGTATTTTTTTGCATACACCACGGTTAATACATGTATAAACATTAAGGGACTGGGTTACGAGAACTCCTGGACCCTCTGGCTCTCTATTTTTCTAGGAGCTGACCGTGTGAAAAGCTGCTGCTGGTTAAATGCTACCCCAGACGATCGCTTGTCTTCTTCCCACTTTTCCTTCTGCCGTGTTACTTCTCTGGAAGTTCCAAAGGGCTAATTGGAAAGGACTTGCATAAATACAGTAAAAGTCATTATGAGGTTATCCAAAGGACAAAATGGGAAAGGAAGGCATGCTACAAGTGGAGAATTGTTCTAAATTAGTATTATAGTCTGGTTAAGCCTGCTCAGTGTTTAGCAGAGGAAAACATATGCGAGGGCATTGCTAACTTGGTTTCACTTCAAATTTTATGATACAAAGAATATTTTAATTTAAAGACGTATAATAAATATTTAACAGCTATTATGTTAGCTCTCAACATGTCAAAATTTTGTTTCTGAAGAATCATGTAGAATTCTAACCATCATCATTGTACTGCTGTGTGGACACATTAACTGTTATATTACTTCTCATTGTATAAACCTATCCTTTTATATAGAAATAATCATAAGTGTCCTGGTTTTGTTTCTCTAGAGAACTCTGCCTAACATAGGAGTATTCCATACAATTATTAAAAGGTATACATATTTCCCTATTTAATAAATATCCTGCTGGAAAATGTACTACAGTCTGACTTCCACTGTGATATGGTTTATATTAGCTGTTCTCACTAAGCTGCAATTTCTACATCTATATAAAAGTTCAAAATGATACCATTTTCAATGACTAATTATGAGTTCTTAAGGAAAATAATGTGTATGAAAATGCCTAACTCAGTACCAAGTCTGCTATTAATATTAATAAATTCTAGATTATATTTAACTTAATTGAAGTGTATCATTATATTTTCTTTAAAATCTCAGCTCATTTTCTTGACAACTCTCATAATCTTATAAAAGGCTTATGAGAATTTCCATTCATTCAATCTTTCATTGAAGAAACATTCTTTGAGTATCAAAAAATTGTGTATGCCAGATAAACAGGCTTTAAAACCTTTATGGCAAAGTATCATTTTATTTTTATTTTATTTTTCCACACTTTTGAAATCACCTCATACTATGTCAATCTCAAGAGATGCAGAAGATTAAAAAATGTTTGCAAGTTGCTTATGAATGGATAAAAACCAAGAAATTACAAATACATAAAACAATGTACAGTAATGGAACTCATTAAAACAATACCTCAATGATAGAAGAGTAATGATCCTACCTGTACTTTTAACTGTGCTGCTACTTGGTGTCCTTCTTTGGAAATTCAGCATTTAAACAAATCACCTGGCCTTGTAGGTAATGCTAAGTTTTACTTATAAGTTAAAAGTGCTTGTCTGTGACATGACAATGTGCAAAGAACTTTGGAACAAAATAACTGTAAAGATCAGCAGTTGTCATTTAGATCTGTATTGTCATTCAGGAGTTGCATCAATGGGATAGCCAAAACATAGTTATTAACCTTAGCTTTCTCTTCTATGAAGAAATAGCATTATATTTGTTATTTATTGTGAAGATTAAAGAAGACAATGCTCATTACTTATTAATATGTTTAGGTTCCAAAGACCAATTTGTTGTACAAAACTTGGCAGAGTGTAAAAATGGAGGATGGCAAAATGAATACTGCACAATTATGTAACTACCAAATGATATCATTGCATAATAACTGCCAAGTCATTGAGTATTGTAACCCAATATGACTCTTGCTTAGCACTCCGGTGTCCATTCTTGCCATTTGAAAAATCTGGTAGCAGTAGTTTTTTGGGTTAATATTGTTATGAATGTGGCTGGATACTGAGATAGTCAATAAGTGAGTAATCTAGATGTATTACACAATAACTAACCAAAGTTCTGGAGACTATAGCAACATTTGTAATTAATAATTATGGAAAGTGCAAGAAAAAATCTAGAAGGTATCTTTATACCCAGCAGCCATATTGAATGGTAACTGAAGGTCAAGGTTGACTTTAGTGTATCCGTTTAATGCTAGATAGGGGCATACTTCTATCTGCCAGATGCAATGACAATGTTTTCTCAAACAAGGATGGCAAATACATGATGTACTTGCTGACACCCTCACAGTAGGTATCTCTTTGATTACAGAACCCTGCACTTACTGAGTTCAAATGAGTTCTCAACATTCCTCACCAACACTTTCATTCCAGGTGTCACTACCAATCTATCAAAGTTAAAACTCTGTAGAAACTTATTTGTCATGTTAGATTCATACAGTCTCTTGACAAACAGCCATCTTGGTATGGCTCCTAAGGCTTCCTTGCTGTTAATACCATGTGGTCTGAAATGATGCAGTTAGCTAGAAGAAACATCACAAAATAAGAGTATATTTTTAAAACACTGATTACAAAAAAAATCAGAATCATATAAAATGAATACTATGACCAAAGCACCTAGTGATTACAAATGTACTTACAGCATATGTATCCCAAACGTCCTTAATTTCTTGTGAATTGTCATGACAACCGAGCACTACCTGAAGTCATCTGTTATGTCTTTCTAATACTTGGGGGTGAAAGTCACTCTTAACACTTAATCATTAAGACTATGGACTTCGGCACCTCCCTGCTTTGGTGTCCACCCCAGGCGAGACCTTACCTGTAGTTTATACACCTCTAAAATATGCCACTTAACATTCCTAATTTCAAAAAATTCCAAGGGATAAATGAGTTAGACCATTGCTTCCCAAAGTGGGTGATACTGCACCATTGGGATGCTGGAATGATGGGGTGGAGGAGGGCTGCCAAAGTAGATATCTATACTTTAGTGTTCTGGACTATAGGACAAAATTTTTAATTGCCAGGGTAGGGGCACTGAGAAGTTTTTTCCAGAGAAAGATAATAAAACTTAGCAATATTTGTTGGATAAAACTGCTGCACTAGACCTCTTTAAAATATTGAAGAACAAGGATGCTGCAGGTGAAAATTGAAAAACGAATAAATAAGACCAGAGAAGATGCATTTGAATTACGGTTTTGGTGAAGAATACTGAAAATATCTTGGATTTTCAGAAAGACACACAAATCTGTCTTGAAAGAAGCACAACCAGAAAGTTCCTTAGAATCGAGGCTGGCAAGACTTTGTCTCATATACTTTATACATGTTTTCAGAAGAGACCAGTCCTTGGAGAAGGCCATCATGCGTGGCAAAGTAAGGTCAGTGAAAAAGAGTTGTGTTGTTTTAATTAGTGTTCTCTATTTTATCTCTAGATTCTAATATCCATTGCAATAGTCATACAGAACTCATAACAATCATGATAAAGGATTTCTTGAGGAAATGAACAAATTATAATACCAGTAAGAGATGCTCGGGGTTGAGTTGTTTATCAGGACACGTTATGAAGTTTGGTGTTACAAAGTTCTCCAGGCTGCCAAGCAATGCCCAAAGGGCACACCACTTAGTGGTAAGCCTCAACTGGGAGGCATTCCGCTCAAGTTCCGTGGGTCAGCAAACCACAAACCCAGTGCCCTTAATTAAGTGCCCAGAAGCCCTCGCTCTGCTAGCCAGCCTCCTGCACACAGCACTCGGATTTATTTGTTCCGTGGGTTGGAAAGCCCATCCCTTTCTCTCGTGCTCCGGCTCCTGGTTTTGAGGCTACTCCTCCAATATTGAATCCAGGTGTTTTCCTCTGGAGGGGTCAGAGGTCAAGAAGACATGCTCCACTCCTCCACTCCCACGCTAGCTGGTAACAAGTTCCCCCCTGTTGCTTCTCATGGGCCCATTTTATACACAGCAGGATAGGACTCCAGGGAATTCTGTTCACAATTGCTCACAGGTAAATCCTATTAGTATCTTCCCTTATGTTCTCACCAGACTCACACAGGAAAAGTCCCTTGGTGGGAGTTACAGACTTTGTCGAGAAGACCCCCATTAAAGAATTCACTGCCCCTGCAAAGAGCAAGACCCTTATGGCGATGGGTTGACACAGTGGCTGCAACATGGGTCAAACATAAGAATTGTAGGGCTGGCCGAGAAAGGGGCACTGTTTTCATTCTGTGGCACATAGAATCACTCGGCTTTGGAACCAACCTGATGACACCGAACAAAAGCAAAAACAGGCACATGCCTAGCTTAGAAAAGTATTATTACCCACTTAAAACAATCAGCATGATCGATGCATAAAATGCATAAATGACATACAACAGTCATCCCTTTTATGAGTTATTTAGAAATGTATCTCTTATTTAACCACCTCCAAATGTTGATATGGACCAGCTTCAGTCATTCCCCAAAGTTTCCTCTGTTCTTTTGTAGCCAATTTCTTCCATCAACACTGGCCCCTGACCATCACTGTTCAAATAACTACTGCCCATAGTATAGTTTTATTTTTTGTAGAATGTTGTGCAAAATAAATAAATAAATAAAATAATACGATATGCAATATTTTGTATCTAGATTCTTTTTCTTAGCACAATGCTTTGGAAATGTGTCAATGCCTGTCCTAGCTTATCATTTTTCACCAGTAAAGATGAAGAAGTTCAGTTGTATAAATGCACGATGTTGATTTATAACTTACCGTTGTTGCTACGAAGTGCTGTCAAGTCAGTTCTGACTCATAACAACCTTATGTATCCATTTACTGGAAAGTGTACGTATGTGTTATTTCCAATTTTTGTCTATGTTAAAGGTGCCAAGGATTTTTGTAAGCCAGAATTAATATGCAGTTTGATTTCTTTTGGTAATATACATGAGATAGCTTCAAAAAGCTCATGAAAATATTTCATTATCTTTTAATTCCATTTGTTCATGAATTTTCTAAAATCCCATATTACATGGTATTCACATGATTTGTGATTCATATGATATTCAAATGCATGTGATTTTATAAAGTGTGAAACTACTCTGTAAATTTTTATATCATGTTTTATAGGCCCACTAGTCATGTGTATTGTTAGTTTTCTTAATTTTTGCTGTTCTAGTGAATGTGTACGTGAGAGTGGTTCTAAATTATATTTCTTAAAATATATAACAAAAGTTACTGCCCCTAGAGGCATTGCAGCGTGGCCACCCTGCCACAGCTGTGTCATTAGAGGGCAAAGAGAAGAGGGGCTATGTCTAGGCTCAGGGGTCTGACGTGAACCACCTGACTGACTGCTAGCCCCACAGTCCTATTGCATCCTGTGTGACCTGGGGAACCTGAAGGGTGTGGGGGAGGCAGGTTCCCTGCTAACTCGTTTTGCAAAGTGACAAGATCCTGGCAGCTGGATGACAGTGCAGGCCCTCAGCTGGTTAATTTAATGCATGAAGGCAGGTGATGTCCCGTCGTGGGCACTGGCCACAGTCACTGACCACCACCATTCTGCCAAGACTCAGCCGCAGACCATGGTACAGACTGCAGGAGCCCCCTCCATGCCAGGAGCACATCCCACTGTGACAGCCACAGACACTTCAGGGTGGTCGGGGGGCGCACAACAGCCTCGGTGGGACACAGGCAGAGTTTGGCAGGTGTGGACTGAAGATGACCCCATGTCTGTCCCACACGGCCGCCAGCTGAGGGGGCTGCTGGGAGGAGTGGTGAGGTCTGGCAGAAGCTCAGTGGAGAAGGAATTCTTTCAAAATAAAGTGAACTGAAGGTGGTGTGTGGGGAAAAAATATATAACAAAAGTTTATAAAATTTGCTATTCAAATATATTGTTCAATGACGTGTCTGCTTATATATTTAAACTTAATAAAAATCATCTTTTTGAGTTGTCACGGTCTTGTATATGTTAAGGTTACACGTATTTTGTTGTATTTTTAAATTTTGTGGAGTTTCTGTCTTGCTTTTACATTTCCTTATCTTTTAAAATTCGAGTGTTTAATTTGTATCTTTTTTTTAGGATCCTTGCTTTTTGTGTTCTACTTTAGATACAAAAATTTTACCTATTTTTTAAAACATGCTTTCTTTGTATATTTGTTTTTAGATTTAGTCCATTTCTATGCAGCATCAACTCCATGGCAATGAGTTTTGTTTATTTTTGTTATGAACTGTTTAATATTAATTTGGTATGTGGTATGAACTAAAAGTCAAGGTTCATTTCATTTATATAGACAGATACTGTAGAAGCAGTCATTGGAAAGGCAACCTATTCTCCATTGCACTATGGTAGCACTTTTGTTAAATCAAAATCTCTGGACTTTTTATTCTATTCCACTGGTTTTAAACTTTATTATTTTACTTTTTTATTTCCTCCTCTCAGACTTGTCTTGGTTATCCTAGGGCCTTTACTTAGGAGCTAAGTAAACATAGCAATGCTGAGGTAGTGGAAACAGTTTACATTAGACAGCTCAACCAAATGTCAATGTGCACACAACCAGTGCTGTTCAAGTAGATCAGCCTGGTCATCTGCTTCCCCTGACATTCCAATCAAGAAGACCCTCGGAGAAATTCTACTCTAGTGCATGATGTTACCATGTGTCAGAATCGGTATGATGGCAGCTGGTAACATCATTACTTATAAAATGTCCCCTTTTGGGATTTTTTAAAACAGATTTGACACCTAACATACTTTAGAATAATACTACTCAAAAGCAGAATATTTATGAGGGAGGGAACGAGTCTTAACCAACCTTCTGTAACTAGTACTGACTGGTATTTTAATCGGATTTACATAGAGCTAACCATAAAGGCACCAATTTAGTAGTTTGAAAAATGATAGAGTTATCCTACAATAGAAATTATCTCCTGTTTAAAAAAGGCCATGTGGCTCATTTGTCTACAGGATAATCCTAAGGCTTTTCATGAGAATGGCCTTCCACAGCATACGGAATTGGTCTGTCTTGTCCATCACTGTATTCCTAGAATTGTGTAGGGTGTTTGGATTATATCACATGATTAATAAGCATGTGTTGAACGAATGAACAAATCCAGACAATTTGAAATGGCATCCAAGGCCCTGAATAGTTAGCCTTGGATTTATTTATCATTAATTCCAGGCCTTGTAAATTCTGACTGGGACATGGAATGAGAATTATTTGAATGAATTGTTTGTAACAGGTCTATAAAGAGAAAGTCCAAATCAATTTTGGTTTGAAGATTGAGATACTGGAAAAAAGACTGGGTAACATCTTGGCTAGTGACGTGGATTTATGTGATATTTATTTGGGAATTAAGAGTACAGTGAAAGCTTAAGTGAGACTTGGAATTGCTGTGTAGGAAATTTCAAACAACTTCCTTTGGCATTGGTTGTGGAGAAAGGAATCTCCTTTGAAGACTCAAGGTTGACGCCAATAGATTCTATGCTATGATGAGTTGTCTAGAGAAATACCAGTGACAATTACAGATGTATAAGAACAAACTTTATATTAAAAAGTAATTTGATATCAAGAAGGCGTATCAGAAGAGCCCAACTCAAGTCCATCGGTCTGACCCTAGCTTGGGACCTCTTCAAACTCCTGAAGCAACATGCTGGTGACTGAGAAAAGTGAAGTGGGAAGCAGGGGGATCAGAGGCAAGTGGGTGTAGAGTCACATGGATCCAATGTCTGTGGCATTACGGCAGGGCACAGACAGTTCCCAGAATCCATGGACCAATGGGGCTACTGTTTGGGGCAGACACAGAATCTAAGCAAGCAGGAAGGTGGGGCGATGGGTGTAAAAGAGAGAGTTCCAGTGCCTTTTTATTTTATTTTATTGGGGTTTTTTACAGCTCTTATAACACTCCATATATCAATTGTATCAAGCAAATTTGTACATATGTTGCCATCATCATTTTCTAAACATTTACGCTCCATTTGAACCCTTGGTATCAGCTCCTCTTTTTATCCTCCCTTGCCCCCTCCCATCCTCATGACCCCTTGATAAATTATAAATTCTTATTGTTTGCATATTTTTCACCAACTGCTGTCTCCCTTCACCCGCATTTCTATCATTCATCCCCCCTTGGGGGCACAGGTTGGGGGTTATGCATTGATCATTGGAATCAGTTCCCCCTTCCTCCCCTTCTCCCCTCAACTTCCCCCTACCCTCATGGTATCATTACTCACATTTCTGTTCCTAAGGGTTTTATCTGACCTGGATTCCGTGTGTGGTTTCCTTTTATTTGTATCAGTGTATATACTATGGTCCAGCCAGAACTAAAAGGCAGGACTGGGGTCATTATAGTGGGAGAGGTGAGGAAGCCTGAAAGACCCAGAGGAATATTGTGTTTCATCGATGCTATATTGTCCCCTGGTTGACCGCTGGTTGACTCATTCCCTCCTTGTGACCCTTCTGTAAGGGGATGTGCTATTGTCTTCAGATGGATTTTGGGTCTCTACTCCAAACCCCCTTATTCGCAACACTATGTTGTTGTTGTTGTTTGTTTTATTTGGGGCCTTCTGGTGCCTGTTACCTGATCACGTCGACGCCTCACAATTGCACAGACTGGTGTGCTTCTTCCACTTTGACTTGTTACTTCTCTGCTAGATGGCCACTTTTTTAACTTCAAACCTTTAAGACCCCAGATGCTATATTTTTTGATAGCCAGGTACCATCATCTTTCTTCACTGCATTTGCTTAGGCACTCATTTTGTTTTCAGCAATCGTATTGGGAGGGTGATCATCACCAAATGCCAGGTGGTTAGAACAAAGTGTTCTTGTGTTGAGGGAAGGCTTGAGCAGAGACCCAAAGTCCATCCATTTCCTCAATGTATTGCCATGTAAATATATGTACATAGGCCAACACCTCTATTTTTATGAATTAATCAATTTACATATGTGAACACTATGTTTATACCTCTATCCAAAGCTTTGCTTCCTAGAAATTTCCTCTGTTTCCTTTCACCTTCCACCTACCACACCATCATGCTTGACCTTCTTCTGCTTCTTAGTAATTCCTCTTAGCTAGATTGCTGTTGCTACAATAGCCCTAGGATCTATACATCCTCCTTGTTGTTGATTTTAATTCCCTAGTTGTTCCCTTGTCTATGGTGTTTTTTGCTCACTGCTACCTTCCCCCACTTCATTCTCTCCCGACGTCCTTCCAGAACAGTATGTCCCATTGCTTTCTCCTCAGGCTTGCTTCCCATGCCTATCTTGTATAGGTAGGTAAACAACAACAATGAAGACAAAACAAAAAGAATGGATAAAAAGAGGGGGGGAAAACCTAGGACAAAAGTTAAAAGTGTATATAATTCCAAGTCTGTCCACTGACTTTTATGACTATCTCCCCACAGTCTTTGGAGGTTCCGGGAACTGCCTCTCCCAACCTGAAGTCTACTTTGTGGGTTTCTCGGGGGCTTTATGGCTTTGCTTTGCTCCTGTTGCTGATCTGTTATGTTCCCTTCTTGGTTCACCCCACTGTGAGGGAGGTCAGACTGGACTCACCACCCCATGTTTCCCCAGTTTTGTCCTCTGTTTCAGTATGCTCCAGCAAGGGGTCCTATGTCTCAAGATGCTGTCACCTCTACAGTCCTCTCTATGCCTTAGCAGCTCTGTGCAGGGATGTTGTCTTCGGGGCTTGGTGTGCCAGTGTGGGGCCAACCCCTCACTCTCTCTTTTCCCTTCTTGATTTGATTCTGTGTGAGCGTGGCAGGCCAGCCCCTCGCCCCAACCTGTAGATTTAGTGTTGTTCTCTGTAGCACATACTTCTAGGGAGGGGGTCAGTTTGGCTCTGATTGGGGTCGACCCTGTAGACCTCTCTGTTCATGAGTTGTGGTTAAGTTGCTCTCAAGATTTGGTGCCTTGTGGTGGGGTCTGCACTCTCCATCTCATTTCTGTGGAGACATAAACAATACCCTTCCCCTGGGTGGATTAGAGCCCTGCTTCCCCAATGCCATTGTCTTCTCCTCTCCCACCCTCTTTTCTCCCTCCAACCCCCACCCACCACTTTTCCCCTTCACTGTGTTGGAATAACATGAATATCCTTGGATTTGGTCTGTTCCCTGCCTGATTGTCTGGGCCTCAATCTGTATAGTGTGAGATAAGTGGCTTTTCTACTATACCAAGTGTGCTCATTATATGTACCTCACTGGACTCATCTTGTACATGTCCTTTTGTGATTGGTTAATTTTGCTTAGCATAATTTCCTCCAACCCTTGCCATGAGGCAACTTGCTTCATGCAATTATCAATGCTTTTCAGGGATTCATAGTACTCCATTTTGTGTATGTGCCAGAATTTTCTAATCCGTTTCTCTATAGATGGAAATTTAGGTTGTTTTAAATTCTTTGTGATTGGGAATTGCACTGTAATAAACATTGGAGTGCAGATGTCTGGTCGTGGTCTACTTTTTTCCTTCTAGGTATATGCCCAGTGGAGAAATTGCAGGGGCATAAAATAACTCAATTTCCATTTGCTTTAAATATCACCAGATTGCTTTCCACAGAAGCTGTACGTATCCACAGGACCACCAGCAGTGGAGGAGACTTCCTATCTGGCCAAATCTCCTCTAACATTTGTTGCTCTCTGATTTTCTGATTTGGGTTATTCTCAAGGGTGTTATGTGGTATCTCATGGTTGTTTTAATGTGCATTTCTCTGATGGCTAATGATCAGGAGCATTTTCTCATATTTATTAGCCATTCGGGTCTCCTCCCTAGTGAAATTTCTGTTCAGGTCTTTTGCCCACTTACTCAGGGGCTTAACTCTTCCTCTTTTTGCAGGCTAGGAGGGTGTTAAAGATTTTAGTCATAAGCTCTTTGTCTGTTGTCATTGCTAAAAATCCTCTCCCAGTCTGTGGGTTCTCTTGTTACTCTCTTGGTTAAGTCTTTTGATGCACACAGGTGTTTTATCCTTGGTATGTTCCACTTGTTGACTTCAGCTTCATCTGCAGCATGTGTACCCTTCCCTATTTCGGTTAACCTTTGTATTCCCTGTGCCAAGATTGTTAGGTTTGTTCAGATTCCTTCATTGGTGGTCCTGATAGTTTGGGGTTTTACTTCTAAGTCTGGGATCCACTTTGAGTTTGTTCTTGTGCATGAGGTGAGGTAAAGGTCTTGCTTCATTTTTCTATAGGTGGATATCCACTGTTTCCAGCACTAATTAAAAAGGGGATCCACCTTCCACTTGATGTTTGTTGACCCCTTGTTGAAGATAAGTTGTCTATATGCTGATTGTTATATTTCTGGGTTTTCTGTTCTTTTTCTTTGCTCTGAATATCTGTTGTCATTCCGGTACCATGCTGTTTTAAACATGTGGCTTTGTTAAAATCAGGTAAAGTGAGCCCTCCAACTTTGTCCTTCTTCCTGAGGAGTTCTCTGCTAATTCTGGGCTTCTTTTTTCTCCATATGAAATTGGTGGTCAGTTTCTCCAATTCTTTGAAGAAGGTTATTTGTATTTGAATCAAGATAGCATTAAACATATAGTCCCTTGGGTAAGATTGAAATCTTTACTATAGTGAGCTTTCTGATCCACTAGTATGGGATATTCTTCCATTTGTGGAGGTCACTTTTGGTTTCCTGTAGTAGGGTTCTGTAGTTTTCCTTGCATAAGGCTTTTGGGTTTTTTTGGTTAGGTATATCCCTAGATATTTCAATTTGTTCTTGGCTATTGTGAAGGTCACTGCCTTCTTGGTCTCCTTTTCCGTGGTCTTGTCCGATGTATAAAGCAAATCAATAGACTTCTGTTTGTTAACCTTGTATCCTGCCACTCTTTCATATTCCTGTATTGCTGCCTGTACTCCTGTTTTGGACCTTTTGCAGTTTCCAATTTATAGAGTCATGTCATCTGCAAATAGCGATAGTTTCACCTCCTCCTCTCCCAGCCAGGCACCTTTAATGTCCTTCTGCTGCCTTATGTTGTTATCTAGGACCTCCGATATGATGTTATATAGAAGTGGGGACAAGGGGCATCCTTGTCTGGTCCCTTTTTCATCTTGTTTTCATCTTTTCTCCATTGACTATGATGTTGGCTGTTGACCAGTGTCTTGCTTTTAAAAATCCACACCCCAAGGAGGCATCATCAGGAATGATAGGCTGGATTCTGCCCCCACACTCTCATACAGGTATAAGTTGACACAAAATCTGACCACCACCTTGATGACTCACTGGACTTGGCCCTAGACCCACACTTAAATCATGCCACATTTCTTAACATGTCATGGTTATGATACACATGCAGGTCATCTTACTCTTTTCCCCTGGCTGTTCTTCTGGCCAAATAAACACCTCCCCTTATCATCACTGCTCCCTAGCCTGGTGAAACCATTCTTTCTTATCCTTTGTAATTTTATACACCATGACCTTGTTTTCAGAATTTCCTGCCGCTTACAGGAAAAAATAGGGAATCCTGGAGCCAAGGGATTAGGTGTTCAGCTAATCATCTAAAACCTTGTGCATTGAACCCACTCTCTGATCCAGGGGAGAAAGACGTGGCAGTATAGTACATCACATTATAGCTGTAGAAACCCTAAGGCACACTTATACTTACTCTTGTAGAGTAACATGAGTAAAAATTAATGTGACAGTAACGCATTTAGGTTTTTTGAGTAAGTGAAAACAACTATCCCTTCCCTGCTTGTCATATCTCTCACATTTGGCACTATAACAATGATTGCAGTCTATCATAACTTTTGGAAGAGCTCTGGTGGTACAGCAGTTAAGTGCTTGGCTGTTAACCAAAATGTTTGTACTTCAGCTCTACCAAGGGAGAGAGACAATGCAGCCTGTTCCCATAACAATTACAGCCCACACCATAGCTTCCCAGATTTATTTGACTTGCCACCCTTTTTTTTTCCCTGAAGAAAATTTACTCTCTGTCCTCTGGCAATCAAAACTTTTGTACTATAGCCTATCATGCAGGAAAAAGTGTACATATCTGTTTGTGCTAAGCATAAGGTTTGAGTGACTAATTCCTCAGAAGTGGTTAGCTGATTCCTTCTTTGTAGCCTGCTCTTTGTCTGGAAGCTCCACGGAAACGTGTTCACTTGGGGTGGCTTTTCGGGTATTTGAAACACCAGTGACATAGCTTCAAGAACCACAGCAACATACAAGCCACGGCAGTAAGACAAAATGATAAGGGTTGGAGGGTGGAGAGGGCCTCAAGCACTAGAATTTATGCTTTCAGTATGGAATACAACTTAGTGTAAAGAAAACCAAAACTACCCACAACTGGGCCACCAGGTAATTCAAGATAAATTGAGAAAAGATTGAAATTGTCAAGGATTTTATCTTGCTTGGACCCACAATCAGTGCTCATGAAAGGAGCACTCTTTTAATAAGGAGATTCAATGGAGGACAAAGCTTCACCTGACCCACAACATTGAATTTTCAGTGGCCTCATGCACATGGGAAAGTTGAACATTCAATAAGGAAGACTGAAGAAGAATTGACGCATTTGGATTGTGGTGTTGGTGAAGAATATTGAAAGTACCATGGACGGCCAAAAGGATGAATTAATCTGTCTTGGAAGAAGCACAGCCAGCTTGTTCCTTAGAGGCAAGATGGCAACACTTCATCTTAGATACATTGGGCATGTTTTCATGAAAGAGCAGTCCTCAGAGGAACAATATTGGGTAAAGTAGAGGCGCAGTGAAAGAGGACAAAGCCCCTCAATAAGATAGGTTGCCACAGTGGTTGAAACAGTGGGCTCCGGAATGGCACAGGACCGGGCAGTGTTTCCTTCTGTGGTGAATGGGGTTGCTATGGGTCAGAGCCAACTGGATGGCACCTGACCACATCTGCTTTGGCAGCTCCTCTGGATCTTGCCAGAGATCCCCAGAGGGCAGTAGCATCCACTGGCATAGCCTAGACACATGGGCTAAATGGAAAGAGTGCCTCTATGAGGAAACTGTAACTAATATTATGAAGTAAAATGTGTGTAAATTGTTGAATAGAACCCCAAATGCTCTATATGGGTGAAAGTTCACACAGAGAAAGAGAGAGAGAGAGAGAGAGAGAGAGAGAGAGAGAGAGAGAGAGAGAGAGAGAGAGAAACTCTATGGGTTAGTCCTACTCTGTCTGATAGGGTCACTATGAGTAGAAATCCACTTGGCCACAATGGATTTCATTACAATGCTTGTTTGTGTCTGTTTCCCTAGGCATAATGTCACCTTCTTAGAGATAGAAAGCATACTGTTACGCCTCTCATTCTTCATTCTAAGTCTTCAGTGCCTGGAAAAAGCTTAGCCTCATAGATCAATAAATATTTCCTAATGAATTTGTTAAGTAAGTGAATGTTATTCCTTTCAATAGTACCTTCCAACTCAATCTTTTCTGGATCTACTGCTTTAAATTTCTTATAATTTATTTCAAGGCTGTCCTGGAACATCATGATTTACTTTCCCATCAAAAATTTGGTGAGAGAAATGTAGAGAAAGCTCTGTTTCTCTTCAAATTTCAACTTCTGAATAAACAACTCAGAGAACAACCAATCTGAAAGGCTAGTGAACCTGTGAAAAATCTTCAACTTGAGTGCTAGATAGAAACATGTAAATTAAATGAGTAACAGGCTAGCACTTCTTACCCATTAAAATGACACAATGTATTACAGAGTTATAATAACTACTGCTCATGGTGCTACAGGATAGAAATCATTCTGTTATGTCACTTATAGAAATTTCAAATGTTACCGTCCTGTGAGAAAACGGTAAGTTTAAATAAAATACATACAGATCATTTGACCCAGTAATTCTATTTTTAATATCCATTCCATCGAATGAAGTATTGGAGAATAAATGTGTAGTTTTTGAGGAATAAGGTGTGCCTGTCCCAAGCCATGGTATCTCCAGTCACTTCATAAAATATGCAAAAGTCTGATATTAAGTAAGGAAGACTGAAGAACATTTGATGCATTTGAGTTGCAGTGCTGGAGAAGACTATTGAGAGTAGCACGAACTGCTGAAAAACAAACAGATCTGTCTTGGAAGAAGTACAGCCAGAATGATCCTGAGGCAAAGATGGTGAGACTTCATCTCACATGCTTTGGACATGTTATTGGGCGAGACAAATCACTGAAAAGGGCTATCTATCGTGCTTGGTAAAGTAAAGATGAATAGAAATGGGCAGCCCTTGACAAGATGCATTGACACAGTGGCTGCAGCAAGGGTTCAAACTTCAGAACAATTGTGAGGACGGCACAGGTACAGGCATGGTTTCATTCTGTTGTAAGTAGGATCACTGTGCGTTGGAACCAACTCAGCAGAACCTAATAATAAGAGTTTGTTTGCTTTGTAGTGTTAATTGTAATTTAAAAACTTGAAAGGTCACCAATGGTGGAATGACTTCTAAAGGTTTTGATAAGTGTGAGATGCAAAATCACGGGAAGAGTAGATAAGAAAACAGGTTAAGTAAGGATGTCTGAAGAATAATGGGTGCATTTGAATTATGGTGCTATCGAAGAATATTGAAAAGTACCATGGACCACCAAAAGAACAAACATATCTTCAGTATGATATTTATTTTACAACAAAGATACAAATCCCATTCTGTTCATTTATACTATCTTATGGACTGTGGAGAAATATATGAAAGATATCTATCCTGGTGGTCTTGGATTTTGTTGGTGTTGAGGGTAATAATGTTAGATGGGGAAGATGGGGGCACAGACAAAACAGACAACAGATAAATATGAATGGCCTGAAATTAATAGCAAAACTATTTTATTATATCTATTGTATTATAAAAGTACGCAAAAACCATTACTAGAAAGTGACAGCATTGGGTTAAAAATAGCATTGAGCTATAGGAAATGTTCTAGCATTTTTGTCATTTTGATAGAGTCATAACATAGATTAAAACAGAAAAGGCAATATCAAGTTCCTTTAAGAAAAGGCCTTGACTTATAAATAGATAAATTCATATACATCCATATGTTAATTTTCGTGTGTGTGTGTGTGTGTGTGTGTGTGTGTGTGTGTATGAGTGAGAGAGAACACATGAAATGGCTTCAAATATTTGTGGAAAATGGAAATAAAAAGTAACAGAATTTTTACACAAATATTTTGAAGGATATATATATATAGATATATATATCATAAAAGTCCAAGCTTTCTCCACAGAGACTACCACAGACTAAAGGTAACCTAATCTGTTCTGTTCTACTCATCCTATGCTTTACACCTTTCACTGATTCTAACAGCATAATTTCTTTGATTGTCTAGGCTGCAAATGCGTAGATGTCAAATAGATAATCTCTGTCTTTGTATACTTTCACCTGGTAATGTGATGCATAGAGTAGGTATTCAGTAAATGCCTATGATGAGTTATATTGAGTCGAAAGGAATGGAAGTTTGTGTTAGCTACTAGAATGATATTTTTTTTTAATAATCATTTTATTAGGGGCTCATACAACTCATCACAATCTGTACATACGTCATCTGTGTCCAGCACTTTAGAACATATGTTGACTTCTTCATTCTTACGACACCCACTTTCCACTTGAGGCCCTGGTGTCAGCTCATTTTTCCCCCTCCTTCTCC
>NW_022104341.1:65826458-65840830 GCF_000313985.2 Echinops telfairi | reverse complement strand
TGTGCTTCTTCCATGTGGGCTTTGTTGTTTCTCAGTTAGATGGCCCCTTGTTTATCTTCCAGCATGTGGGACCCCAGATTCTGTGTAAGTTGACAGGTTGGCACCATCATCTTTCTTCACTGCATTTGCTTATGTACCCACTTTGTCTTCAGCATTCGTGTTGGGGTAGGCTGGTGTGCTTCTTCCTTGTGGGTTTTGTTGTTTCTTAGCTAGATGGCCGTCTGTTTTTTATAAACCAAAAAGAGCAGAGACATGGTTCTACCCATTTAGTAATTCATCACTTGAAAATGGAAAAGGCTGCATTAAATCAGGCTTCTCTATTTAGGGCAGGGCTAGAATATTCAAGACCTATATGAATAAAGAGAGAGATTCTCTTGATAAATGCAATTGCAGGGAGTTAATTGTCAAAAGACGACTGTTATAGAAATGGAAAATAGTAACAGCATACTATCATCAAAATAGTGGTGGCCAAAGTGACAATCTATAATTGACCTACATATAATCGGGTCCCTCATACAGTAATAGCCTACATGTACTCCTAATATATCTACATTTAATCCACTCTTTCCAGAATTGTAGAATGTTCTCTAGAATTCCTTCTTTTCCACTTTAATCAGAAATGTGTGTGAATGGTTCTGTTGCTATTTCTTTACTACCCCCACCCCCCAGCGCTAAACCACCCAGCCCCTTCTCTCAGCTGGCAAGCGCAGGCCCCAGATGCCAAGCTGTGGAAGATATTTTATCTGCTGCATCTGGTTCCTTAGCAGAATCGACATGCCTCCGTGCTGGCAGCTTCAGAAAGGCCTTTGGGCTTGTCACATGGTGAAAGCTCCCAACTGGCTGTCGGAATTGGCTGCTGCCTCTTCAGACAACCATGCTTTGGCTTATAGGAGAGAAGGCAGACATGGCCTTTTTGTCCACCTATTGATAACGTCTTGTGAGTGTTATCATTGGCCTCAACTCTGAAAAGTATCCCCATCCCCCCAAAAGGGCAGCCTGGGCTTGGACATGAATGCCACCGTATTGACACAGCCTACAAGTTGTATGCAACCCAGTTTTGTTCTCGGTCACAGAGGAAATCCTGAGCAATTTGGATTGAGTATGTTTTTACTTTCAAATTCAGAAAGCATCAGCATTTTAAATTTGGAAGGAGTATTAAAAGTCAGCTAATCCATCTCCTTAATTGTTGTTGTTATTATTGCTGAAAAAAACTCAGATTCTGAAAAGGGAAGGGATTTAGCCAAGGTACATAGTAAGTGAGGCAAAGATGCTGATTTACCCGGAATGAGTGCTGAAGGTAGGAAAGTTTAAAGCAAGTGGGGCCAGGGACTCCTGCTTGTCAATGGAAGGTTGTTAAACAAGAACACCTAGAGCAGGCGCAGTGGAGTAGCATGTGCTGCAGTCAGGGAGATGCCTTTGGGCATGTTGATTCTGACAAGGCCAAGATTTGTCACCTTAAGCTGATAACCACGCCCCCAACCGGAATTTGTTTAATGAGAGGTCAGCTTCATCATGTCATCCTGGAAAACCAATCATTAGAAAAGAACGTCATGTTTGGTAAATTAGCGGGTCAGCAAAAATGAAGGAAATGATTGGTGAGATGGATGAACGCAGTAGCCCAACCATGAACTCAAACCTGACCATGATTGTGAAGATAATGCAAGGCTTGGTTTGGCTTTGTTCTGTTCTTCATTAGATCATTATAAGTAGGGGCAGACTAAAGCAACTAACAATAACTCAGTCTGAGTTTCTTCATCTGGAAAAGTAGTTAACCACATGTCCTCAGTTGTCTGAGAATTAAATGAGATAGTAGACGTTATATGCCTGAGAAGGGATAGAAATATATTCTTTTATTTTGTTCTATTTTTTAAATCCTATTTTCTTTCTTTTTTCCTCTATGCATAATTACTGTGAGCTAATATGCCCTGGCCACCCAACACTTCATAAATAGTGGTTATTATTAATTTGGGAGATGAAATCTGTAAACGAGAGAGAGCAGGCTGTTAAAATTTTCTGAGTGGTTTTCTCTAGGGAAGTACACACACACACACACACACACACACACACACACACACACACACGGTTCTTAAGCATTTGCTCTAATTCCCACCACTGCAGTGAGCTCTGGTTTCCAGCAGGGGACATCCACAGCCCAGAATAAGAAAACTTGGGCCAATTCAACACAAGGGATGTATCCCTTCTGCCTTACAGATGATGAATGAAAATGATAAAGCTCAGAGACACAAGCCTGAAGATGGTTTATTATGACATTTCTTCCATAAAGACAAAAGTTCTGCAAAGGGATGACCCCCCCTCACAATCCTCCTGAGCCATGAGCTTGTAGGAGTGTCTGTGAATTTCAATCACTCTTAATCCTTTATTTACAAACTGAAGCCCAAGAAATAGTTGTATTCATGCTAATGGGGCATGATTTCCTTCTGCCCAGGGTAGATTAAATTATCCAGGTCTCTGTCACTCACAGCTCACACCCAAGATTATCCTAGGAAAAATAAAACTGGTCCTGAGAAGAATTGCAAGTTTTGGGACCTGTGCCAGCTAGTACCAGGGTTATTTAGTTTTTTATCTGCTCAAAGTTCAGAGAGTTGACTAGAAGGAGACCAGTCTTGGAGGACAAGTTTTGCTGATAAAAATGTAACAATCAACCCACTGAATAAAAATGTGTAATCTTGTATAAACTTAACTGTACAAATATGCTGTTTATTATAAATTGTGCCAGTTTACCAAGTATGTTGCACATAATTTATATATCAGAATGTAATACAATACAATATAAAATTCGATAATAAAAATCATAATAAAGTACTGTATTTTAAATTCCATAGCATCAATTGAATTTCACAGAATACTTTAGTCAAGCTTCACCCTAATAATCAATTCTTATATGGTGTGTGCACATCAGTAGTGTTATTATTCCCCTTATAGACTTCTCTATTTTTTGACTGAAAATTGAATAGATTGTAAGTTCAATTCCACAACTAAAATGAAGGGTGACCAAGAGATATAGTCTAAGGGGAGTCACCAGAGTCGACTCAATCAGCAAACCAGGTGCATTTCATGAAATTGACTTTTGCTTTACCTATTTCTTCCACTCTATCAGATATCTCCTAATTCAATCCACTTCAGTGCAGTTGACAGGGGTGGCAGGGCACCATGTAATTCTTCTGGTCTCAGGGTTGTGGAAACTGAGGTTCACAATGATTCAATAGTCCACCAAACTAATTATTTCCATATAGCTTAGGTTATCATTACTCTAATTTCCTCCTGACAGGGAGAGATCCAAATTTTCGCCATCTACAGCCATTTACTAGTTTTTGAGACCCCAGTTCCTACTCACCAAAGTAGGATATAGACTTTGGACTATGTTACGCCAGTGGAAAATGATATCTCTGAAACTATAGTCCAAAAGTAGTGACTCATTGCTCCAAGGCACATGGTGAAATCCAAGAGGTTTCCCCGACTTTGCCCCCATGTGCTCTACCATATGCATTGGCATAATTAGAGCAAAGAAAAATAATCATCTACAAATATTGCCTCTCAACCCTACACCCACATGTGAGTACACTACCACTCTGCCGTCCACTCACCCATGTGCCCAGCCACACATGGACTCAGAGAGCCTCATTATTGCAGGGGTTGGTTGCTGTTGTTAAGCTAGTATTAATCTCTGCGGCCTTTAACCAGCTCACTCAGCCCAACTCCCCAACCATTCTTTGCCACCATTTATCTTATTGTCTAAGACCTTTTCCTTCACTCAAGTTCTTAACATATACTTGACTCCCTCTCCCCTGGGAAGTTGTATAACTATACTAATCTCTCTTTGTACTTTGTAAACTGTCAAAATTGCATATTGATATCTCTGGTTATCTTTAATATTGTCGATTTATTTTACTTGCGATATTTCTATATCTAGTTTGAATTTTGGGCGGTGCCATTTATGTTTATCTTAGGTTGTTGTTTGCTGTTGTTGGTTTTCTGTCTAAAGAATGCTGCTTAATATTTCTTATAAGGTTGGGCTGGATTTTACCAATTCCTTTAATTCTCTTTATGTGGCCATGACCTAATTTTGTTATTATTCTTTGGGATTCATTTTGCTAGATACATGATTTTTGCCCAGCATGTTCCCCAGTGTTTTATGTCTCCCATTGGCTATCACCTGCATGGGTTTTGCTGAGAAATAAGAACTTACTCTTATTGGTTCTCCTTTTCCGATCACTTCTTGTTGTCCTGAGTGGCTGTCAGCACTCTCTCACTGTCTTTGTGGAAAGTTTGATGATGGTATATCAGGGTATTTTCTTTTGAGGTCTATCCTGTTTGGGGTTCATTAAGCTTCTTGAATGTATTCCTTCTTGCCTTTCTGATATTAGGAACATTTTCTACCAACAACATTTGAATTATTTTCTCTGTGCTTTTAAATTTAATTGAATTTGCTTTATTTTTTGGTCTCTTTATGTTCTGGAATCCCAGTTATGCTTAAGTTATTCTGTTTGATTATTTCCCACATGATTCTAACTTTCTTCAAATATTTTCTTTTCAATTTCTAATTGTTCCCCTAGAAGATTAGTATTGAAAGATTTGTCTTCAAGCTCACTAATTTGGCCCTCGATTTAATTCTACTCTTTGTTCTTTCAAGCTAACAATTTTGAAACCTTTGTAATAATCATTGGAATTCTAGATTTTTTTATATTGTTTTTCTAAACAGATTTTGTCAACTTGTTGTGGGAGTATTCTCTTAACTTTTCTCAAAGTCATTTATCTCTATTTTTTCTTGATTTTATCTGAATCTCCCCTATTACTTTTCTCTTAATCCATTGAAAACACCTAAGGATCATTCTTTTTAATTTTTTATTAGGCAATTCTAATGTGATTCCTTCCTCAAAAAGAGATTCTTGATCAGTTTTATTCTTCTTTGCTTGAGCAACTCTGTCTTTTTGGGGTTTTTTTTGGTATGACTTGATTCACACACTGCCCCCTCCCCCTCTGTGAAACATTGTTGTGTCACCATACTTATATTTAACTGATGACTTTATATGTGTGTGTTCTTAGGCATGCATTCCCTGCAACTTGGTGAGCGTAAAGGTCATGTGAGTCTGTGCACGGTTCTCTGCTCACTGCTCATGTAGCACAGCTGGGGGCAAGTTTTGTTAGGAGCAGATGGTGGTTACTGTGTGTTCACAATCAAATGCTACAGGAGCAGGTAGTGGTACTTAACCAGGAGGAGGATTTCAGGAGGCACAGGTGTGTCTGGAAACTGTGATCATGGATGGGTGTTGTTTCCTATAGGAACCCCCCACCCAATCAACAATAGAAGAAAATAAAAATAAATAACTGCACAAAATAAAATAATTTTTACAGCAGGGGAAAGCAGGCAAGCAACAGTTAGAAGAAAGAATTTAATAACTCAAAAAAACACTATAAAGGAAATTAGAAACAAGGGAAGGAAAATGAAAAGATAAAATATAAGCTAAACTAGGTGAGAAGAAAAGAGAAATAGGAGAAATAAGAAAATGGGACAACCAAAATTAAAAAAAAATTTAAATCAAGAAAAGGAGAGAAAATAATAAGGAAAAAAAGAAAAGACTGGAGAAAACTGTAGAGTTAAAGGTAGTGGCCCAGTATGGGCTGTGACCTCTGAAAGTTAAGGCACTCCCAGAATGGAGGGGAGCATAAGAAACAGCAGTCCTATGTGGAGTTTATGTTGGATTATAGATAGTCTGGTCCCCTGATCCAGAAGCAGTCCACGCCGGCTCAGATAATGCCTGAGATCACGGTGCTCACTCCCAGAAGGAATACTTTCAGGTCCAAGGCAGCTGGGAGTAAGATGACTGGTTAAGGAGGAAATTCTTGCCTGTCCAGAGGTGACCAGAGTCCTGGAACTGTGAATTCTACTGGACCGGTGAAGCAAAGTCCAAAAGCCTCCAGATGCTGAGATGCTGTCCCCAGTGAACCATCCACTTGGACTTGGCTCAGACCTTAGTCAGAGCAGAGGATGTGCATGTGAGAGGAGGGCAAGTGGTCCACCAACTTCAGGGTGGGTGAAGGTGGGGCTTACCATACTTTTTGTCACCAGCAGGCCATGGGGAAAAAGAAAAAATAAAACCAAACTCACTGCCCTCGAGTCAACGACAACTCATAGCGACCCTACAGGGTAGAGTAGAACCAACCCTTGTGAGTTTTTGAGGCTATAACTTTTTATGGGAGTACAACACCCAGTGTGTAGAGGGTAGTTTCCCCCTGCTGACCGTGTAGACTGCTACCCAAAGCATAAGCACTATACCAACATGACTCAAGGGGAAAGTCCCACCTTTCTCTTTACGAGTCACCAGTGTGTTGGGCTTCATTTGAAATCGAATGCTGCTTGGATGATTGCTCTTTCAGCACACTAGCAAACAATTCACTCCTCTATCTGTTCTCTGGCTGTTTTGTTCGGCTTCTTCTCCTAGTCAGTGTACTCAACCCACTTATTTACCCTTTACTCTGAAAATCGGGGTTCCAGAATTGTTATCCATATTTGTTTTATTTGGATTATCTTGCCCTGGTTGTAGATTTGTGTTGTGTGTGTGTGTGCGCCCAAATTGCCATCTTGCCAAAAATCCTCCATAAAATTTTGTTTTTTAATGGCCTTGGATTTATTTCCTCTATGTTGACCTTCTTGCCCTCTCACACTTCCTGTGGTCTTTGGTTATTAGTGTTCACAGGCATCACATATTATGGAGATGGGCTCTACATTCACAAAGGATGTGGTCATGGTCATATTTTGGCTCTCATGGATTCTTCAGCTTCAACTTGAATTTGCATATGAGTAATTGATGGTGTGTTCTACATTTGGCCACTGGCTTTGTTCTGACTGATAATATTGAGCTTCTCTGTTGTCTTTTTCCACAGATGTAGTCAATTTGAATCCTGTAAATTCCATCTGCATGGTCCATGTGTGTAATTGCCATTTGTGTTGTTGATAAAAGGAATTTCCAATGAATAAATCATTGATCTTGTAAAATTCTGTCCTGTTATAACCAAAACTTTTTTTCCCCCACCAAGGCCACATTTTCCAACCACCACTTGTCATCCTTCTTTGTTTAAAACTTTCTTATAAATCACCAGTAATTATCAATGCATCGTGAGTACAGGTTTGGTTAAATTTAGGCTGCAATTTCTTCAATTTGGACATTAATGGTTGGTGTGGTAGCTTGAATAATAGTTGCATTAACTTGTCTTTATTGTAGGTATAGAGGTGTTATGTTATCACTCACAATATAGTGCCTCAGGACTATTCTTGAAATGTTCTTCTCGAGATAAATGTGAATGCATTCCTCTTTTTAAATTTGTCATTTCCAGCATAAGAGATAAAATAATTTTTTATTCTAAATAGCCAATCTGCATCCATGTTTACTAAATAATGCCTAGGAAATCAATTTTTTTATGTGTTCATTCAATTTTTGACTACCTCTAATTTCCTATGTCCAGATTTTATACATTCCCTGTTGTGATTGTTAGTGGGCACTCGGTAACTGTTTATTCCCAATTTGAGTCATGGCACATCAGAAAATGATGGTCTCAAAAGTGTTATTCCCTCAAGGTCATGAAAGCTGACTCCACTTTCAGGAGGCAGGTCTTCTGCGGTCTGAGAGGATTATCTTCTAGCATAAGATCAGACAATGTGCTGTCATCAGTCACCAAACTTTACTAGCCGAAGTTTCTGAAATAGATTGCTAGGTCTTTCTTCCTAGTCTGCTGACCATTGATGACCCTGCTGGTACTTGAAATACCACAGGAGTAGCTTCCAGCCTCACAGCGACCGTCGAGCCCCCACAGTGCGGCAAACTGACAGTGGTGGTGAGACCTTGACATCTGAGGTCTATGAAGAACTTTGGAGCCCTGGTGATGTAATCACTTACTTGTGGGTCTGCTAACCTTAAGGACAGCAGTTTGAAACTATCAGTGGCTCCTCGGGAGAAAGATGGCATTTAGTACTCCTGTAAAGAGTTACAGTCTTAGAAACCCACAGGACAGTTCTGCTCTGACCTACAGGGTTGCTCTGAGTCAGAATTGACTTGATGGCGGTGAGTTTTGTTTTGGTGATTAAGAACCTAGATGTTGGTGAATAAATCTATTAAGCCCTTCTACCTAACATTGCTTTCACCTTTTATTTAGCACTCAGTGCGCTGAAAAGTAATTTCACATGCATTCCTTTAATTGTTTCTGATCTCACATATACTCTTAGAACCTGTAGCAAATTATATTTTACTATCCACTTTAATTAACTTTAAATGTTCTCTTCCTCAATAGATTCTGAAGTGCTTCAAGGAACCGTCAATGTCTTAATTCATATGGTTTCTGTAGCACAGAGCACAGTCCCCAGAATATAAAACTCCAAAAAGAGTATCTAGAATTCTTACAATGTGCCCCCACAACCAGTACCGGTGAACATGACTGTTTCAAAATAGGGTCTTTAAAGATATACTGTATAGGCTCATGTATAAGTCGAGGTTTTCGGCACATTTCTTATGAAGGTTTTGCGGTAAAATTGGGTGCCTTGGCGGATATTCAGGTCGGTTTATCCTAGAGTCTATACAGTAATTTAACTTTAAATGGAGCATGAAGTAACACAAGAGTAGGCAGGATCCTTATACAAATTGAGTGCTGTCCTCATTAAAAAGAGAAGAGATACAAAGAAGCACAGAGGTGAAATAAAGTCATGTACAAAAATCACCAAGAAACATTTCAGACTACCAGAAGTTGTGAGAGTCAAGGAAGAATATTCTTCTCAAGGGAACCAAAGCATGACTCTGTTGATGCTCTAAATTCCGATTCTCAGGATCTAGACAATACATTTGTTCTTAAATATTCATCCGTATGTGATAGCTTGTTACAGCAGCCCCAGAACACTCATACATATAAAGTACACAAAAGATGAGTAGAATAAATGGCAAGTATACCTGGGATAGAAATAACAAATGTTGTACTCTTTTCAAAAACGTGGCAATAGAAATTCCAAGGTGTGACTTGCTCAAGGAAGGCCTAAGGAGAATAAGAACACGTCCAAGATCTCAAGTCCGTCATTCCCATTGCAATACACAGCGAGCTTGAGAAGCTGAGGCGGGTTAAATGTTTCTGGATGGTACTCCTGTATTAACTTCACAAATTTATCAGCATAAGGTATGGCAGGAATTTTTTTAGGCTGAACCTCAGATTTTTCAAACAAGAATTCTGGAAACCAGATAGAGAGAAGCTACTCAACTGAGAGGGATAAAACTGTTGGAACAATGTTTTCAAGTTTTCTGCCAAGTGTAAACGTTTGTGTGAGGATGGACGGAGAGAGTACCAGGATGCAGAGGCGTGTGTGTGTGTGTGTGTGTGTGTGTGTGTGTGTGTGTGTGTGCACTTTGGTCTTTGGTTGACTAGTAAGGGAAAAGGAAATGTGGTGATTGGCGCTTGGTTCTTTCTTCCTCAGATCCTTGTGTAAAGCACTTGAATTCACATAAATATTCCAGTTCATCATGATGCTCAACAAATAGCTTGTTCCGTTTCCATTTTACACTACTACATGTCCACTGTAAATTTCAGTTTATGTTTATAGACATAAAGGGCTTAATAATTCATCATATCTTTATAGTTCAAAAATCCCTGATGCTTAAATCTTCTGGGGAGAGGAGAAGAATTATTATGCTTCAAGATGAAAATGAGTGGTTTTCCAAAGTTTCTTGCAGCTCCATATTTACAATTTTACCAGAGAATTCTCCCTTATTTGTGAAACTCTTGCTAGCACAGAAAGTCACATGAAAGTGACATTGAAATTTGTCTATTGTTTGGATGAAGTACTATAGACCCTAGCTCAGCTCCCTCGTCAGCTATATTATGATATTGACAAAGATCCCTCTATTCTTTAGGTAAAAAATGTATTCTTGTCTGAAAATGAAAATAATAAGAACAACTAACTTTTGAGTGACTACTTGAGTTTGGTATTACGGTAATCATTCTATATCTTACTTAATTCTTACTTGAAATCTTTGAATCAATTATTGCTCTCACAAACTTACAAATGAAGAAACTAAATTTTAAGGAATATGTTACCCAAGGTAACATTGTAAATTAGTTGCAAAAATGGACCGTGTTCTAATGCCAATCTTGTATCATATAGATTCTGTAACATCTCATGCCCAACTCTCCAAAAAGGCAGGCTTCACCCCCGAGGTAGAATCCTGAAGCACGTTGAAGAAAGTCTGGACGGGCATTGAAATCAGAAACACCTAAAACGTATTATTCACATGGTGTTAGAAAAACAAGTTAATTATTTTAGAGTTAAAATTTCCATATGCTAAAAGTTTAATGATATCCATCACACATAACTAGAAAATGAAGTAATATACCATCTATAATGACTACTATATAATTTCTACCAATATAATTACCTTCCACAATCTATGCCAATCAGTAATTTTATTTTTGTTATATTTATTTTGGCTCCAGTTTAATGGAAACTAAATATGTTTTGGAACTAAAACAACTTCTTCAACAAACCTTTCTCTCTACCCTGCAACCTCTATCCCTGCAGGCCCCCGTGCATGCATGTCTATATCTCTTTGATCACGGTCCGGGCTCTTCATGTATCCTTCTCTTTATCTTTGTATGAAGCAGCAGGGTTTTTCTCAGGGAGAAAGAATGTGGGATATATGATTGTAGGGGCGTTGAGCTCTAAGAGTTATGGTATGAAAAGGAAAACGTGTTTTTATTTGCAGATAAATAATTTGGAATCAACTCAGATAAGAAAGAAGGACAGATAGAAAAAAGATGGAGAGATTAAGATGTGTATATATTTTAAAAAATACTAAAGAGATGAATGAAACCAACATTTTGGAGGTAGAGAGCTAAAGTTTAACCAGCCAATGAGAAAGTGCATGTTGCAAAAGGTTTATGGAGTCCGAATTGACTTGAGGACAATGAGTTTCAGTTTGAGAATATTGATTGATAATTTCTCTCTCTCTCTCTCTCTCTCTCTCTCTCTCTCTTTCTCTCTCTCTGTTGTGGTCAAGAGGATGCAGACAGAAGTGATTATTTTCTACTTCCTGGGTTGGCCATACTCCATGGGCTCTCTACTTGTCCACTGGATGAAAGCCATAAATCTGCCACAAGATTCCAAGGATATCCTGAGAATGATGGAACCACAAGGTAATAGGAACCTATATCTCTAATTTGCAGAAGAGCTATTGACTTGGATTGAAGTGAGGGGTTTAGGTGAACACACTATAAATGTTTATGTTGTTAAGACTCTGAGATTTTAAAATAACAGAATTAAGTATGCTAGTATAGTGTAGTCTATTTTGTCCATCAGATGGACAAACCTTACCCTGGGACATGCTGATTCATAAGTGGAATTGTAAAGCTGTAAACCTTTAGGGTAGCCTACTGCCACATCTTTATCCCACAGAGCTCCAGTGGGTTCAAACTGGTGACCTTTCAGTTAATAGCAAAGTGTTTAACCACTGTATCCCCAGGGTTCCTTATCCAGGGAGGGATTTCTGATCATCAGATGAACTAAAATATCAAGATACAGTGGATAAAGTTCTGATGTTGCATTCAGAGATTCGATTCTCATCTTAGTTTCCCAAATTTATGTGTTATTTAAATTGTTAAACCTCTGTTTCTTCATTTCAATAATAAGCAAAATACTAGCACTGCATATTCATTTAGAGAAGAATCCCTCTATCACTACCTCTCATAATCTCACAATTTTGATAGACAGCTTTGTCAATAATTCTAATTAGTGTGTCTATATGGTACATAAAATGTTTTCTGTTTTACCTTCACTATCTTTCTTAATAGTTTTTGCATTATTCGTATGAGTCAACATTCAGCTGAACAAGCTGACGAAGTTCCCAATGTAAACTTCGGTTCTTCTTTCTCTGTTTACAACGCCTTCTCTTCCTCATCACATAGCTTATCTTCATCGTCTGTTTCACTCATTTTTAAAGAATATGTATTCTTTTCGAATGCTTATTTGCCAAAGAAGATACTAGTTTAGATCCTGTTCAGGCCGAAAGATGAATGGTGTTGAAGTTATTATTTTACATTATATTAAAAGAAGGGTTAAAGTACATCATAAAAGACCACATGACTGAAACTGGATATTTTAAAGAGGCTGTTCTGTTTCCTTTAAAGGGGAATACTTTTCCTTCTGCCCTGTCCTTTACCAGATTCCCCTCCAAGATATATGGGATATGGCCTGAGAGCTAAACATTTCCCCATTGCATCATAGATCCCAACAAAACGCCACGCCATTAGGAGTACAGCAAAGTAAAATCAGCACCAATGATGCTGACCAATCACGTGCAATTAGCCAGCAAAGCAAGAAGCAAAGAAGGCAGAACGTTAGCCTGGTATCAGAATGGAAGGCAGTCATGACACACTTTTAAAAAAATCATCCATGTCAGACCTATAGATATATAAAGAAAAATTACCTATGCCAAAGCTGGGACTGTGGGTGGTGTGGTGAGTGACACGTTGGACAGCTAACTGAGAGGTTAGCAGCGTGAAACCACCAGTCACTCCGCAGAAGAAAGAAGAGGCTTTCTACTGCCATTGAGATTTATCATCCCAGAAACCCACAGGGGCAGTTCCACTCTGTGCTATAGGGTTGCTATGAGTAAGAATCTATACAATGGCAGCTACATTTCTTGTTTGGTTTGTTTATTTAATGTCAAATTTGATCAGATGATAGCAATAACTGTAGAGCTTCTTTGGAAATCAACTTGAGGCTGAATCTGGGCTTAGCTCTGTAGAAGACCCTGATGGATAAGAAATATGTCGTATGAATCTGGGTAAGGCTCGGGTGTGCCAGTAGTTTGCCTCATGTACAATGAAAAGAACTGGGCTGGAGAAGAAGAAATCGTACCAGTTGAGAACCAGATCTCGATTTTGACTTGATGCTGGAAACTAATAACTTAATGACTTTAAGCAAAATATTCTGTCTCCCCAGGTCTAAAATGAACATACTGTTGATTTGTCACTGGTGAATGAATGAACCAAACTGAAACCAAAGTCACAGCCATCAAGCCCATGTTGACTCGTAGACTACCCTAGAGGAATGGGTAGAAGAGCAACTAAATGAATATTTAGTTGTATATGGTTATACCGTGCACCTGCATATACATACACATATCCATATGTTTACAAGGACATTAATATGAAGAAGAAAAGAATGTATCCTTATTTATTAAATACCTATAATATTTATTAAATTCACAAAGAGTTTTATTGTATAAGGTGTGCTGTCCATTCATTCAGGGAGCCCTAGTGGCATTGGGCTTACAGACTATACTGCTAACCACACGGTCAGCAGTCAAGCCAGCAGCATATCCAAGGGAGAAAGATGAGGTTATCTTTTCTGGTAAAGAGTCACAGCCTTGGCAGCCCGCAGGGGAGGGAAGTTCCACACTTTCCTCTAGGGTAGTCTATGAGTCAGCACCAACTCAATGACAGTGAGCTTGGTTCATTTATTCACTCATGATATATTACCCATATGTTGGCTTTATACACGGGAGACTAGGGAATACTGAATAATTTAAAATCAGCAAAGGTGTACAACAGGGTTGCATGTTCTGACACACTTAGTCAATCTGTATGCCAAGCAAATAATCAGAGAAGTTGGCTTATATGAAGAAGAATGTGACATCAGGATTAGAGGGAGTTTTATTAACAACCATCGACCTGCAGGTGACACAACTTTGCTTGGTAAAAGTGAGGAGGACTCAATACACTAGCCATAGAAGATCAAGGATTGTAGCCTTCACTATGGATTTCAACTCAGTGTACAATAGACCCAAATCCTCACAACTGAACCAATAGTTAGCATCATATTAGTTGGAGAAAGGGCTGAAAGAGTTAAAGGAGTTTGTCTTGCTTGGATCCACAATCAATGCTCATGGAAGCAACAGTCAAGAGATCAAACATTGCATTGATTAAATTTGCTGCTTAAGACCTCTTTTTAGAGTACTGTAAACAAGGATGTTACTTTGAGCACCAAATACTATGGCCTAACTCAAGACATAGTATTTTCAATTGCTTTATATGTGTGTTAAAGTTAGACACTGAATAAAGAAGACCGAAGAAGAATTGCTGCATTTAAATTGTAGTGCTGGAGAAGAATATTGACAGTACCCTGGAGTGCTAAAAGGACAAACCCATCTGTCTTGAAAGAAGTAAGGTCAGAGTGTTCCTTAGAGGCAAGGATGGTGAAACCTTTTTCTTTCTTTTTTTTTTTTTCTTAGTTACAAAAATAATTTTATTGGGGCTCTTATAGTTCTTATAATAATCCATATATCAATCGTATCACATTTGTACACATGTAGCCATCATCA